>NC_069508.1:46203698-46527022 GCF_027579735.1 Bombina bombina
ACATAAACAGTTTGTCCAATAGTAATTTACAGCTCCATATATCATAACAATTAAAGGTGACTCATAAATTCATTAACTTACAAACAGTTAATGATTTTTGGAGTCACCTTTAATTATGCTGATATATGGAGCTGTAAATTACTTTTAAACAAACGGTTAAAGGATTACAAACTTTTGCCAGTTTTTGTATAAACAAAACACATATACTAAATAATGTGTATTAAAGTAAAATTACCAACCTCAAACTCTTGTAAATCAAAGCCTTATTTACTTAGAAAATCTATTTTTATTTTTCGATGATAACGTCATGCAATCCAGCCCACTATTTTAGCACCTACGTGTATGCCAACATAAACCAATCGTTTTCGCTGCTTATGCATATAATTAAAAGCCAAATTGTTCCACATTCGCATGGGCACAAAAACAGCACCAATTGCGCTTGCACATTTTGTACTACTGACGTCGTAATTACCAACACCTAAATGGGAATAACGCATGCGCATTTTCAAGCTCAATCAATGTTATCGTCTATCCAGGCTTTCTACGCTGAAATTCTACAAGAGATTCTACAAGACTTACCTATCAATGCGCTGATGGATCTTATTATGTAAGATCGATAGAGCGAGCCTTCTGTGTCGGAGCAGGTCTGGAAGAGAGTGAAGTTGTTGATGAAGTTGCGCAATCTTGCACATGCGCTGTTAGAAATTTGGCCGCCATATTCAAACTGCGGTTTGCAAACAGGATTGGATAGGAGCGGCAGATACCCACGGAGTGGGTTCGGAAAAAAATATTTTTTAGAAAAAAGATTGCAGCGTTTAGGTAGAAAAGTCATAATGACATCCTATGGAAAAACAAAATTTATGCTTACCTGATAAATTCATTTCTCCTGTAGTGTGGTCAGTCCACGGGTCATCATTACTTCTGGGATATTATCTCCTCCCCTACAGGAAGTGCAAGAGGATTCACCCAGCAGAGCTGCTATATAGCTCCTCCCCTCTACGTCACCTCCAGTCATTCGACCAAAGGACCAACGAGAAAGGAGAAGCCCAAGGGTGTAGTGGTGACTGGAGTATAATCCAAAAATTTTTTTAGCCTGCCATAAAAACAGGGCGGGCCGTGGACTGACCACACTACAGGAGAAATGAATTTATCAGGTAAGCATAAATTTTGTTTTCTCCTGTTAAGTGTGGTCAGTCCACGGGTCATCATTACTTCTGGGATACCAATACCAAAGCAAAAGTACACGGATGACGGGAGGGACAGGCAGGCTCTTTATACGGAGGGAACCACTGCCTGAAGAACCTTTCTCCCAAAAACAGCCTCCGAAGAAGCAAAAGTGTCGAATTTGTAAAATTTGGAAAAAGTATGAAGAGAAGACCAAGTTGCAGCCTTGCAAATCTGTTCAACAGAAGCCTCATTCTAAAAGGCCCAAGTGGAAGCCACAGCTCTAGTAGAATGAGCTGTAATTCTTTCAGGAGGCTGCTGTCCAGCAGTCTCATAGGCTAATCGTATTATGCTACGAAGCCAAAAAGAGAGAGAGGTAGCCGAAGCTTTTTGACCTCTCCTCTGACCAGAATAAACGACAAACAGGGAAGACGTTTGACGAAAATCCTTAGTTGCCTGTAGATAAAATTTCAGGGCACGGATTACATCTAGATTGTGTAGCAGACGTTCCTTCTTCGAGGAAGGATTAGGACACAAAGATGGAACAACAATCTCTTGATTGATATTCCTGTTAGTGACCACCTTAGGTAGGAACCCAGGTTTAGTACGCAGAACTACCTTGTCAGAATGAAAAATCAGATAAGGAGAATCACAATGTAAGGCAGATAACTCAGAGACTCTTCGAGCCGAGGAAATAGCCATTAAAAACAGAACTTTCCAAGATAACAACTTGATATCAATGGAATGAAGGGGTTCAAACGGAACACCCTGTAAAACATTAAGAACTAAGTTCAAACTCCATGGCGGAGCAACAGTTTTAAAACACAGGCTTGATCCTAGCTAAAGCCTGACAAAAAGCTTGAACGTCCGGAACTTCTGACAGACGTTTGTGTAAAAGAATGGACAGAGCTGAAATCTGTCCCTTTAAAGAACTAGCGGATAACCCCTTTTCTAAACCTTCTTGTAGAAAAGACAATATCCTTGGAATCCTAACCTTACTCCATGAGTAACTCTTGGATTCGCACCAATATAAGTATTTACGCCATATTTTATGGTAAATCCTTCTGGTAACAGGCTTCCTAGCCTGTATTAAGGTATCAATAACTGGCTCAGAAAACCCACGTTTTGATAAAATCAAGCGTTCAATTTCCAAGCAGTCAGCTTCAGAGAAGTTAGATTTTGATGTTTGAATGGACCCTGGATCAGAAGGTCCTGTTTCAGAGGTAGAGACCAAGGCGGACAGGATGACATGTCCACTAGATCTGCATACCAAGTCCTGCGTGGCCATGCAGGTGCTATTAGAATCACTGATGCTCTCTCCTGTTTGATTCTGGCAATCAATCGAGGAAGCATCGGGAAGGGTGGAAACACATAAGCCATCCCGAAGGTCCAAGGTGCTGTCAAAGCATCTATCAAAACCGCTCCCGGATCCCTGGATCTGGACCCGTAGCGAGGAAGCTTGGCGTTCTGACGAGACGCCATGAGATCTATCTCTGGTTTGCCCCAACGTCGAAGTATCTGGGCAAAGACCTCCGGATGAAGTTCCCACTCCCCCGGATGAAAAGTCTGACGACTTAAGAAATCCGCCTCCCAGTTCTCCACTCCCGGGATGTGGATTGCAGACAGGTGGCAAGAGTGAGACTCTGCCCAGCGAATTATCTTTGATACTTCCATCATTGCTAGGGAGCTTCTTGTCCCTCCCTGATGGTTGATGTAAGCTACAGTCGTGATGTTGTCCGACTGAAACCTGATGAACCCCCGAGTTGTTAACTGGGGCCAAGCCAGAAGGGCATTGAGAACTGCTCTCAATTCCAGAATGTTTATTGGAAGGAGACTCTCCTCCTGATTCCATAGTCCCTGAGCCTTCAGAGAATTCCAGACAGCGCCCCAACCTAGTAGGCTGGCGTCTGTTGTTACAATTGTCCAGTCCGGCCTGCTGAATGGCATCCCCCTGGACAGGTGTGGCCGATAAAGCCACCATAGAAGAGAATTTCTGGTCTCTTGATTCAGAGTGGGGGACAAATCTGAGTAATCCCCATTCCACTGACTTAGCATGCACAATTGCAGCGGTCTGAGATGTAGGCGTGCAAAAGGTACTATGTCCATTGCCGCTACCATTAAGCCGATCACCTCCATGCATTGAGCTACTGACGGGTGTTGAATGGAATGAAGGACACGGCATGCATTTTGAAGCTTTGTTAACCTGTCTTCTGTCAGGTAAATCTTCATTTCTACAGAATCTATCAGAGTCCCCAAGAAGGGAACTCTTGTGAGTGGAAAGAGAGAACTCTTCTTTTCGTTCACCTTCCATCCATGCGACCTTAGAAATGCCAGTACTAACTCTGTATGAGACTTGGCAGTTTGAAAGCTTGAAGCTTGTATCAGAATGTCGTCTAGGTACGGAGCTACCGAAATTCCTCGCGGTCTTAGTACCGCCAGAAGAGTACCCAGAACCTTTGTGAAGATTCTTGGAGCCGTAGCCAATCCGAATGGAAGAGCTACAAACTGGTAATGCCTGTCTAGAAAGCAAACCTTAGATACCGGTAATGATTTCTGTGAATCGGTATGTGAAGGTAAGCATCCTTTAAATCCACTGTGGTCATGTACTGACCCTCTTGGATCATGGCAAAATTGTTCGAATAGTTTCCATCTTGAACGATGGAACTCTTAGGAATTTGTTTAGGATCTTTTAAATCCAAGATTGGCCTGAAAGTTCCCTCTTTTTTGGGAACTACAAACAGATTTGAGTAAAACCCTTGTCCTTGTTCCGACCGCGGAACTGGATGGATCACTCCCATTAATAAAAGATCTTGTACGCAGCGTAGGAACGCTTCTTTCTTTATTTAAAACGAACTGTGCCTATAAGAAGCACAGAAAAAAATTATGACAGTTGAAAATAAATAAGTTATAGCATCAAATCTTTGTAAAAAATACACAATTTTAGCAAAGGATTGTTCCCATTAGCAAAGGATAACTAACCCTGACAGCAGAAAAAATACACATATAAACGTTTTTTATCACAGTCAATTACAATCTTCACAGCTCTGCTGTGAATGATTACCTCCCTCAAAACAAGCTTTGGAGATCCCTGAGTTCTGTAGAGATGAACCGGATCATGCAGGAAGAAAATTAACCTCTGACTGAGTTTTTTGATGCGTAGTAAAAGCGCCAAAAATGGCCCCTCCCCCTCACACATAACAGTGAGAGAGATCAGAAAACTGCTTTAATTTAAACAAAACTATTGCCAAGTGGAAAAAATAGTGCCCAAAACATTTTTTCACCCAGTACCTCAGAGAAATAAACGATTTTACATGCCAGCAAAAAAACGTTTAACCTCAATAAATTAATTGTTATTTAAAAACCTATTGCAAGTCCCTGCAAATTAGGTTAAGTCTATGCATACAGTATAAATCCAGTGAAGTACCATTCCCCAGAATACTGAAGTGTGAAATATACATACATGACAGCCTGATACCAGCTACATCTACTGCATTTAAGGCTGAGTTTACATTATAACGGTATGGCAGGATTTTCTCATCAATTCCATGTCAGAAAATAATAAACTGCTACATACCACTTTGCAGATTAATCTGCCCGCTGTCCCCTGATCTGAAGTTTACCTCTCCTCAGATGGCCGAGAAACAGCAATATGATCTTAACTACTCCGGCTAAAATCATAGAAAAACTCAGGTAGATTCTTCTTCAAATTCTACCAGAGAATAAATAACACACTCCGGTGCTATAATAAAATAACAAACTTTTGATTGAAGGTAATAAACTAATTAAAATCACCACAGTCCTCTCACACATCCTATCTATTCGTTGGGTGCAAGAGAATGACTGGAGGTGACGTAGAGGGGAGGAGCTATATAGCAGCTCTGCTGGGTGAATCCTCTTGCACTTCCTGTAGGGGAGGAGATAATATCCCAGAAGTAATGATGACCCGTGGACTGACCACACTTAACAGGAGAAATATGTTTATAACAGATTAAAGAAATGTAAAAAGCAAACTTACATTGAGCTTACAGTGGTCCTTTAAGTTTATATACATTTTGAGGGTGCGCACAGTGCACATGCTCAGAGAAAAAGCGTTGAGACTTGCTACTAGCCATCAGAATTTGCTACCCTATCAGTGCGCATGAGCGCACATACTTCACCGCATTCCACACATTGTTTACAACATATGTGGAATGCAGTGATGTAAGTGTGCGCATGCACACTGACGGGTAGGAAATTACGACGGGGTAGTTAAAATCGACAGAACACTGGCCCTGGCAACAATGTTATTCATTTGCAAGAGCACTCATTTGATCACTATTTCCTGACATGTAGTGCTCCAGATGACTACCTAGGTATCTCTTCAACACAGAATATCATGGGAACAAAGCAAATTTCATAAAATAAGTTAATTGGAAACTTTTTATAAATGGTATGCTCTGTCTGAATCACAAAATATTTTTTTGGGGGTTTCATATCACTGCAATTGTTTTTCAATAACCAATCTCTATCCCCCAATTATCTTATTTAGAGGCGCTAATCTAGACTTTTTAATGAAGTAGACCTAGCTAGTTAGTGTCAGTTTATTAGCAAAAGTTCCATTGTTTCTGTCTCTTACCTGAAAATCACTTGTGAGTCCAATTAGGAACAGATATGTGTCAGTGTTAGGCTTGAGAAAAAAACCAAATACACTATTAGTTCTTAGAACTGGAAAACAGAGTTAAAGGACTAGTAACTACAGTAGATGTGCATAATCAACAAATGCATGATAAAAAGACAATACAATAACACTTAGGGTGCGATTTATCAAAGGCTTTCACCAGCCTTTCGACCCCCTACGACTGCAGGTTCTTACAAGAGAACCCGCAGTCCGTATTTAATAAGCAGCGGTCATCAGATCGCTGCTTCCCTAACTTCGACAGATTGACACCTCTTGCCCGCCCGTGATTGGCTGTGCACGGGCAGGGGGCGGCATTGCACAAGAGAGCAAAATTGCGTTCTTGTGCAATGCTGAATTTCGGCAGCAGAATTCAGCCCGCCAGAGGTGAGCTGCGGCTTTACAGGGGCGTGTATGTATGCCCCTGTCCGCCGCAGCTTGAAAAATCGACCCCTTAATCTGAACTTCAAATGAGTAGCAGATTTTTTTCAAACAAATTTAAAAGTTATGTCTATTTCCACTCCTGTATCATGTGATAGCCACCGGCCAATTCCGAATGCTTTTACGTATATATGCTGTGAATTCTTGCACATGCTCAGTAGGAGCTGGTGACTCAAAAAGTGTAAATATAAAAAGGTTGTGCACATTTTGTTAATGGAAGTAAATTACAAAGTTGTTTAAAATTTCTGCTCTAGCTAAATCATGAAAGTTTCATTTTGACTTGAGTGTCACTTTTACAGGAATTACAATTATGGTTGACACCCAGCTGGTATTTTATTAACATGGCAGATATAAATGTAGAAAATAAAGAAAAAAATATGGAAATAAAGTTCCTCTTATGGTGAAACTTCTAATGTGTTGGAATCTAATTATAAATAGATGATCATATAAAATTTAGTTTGTGAGTTATGCTGTTTAATTATTTATGCTAATTAGTATGGACAGTATTTTTCCCAAGAAAGGTGCCAGCCCTAGACACAATAAATATTAAGTGTATTACTATGCAAAAGTAAACATTTTTATATTACAATCTCAAAGTATTGAATGTCCCTTTAAACAATATAACTTAAAGGGCCATCATACCCAAATGCTGAAACACTTGGAAGTAATGCAGTATAGCTGTAAAAAGCTGGTTAGAAAATATCACCTGAACATCTCTATGTAAAAAAAGAAAGATATTTTTACCTCAAAATGTCCTAAGTATTCACACCCCATTGTAAAGGACTTTAAGCAGCAAATCAGTATGTCTGTCCTGGGACAGGCAAGGGAGCGAGCTTCGTGCACACTCCTGTTATTTCCCTATTCAGTTTAAGGAAGTTTACTATGAAATCTCATGAGCATTACGTGAAATCTCATGAGATCACAGTAAAAGAGAGCATGACCCCAGCACTGCTGATGCTGATTGGCTGTAGTTTATTTCTTATTTTTTTTTTACCTGCAGCTGGACAGTAGCTGAAAGATAACTTTTTACACAGAACTTACTCTGGTGAGCTGAGGAAATTGTGAGGTAAAATATCTTCCTTTTTTACATAGAGATGCTCAGGTGATATTTTCCTGGCAGCTTTTTACAGTTTTACTGCATCAGTTTCAAGTGATTTAGCATATGAGTATTATGTCCCTTTAAAGAAATAGTACTCTGGACTTTAGAACTCCTGCAATAGAAAGTACATTATAGATGCAGTAAACGCCTTGTAATTACAGACATTTATTTTGTGTGCTATAGAATAGCATATCAGCCAAGTCTTAACATTTTTAAAACAAATTAACATCCTTATACTGCATTTATCTTCCAATAGCCAAACCCCACCCACCATGTAACTCATTTTTAGTCCTAAAACAGGGACAAAATAAATAATATCAATAGTGAAACAACTTTGCGATATATTTTCAACTAAACATTTTATATAAAAAAAAAAAGAGTGTATGAGTGTGTGGTGTGTATATGAGTGTATGTGAGGTGTAATATGAGTGTGTGTGTGGTGAGTATATGTGTATTACGAGTGTGTGTATGTGTAATATGAGTGTGTGTTGTATGAGTACAGTATATGTGTAATATGAGTGTGTGTTTGTGTGTAGTATGTATGTGTAATATGAGTGTGTGTGAGGTGTAATATGAGTGTGTGTGTGGTGAGTATATGTGTATTACGAGTGTGTGTATGTGTAATATGAGTGTGTGTTGTATGAGTATATGTGTAAATATCATTGTGTGTATGTGTAATATGAGTGTGTGTGGTTGTGTGTAGTATGTATGTGTAATATGAGTGCGTGTGAGGTGTAATATGAGTGTGTGGTGAGTATATGTGTATTATGAGAGTGTGTGTGTGTTGTATGAGTGTGTGTATATGTGTAATATGAGTGTGTGTATGTGTAATATGATTGTGTGTATGTGTAATAGGAGTGTGTGGTTGTGTGTAGTATGTATGTGTAATATGAGTGTGTGAGGTGTAATATGAGTGAGTGTATGTGGTGAGTATATGTGTATTATGAGAGTGTGTGTGTGTGAGTGGTGTGTATATGTGTAATATGAGTGTATGTGAGGTGTAATATGAGTATATGTGTATTATGAGAGTGTGTGTGTTGTATGAGTGTGTGTGGGGGGTGTATATGTGTAATATGAGTGTGTGTGTTGTATGAGGTTGAGTTTTTTTTGTATGAGAGTTTAAATGGTGTGAATTGTATGTTTGTGTTATTACCTTTTACTACACTATCCAGATTGACTACAATTAAGAATAAAGTACGCACACATTTTAGTCACTTTAAAAAAAAAATGGCAGCTATCTTGTTGAATATTCAGAAATGTTCAGACCACGCATAAAAAGAGTCGTGAGTGTATGTGGTATATCATGTCACTGGGTCTTAGGGGAAAAAAGTTTGAAGAACCCTGGGCTAGTGCACAAGAACATAGTTACAAATACTTAGTAAGTTTCCAGACTGGCACCTGGGCATATCAAAAAGTTTGTGGAAATGGGTAGGAATATTGTAAATGAATATATATAGCAAATAACAAACGGTATCAGTATATAATAAAATGTGTTTTTAATTGATCTCAAATGCGTTGTAGTTAGTAAATTTGCAAGTGTGTTTACAACTTTAAGGCAACGAATGAAGTGTAATGTTTTCCAGTCCCCACAGTTGGCAACCTCGGTCTTCTTCTTCCTGACTGTGGCAGGAGGATCACCTTGTTATCCCCCTGTACCTCCCTCTTTGTCTTGGTGTCCTCCTACCCCTGAGCCTCCCAATCCCGGCCACCCTCCATCTCACCTCACCACCCACCTCCAAGTCTGCTGTCCCATCCCTTTCTCCTCCTCCTGGTCCCCGCCTATTCCCTCCCTCTATCCGCCGCTGCCTTCTTCCAGCTCTTCGCACTACACAAGGAAGGAGTCACACAGCGTACCGAGACTACCGCTTCTATTTTATTTTATTACCCCTTCGCCGCACACGGATACCCGGGCGGAGCCATGAGCTGGGGCACGGAGCTTTGGGTAAGTGCACAACCCGTGTGTGGGGAGGAGGGGGGCAGATACTGCTCCAGGGGGGGGGCGCTTTTGTTTCCTTGGGCTGTGAGTGCCGAGGGAGAGGGAGGGGTGTGAAGGTGATTTGGAGGTTTGTGTGTTTAGGGTTTGGGTTCTTGTTGATCAAGGTACATTTGCTGCAGACTCCGGTTGGCATGTGGCCCTTATAGTAATGATTTTATTATTGTATTATGGTTGTGGTATTACCTTTGCTGTAGTTAGCTGATTCTCCATAAACACACAGCTTGTTAACCTCTATTATTATTATTATTATAGACCTGTGTGTCATATATATATATATATATATATATACTATATATATATATATATATATATATATATATGCACACTGTTCAAAGATACTAGAATACTAGTGGAAATTTCCAGCTTTATCACTAACAAGCTCACAATCCAAAATCACATGAACACACGCACAACTGCAACACAAACTACTAGCTGGCTGAAATCTATATTTATTTATGGATAATAACTGTGCCAGATTAGACCTGTAGGCTTGTGCTGATGCTGTCTGATCAGAGTCTAATAGGTTGTATTGTATTGCTAATATGATGCCCCCCTAGTGGGGTGTACAAAAAAAAAAAACCTCCAGGTGAATAGTAGCTTTTGTTTCACTGTGGCTTTCAGTAACCAGGCTTGATCACACCCTTTCTTTCATCTCTCCTTGTTGGTTTCTGCCAGTGATTGTGTGCTGCTCCTTTATTTTAAAGTATAATTTGCCCCCCTTGGCATTAGATTATCCGTTCCTTGAGATGTGGCATGGACCTAAGTACATGGTGCTCTTGCCAGCGTGGAAGAGTATGTTACACTCAGAGCTGTTGTTAGTCCTGTTTTGCTGTAGGTAACTCAGGAAATCTAAACAATGCAGGCTGGAGTATTGTGGCAGGCTTGGGTAACTGTTTACATTGTTTGATTCTGTAACAGGAACCACTATCAACCTAAAAAATAATAATCTCATGGCTGTAAAAGTGTTAACTGATTAAAATAACAGTAAACTATTAAAAGAGAATTCTAAAATGGTAAAATGCTATACATAGTAGAACCATTTTATGATTATATAAATGGTTATTGGTAACTTGCATTTTATAAGATGGGCAAACCAGATGTGCTTGTGTCCCGGAGATGGGCAGTGAACCACAGGAGAGGCATATGCAGGTAGTTAAAAGGTCTGACACATGAGTGGTCAGCATACTTATGTTTAACCCATCTGCAGTCACTAAATATTATTCATGTTATATAAAAACACTAACAAAAATTAGAGCATTACATTTCTTTATTATGTCTCTTCAAGATTGACTATTAGGTCCTAAAATACATTTAGCTTTTTTTTTTAAAAAACAACTAAACTAAATGTTTGGATTGGTTGGCCCTACTAAAATATGCAAACACATAAATATTTTGCATACATTACATATTGCTCACCAGTAAAACAATGTCGTGCTGTTACTATGGGCCGTCGTAACCTGAAAGTTCAATCAGTGCTTGCACATATGGTCAAAATCTGGAATGTATGTAATGTAGAGGAAATGAGTCGGAAACGAGGCTTGTTCACTGAATCATACAAGATCTTTGTTTATATATTTATATATATTTTTCTACTTACAACTCATTCACAAGATAAGAATGTGACTAGGTTTTTTGAGAGAGGAAAAGAATGCATCCTTGTATAAGCCTTGTGAGATTGTGTTTAAATGTGAAT
Organism: Bombina bombina; assembly: GCF_027579735.1. Classification (NCBI taxonomy): domain Eukaryota; kingdom Metazoa; phylum Chordata; class Amphibia; order Anura; family Bombinatoridae; genus Bombina; species Bombina bombina. The sequence goes on from NC_069508.1 coordinate 46,214,746, forward strand.
ATATCATCATTTCTAGCCCTGGGTGGTGAGAAACTGCCTTTGGGCAAATTTGGGATTGAAGCAGGGAAAATAAAGGAAACTTCACACAAATTTGACTATAGGCCTGTCCCAGTCCAGTGTGCTTTGGGAACTGGGCACACTGATATCCTGTAGTGTGCACACCAATATCCTGTTTTAAAGTTCTCCGGTATTTCTCAACTTGGGCCTGGACCTGTGGCTGAATCACTTGTGATCAAGGAGAAGTCTGTTAGGAGTTATATTAAAGATGCTTTTTTTTTTTTCTTATGCATATATTTTATATCTATCAGAAAAATCACTAAATTGAAAATTATCTTTGAATGGCATACATTTGCTAAAGCATTTCAAATTAATTTGTCATCCTCCTGGATATTGTTTCTTTTTTAAGCCAATCAAAGACGGGTACAAACTTTCTCATGCACTGATCAAGAAGTTGCATGGGGGGAATGTTACAGAGTCAAGGTTCTGGGTCTGATTATTCACCACAGCCTCTCTAAGTGGAAAAAAATGTAGTCTTTTTTTTTTATTTTTTTATTTATCGTCTGCTCTATAGGTTTATAGTAAACATAAGTGGCTTGGATAGAACATGACATTTTAGTTCTGTTAATTTTCCTTATTTTTTTGGCATCCTTTTGTTAAAGCGTAATCCTAGGTGAGATGAGGAGCGTGCATGTGTCTTTAGCCACCTGGCAGCAATGTTTGCAACAATGTTTATATCAATGTTATTCGTAGTTACAAATATTGCTGCCATAGACTGCTACATGCACTCTATGGCAGCAGAGTTTGCAGCCATGTAAAATATTACTATAAACAATGCTATAGTTGCAAACACTGCTGCCAGATGGCTAAGGACACATGCATGCTCCTGAGCTCACATAATGACTACTCTTTAACAAAGGATGCCAAAAGAACTAAGCAAAATTAATAATATAAGTAAATTGGAAGTGGGAACTACATTTAGTGGATAGTGTAAGACAGATTTTAAACTTCTCAAAAAAAGCAACTTTAGAACAATTAAAGGGACATACACATTTTATAGTGGAATCTCAATGTTTTCTTTCTGCAAAAAAAACCCCATATATAGTTTTCAGGTTTATCCCTCTCCCCTTCCTGTAATGTAAATGTGAAAATAGTGGGTTTTCCAATTCAAAGAACTGGAAGTGCACAGTGCAGGCTTCACATTCTTAACCCTGCAATATACCTTTTAATGCTTTAACCTAGACCAGTGATGGCTAACCTTGGCACCCCGGATGTTTCAGAACTACAGTTCCCATGATGCTCATCTAGAGTGCCTAAGTATTATGGGGAATGTAGTTACAAAACATCTGGGGTTCCTAGTTTAGCCACCACTGGCCTAAACCTAAAATAGTAAATTAACTTTTTGATTGGTTTAGAGCACTGGTTTTCAAACCTCTCCTCAGGCCAGCTTTTAAGGATATCTGAACTAGAGAGCAGGTGAAATAATCAGCTGGTTAGTAACCATGGTTATTTTACTGCTCTCATCCAAGGTTATCTAAAAAAACTGAACTGTTGGGGAGGTCTGAGGACATGTTTGAAAACCAGTGTATAAAATACAAATCTAATTTACTTCTGTTTTCAAATGTACCCTTTCCCTTGGTTGAAGTTAGCTCCTCTCGGGTATGCTCAGAAATGTGCACACTATTTTGCCAAAACTGCTGCCACTGTTTGCAACAATATTATATGTAGAATTCTCAAGGACCTGTAAGGAGCTAAGTTTTAGCAAATACCAAAAGAACAAACTCTGCCTTTATAAAACAGTGTAGTACATATTAACTTTTTTTTGTTTGTTCTCTGTCTAGATTAATTTTGATTTAAATTTCCCTTTAAAGTTCCAGTGCTTGACGAATATGTTCAAAATTAGGAGCCAGTAAGATTATTAGGAGCCAGACAGTTGGATTTAAATATAGATATATGGAGAATAACCCAAAAGGTTAGGAGCCAGTGGCTCCCAGGCTCATGGGTTTGTCGAGCCCTGCTTTAAACTGTAAATTGTCTGACAAATTAGACGGTCACTGCTAGGTGCATATTTGCATATGCTGTGATGCTCCAGATGCACAATTTTAAATATTTGAAAGGCTTAAAGGATTATACATCGGATTACCTCTAAATTTATGGTTCTTTTAAACTACCCATTTGTGTATTTAAATCTTTTAAAGTCTTTCTTTTTTTTTTCTTTTTTTCTTTCATTACTGCAATTTTAAACAACTTTCCAATTACTTCTATCATCTAATCTGTTTTGTTCTTAGTATCCTTTCTTGAAAAGCATACATAGGTAGTCTCAGGAGCCGCAATACAATACTGGGAGCTAGCTGGTGATTGGTGGCTGCACATATACGCCTCTTCTCATTGGCTAACTAGCCAGTGGTGCATTGCTGCTCCTTCAACAAAGGATACCAAGCGAATGAACCGCATTTGATATTGGAAGTAAATTGGAGACAAAAATTTGGGGATTCATGTCCCTTTAATCTTGAACATGGTGCATGAGCTTGCCCACACTGTGAGTGGGTATTTCTTTAAAGAACCAAAAGTTTACTTAAAGGGATATGAAACCTCAAATTGTTCTTTTGTGCACTATTTTAACCCCTTGAGTGCTAATGACATCTCTGAGCTGTCGGAGTTTCCCACTCTGGTGCTAACGACGGCTCAGAGCCGTCACTAGCACTTTCCCACCTTGAAGGGGATCTGGGGGCTCCCACCCGCTCCTACCCCGGCGATCGGGCCTGCATAGTGACAGGCATCGCGGGGCTTCACGTTATGCACAGTGGACGTCACGCGCAATAACGTGATGGCATCACCGTGTAACTTTATTTAAACTTAACAATGTTAAGTATAGGAGCAGGGGGCATGCTGCTTAGAAGCCTGTATCTCTGGCATCTAAGCAGCTACAGACCCCCATGACCCACCGTTGGAAAGGTAATCGCCTAACCTTTCCAACAGTGTATTGGGGTCTAAAAAAAAAACTTAAAAAAATCTTAGCACTCAGGTGGGAAAGTGCTTAGCACTCAAAGGGTTAAAAACAAGTTTTCAATTTACTCCTATAAAATTTTTTTTGTTCCCATAATATTGTGTTGAATAGATACCTAGGTAGGCATCAGGTGCACTACATAACAGGACATAGTGCTGCCATCTAGTGCTCTTGCAAATGGATAACATTCTTGCCAAACTGCTGCCATATTGTGCCCCGAAATGGGCCGGCTCCGAATCATTCGTCCCTGCTTTTCAACAAAAGATACCAAGAGAATGAAAAAAAATGATGATAGAAGTAAATTAGAATGTTGTTTAAACTCACTGCGCTATCTGAATCATGAAAGATCAATTTTGGGTTTCATATCCCTTTTTAAAAACGGTATTGTTTTAAAACATTTATAGGACAACGCTTATTACTACAAAGCAACGTAACTCCTATGCTTCTCAATTTAATAAATTAAAAATTAATAAATAATAAATTAATAAATACATTTCTCCTATCACCTTATAATAGTCCGCTAAGTCATTTTTTTATTTTTCAATTATTTTTCTAAAAAAACTAATTTCAAATTCCCTACCGTTTATCTCTCGGCTCCTCCCAAGCCCTACTTCCGCCTTAGGCATTTAGTTACGTCTTCAACGGTCCCACCCACTCTCAAATGCGCATGCACAACCCCGAATTCAATTGCGCATGCGCTACTCGCCGATGGTAATCAATGCCCATCCTATTACTTTAAAATGCGCATGCGCTAATTTGCCTTGTAACATAGTAGTGAATAAATAGGTATATTCATTCACTACTATGCAAATCAGAGACAGGAGCAGCATTTATTGATATCGTTGAAACGTTTCTTAAAAACATCGGTCTATTAACTTTGTTTGCCCAATTGTACTATAGAATCTATAGTACAATTGGGCAAACAGAGTTGATAGACCGATGTTTTTAAGAAACGTTTTAACAATATCAATAAATGCTGCTCCTGTCTCTGATCGTACAGACAGGTAACAAGGCGTCTGTAAAAAAAAGAGATGACGTAGTCTGTGGGGGATTCCCACCTGGTAGTAGGAAGCACACATGCGCGAAACAGGAGCGCGCAGGGTTGAGAAACCTAATAAAACTCATTTGCATATACAGCGATGAGTAAAGGGGTGGATGACGTCGGTTGACGGCCACCTAACGGCCGCAAAATCAGTTGGTTAAAAAAAAACACGTGATTGAAAGTAAAAAAAACCCAAATTTTTACAGCTTGAATTTGGGAACGAAAAAAAAAATCAAATTATAAAGGTAATATTTTTAAATATAACGATTTATATCAAATATAATGAATGAAAGTCATATTATTTTTAAACATTTAATGATATTATAGATAGAGATGAGGTTAACTTTACCTTCACTTTAATTCAGTGCACTGTTACCGATCCATTCTATGGGGTCGATTTACCAAATGATTCAGCAGGCTTTGACTGCCTACAACTGCAGGTTCTCACAAGTATTTGTGAAACATCGGTCATTCGACCGCTGCTTTCCTAACCTCCTGTCAGACCCGAATGATTGACAGCTCCTGCCCGTGCGAGCTTGGCTGTGCGTGGGCAGGGGGCGGCGTTGCACAAGAGGGCAAAATTGCGTTCTTGCGCAATGCTGAATTCTGGCAGTGAAATGCAGCCCGCCAGAAGTGAGCTGTGGCGGACAGGGACGCATATGTATGCCCCTGTCCACCGCAGCTTGATAAATCAACCCCATAGGTCTGTCTATGTATCTATCATTAATGGGGCTTTCTATTCCAAGAGTCTGTGTTAACAGTTAAATTTTTTTTTTTTTGAAATACCCGCTTTTGGTTATTAACTATACCCATTTCCATATTTTCTAGTCGTGCGGCCACTCGAATACACTCCCTTCTATGTGGGATGCATACTCCAGCTCCCATGGTGATGTCATAACAAGTGTGGACACGGACGTGCGCTAAATAAAAACTTGTCCCTGTTCAGCAGTGATTAGTTTTTTTTTTCCCTTAGTGCTGGTGCACACGAGTAGCTGTCACTGCGATTCCAGTTGTTCTGCTACTGAATTCTGATCAACATAATCAATCTACTTTTTGATTATATTATGTTTATGTAGGTATTGTATTTTTATTTATCCGCTTATTGTGAACTCTTAGCCACAGTGTAATTTAGTGCTGTTCTGCTCTGACTGCTGTTACACATCGACATCATCTTTTTCACTGTCAAGGACACCATAATTCAACACACACAACGCTATATTTTTGGGTACGAATGTGAGACTTTTACTTTCAATCACAGTTGTCTAATCACCGTTCCGATAGTTGTCATTAGTCATCAAAACGCGCTCACATGAATACATGCTTGCTGATAACGTATAGGTCGCGCGTGTCAGTTGAGTATTTTGCATGTGCATTTGAAAAAAGTCTTCTTCCATACATTTTGTTTCTGGCATTATGATTGGTCATGGGGCGGGCTACAATGGAACTGCTGCCCAGCCCTTTCATTGAGGCGTGCCGTACATCATTGAGGAGAACCTCTCTAAATTAGACATACAAAAGGTTAAAAGATATATTTTTTTTAAAATTCATTATTTTGTATTATTTGATTGAAAAATGTTATGTTAGTGCTGAAACATGATATACAGTATGTATAGTGGTGAGTGAACTGGCCCTTTTAACATAATGTTTGCCTATCCATATAATAAAAAAATAAATATCTATCTATATCTATCCTCTCCAAATTATCTACTATGTCTTTGTTATAGGTTGAAGTCACAAAATGGTGATTTTGCAAGCTATAACACAAATATTTATATATAACAAAACTGTTGCATGTAGAATAATTTCGAATTGTACTAATTCTCCTCTTCAATTCTAAGAATTGTTGCAATTTCAGATGTGATAATTGTTTACATCCTGCTTGTGAATAATTTTTAAATAATGTTTAGATGAGTGGTAACTAGGCTATTCCCAAATAACTCTTCAAGAATGTATCTCAAAATATTCATACATTTAATCTCATTACAATAAATGAACTCATGTTCTAACAAGCTAAATCTGCACATTTCCTGTTTTGTTCACTAACCCTGCCATGAAGTGTAAAATAAATCTCCTAGCAAGCTGGTTGGGTCAGTGACCCTAAGTCACTCTGGTTGGCAATGCATTGTAGTATCAGCGATTCTAATGGAAGCTGCCACATGGCTAATCATTTTTAAGGGACATGAATCATTTCACGCTAGTCTGCATTTTACATAAAAGTTTTACTATATTTGTATAATCTTTTATGAAAATATCAATTGAGGGGGGTTATCACAATTTTTAGTGTAAAATATGACCTGTGGAAATGTAAAAAAAAAATCTACTTGTCCACGGTACTAAAGTGGTAGCCCATTCTACTTGTACTGACACGCAAATGTAATTAAAATAATTTAAAATAAAATCCTGTTGTATAAGATATATTTGTGTATGTAGTGTGTGTGTTTTTGTGTGTTTGTGATTGTGGTGTATTATCTCTTTAGATAATAGGTGTTGCTCTTAAATATTGAATCCCTGTATTGTTAGAGGCATTAAAGGTAGAAGCTCTGTTAGTGCCCCTGCACTAAGGTACAATTTGTACCCAGGTTTGTCAAAGCCCTGCGCTTAACACTTCTGCTCCACAATCGCGCGCTCCTTTTAACTGTAGTGTACTCGTGTGTTCATGGCCCAATAGCGGAGTTTCCTTTTCCCAGTAGTTTGTGCCGCATGCTGCTGCTTGTCACACATGCATTGAGTACAAGGCACAGTAATGTGAACTTCAGGAACTGTAGTATCCCAGTAGTTCACATGCTGACTGACTTCTATGCCGCCAGCTGGGGAACTGACAAATTTATGCTCAATGGTAAGCTCAGTGGTGATAAATTCATCATACAACATACTGTCTGTGCAATATGGTGCATACGCAAACTGCCACACATGTTACACACACTCGATCATTGCTAAACATACACTCTAATTTGCTTGAGCGTTAATGGCTGTTTGCTGTTCATTTTTATTTTTAGTTAATTAGCGTTGTTTGTGAAAATATCCACCATCCATAATATCAATGCTGAAAATGTTTAGACAGTGTTGCCAAGGCAACTATACCGCTGTATTCATAACTTTTTTTTTTTGTAAGGCAGCAATATTGTCAAATGCATAATGTCATATAAATAATATCCTTTAGGGTCAGAGTAAATCTCCCACTTGCCAGATATGGCTGAAAACATCCCTCTCTGGTATACAAGGAGTTGGTGGTTTTTTTTTGTTTGGTTTTAAAAAGTGCCATTTAATATTTAGTAGCTAGTGTTACTTCTGCTGTCAGAGAGTGCTGCACACGTCTGTAAAACTCAGTGTTAGGGTTATGGTTTTACAGCCACAAGAAATATATGCAAGGGTTTAACTGTGCAGAGAAAAGCCACTTGTCACAAAAAAAACAAAAAATGGTCTTGGCTTTTCTGTTGATTCTTTACTAAGTTTAACCCTTTCGTGACAGGGTTAAAGTGTCTACATCGGAACACCTGTTCCGATGTAGACAAATTGAAACTACTACGCGATCGTGGCATACGATCGCGAGATTTCAATTATTGGATCGCATCTGGGGGGCGTCCCTACAACCCTAGGAACGCCCTCCAGACCGCGATCAAGTCCTTGAGCGCAGAAGGCTTCAGGACAGCCGTTGATATGACGTTTCTATTCCGTCATAACGGCTTTAAAGCCCAGTGTAAATATGACGGAATAGAACGGCATAACGGCGTTAAAAGGTTAATGACTGCATCACAGTATACATAAAGATATGTAGAAGGTGTGCAGGTAGTGTGTATATTGCCATAAATGTATAAGAGACAATTGGCTTGTCTCTGCGCAATTAAACCCTTGCATATATTTCTTGTGGCTGTAAAACCATAACCCTAACACTGAGTTTTACAGACGTGTGCAGCACTCTGACAGCAGAAGTAACACTAGATACTAAATATTAAATGGCACTTTAAAAACCAAACAAAAAGACCCCCACAAACTCATTGGATGTTTCAGCCATCATCTGGCAAGTGAGAGATTTACTATGACCTTAAAGGGACAGTATACACTCATTTTCATATAACTGCATGTAATAGACACTACTATAAAGAACAAGATGCACAGATACTGATATAAAAATCCAGTATAAAATGGTTTAAAAACTTACTTAGAAGCTCAGTTTAGCTCTGTTGAAAAGGCAGTTGGAAAGCCCACTGCAAGTGGTAAATAAGACACTCCCCCCTCCCCCTTCTTTTGCATATGAAAAGATCCTTTACACAAACAGGAGCAAGATGGAGAAGGTAGCTGACAGTATTCACATAAAACTTTGGGGCTTCAATAGGAGTCTCAAAATCAGAGCAATGTTATTTAAAAATAAGCAAAACTAAACATTTAAAAAAAAACAAAAAAACTTTATGGGCTATATAAATAGATCATCTACAAAACATTTATGCAAAGAAAAAATGAGTGTATAATGTCCCTTTAAAGGGTTTAGATGACATTATGCATGTGACAATACTGCTGCCTTTAAAATAAAAAAATATTAAACACTGACAAAGTTATGAATACAGCGGTATAATTGCCTTGGAAACACTGTCTAAACATTATCAGCATTAATATTATGGATGGATACTTGCTTTTTTTTTTTTTTTTATTTGTTTTGTTAATAAGCATTCTTTTTTCAATGGATTAAAGGGACACTGAACCCAATTTTTTTTTTTTTCTTTCGGGATTCAGATAGAGCATGCTGTTTTTAAGCAGCTTTCTAATTTACTCCTATTATCAAATTGTCTTCATTCTCCTGTTATCTTTATTTGAAAAGTAAGAATGTAAGTTTAGATGCAGGCCCATTTTTGGTGAACAACCGGGGGTGTTCTTGCTGATTGGTGGAGAAATTCACCCACCAATAAACAAGCGCTCTCCAGTGTTCTGAACCAACAATTGTCTGGCTCCTTAGCTTCTTTTTCAAATAAAGATAGCAAGAGAATTAAGAAAAATTGATAATAGGAGTAAATTAGAGCATGCAATTTTAAGCAACTTCCTATCTAAATCACGAAAGAAAAAATTTGGGTTCAATGTCCCTTTAACAGCAAACAGCAATTAATGGTCCAGCAAATTAGAGTGTACATTTAGCAATGGTCGAGTGTGTGTAACATATTTGGCAGTTTGCGTAGGGACACCAGAGGGATACTCGTTTTAAGGATAAATGCCCAAGTTGAACATAGAGAGGCAGTTAGTGATTTTGGTTAGAATTAAGAAGCCCAAGTTACAGCAGATGTTGGCTGCTTTACCCAGATCCCCGGGTTGGGGAGGGGTGTTAACAAATTTTGTAGAAGTGCGCCAAAAGAAATTTAACACAGTCTAGATTAGGGCTCTAGTTATAGAAGTTGTCACTTTTTTGTACTATATACATAGGTATGGAACTGTTGCAAAGAGAAAAAGTTCTGATCATGGATACTGCAAAGATAACAATTAGAGGATCGTAAGGCTTTTCCCACTCCGGAACGGATTAGGGGATGTACAGGGGAACTCTTAAGAATACCTCCAGGATCAAACTGAACATTGTATCTCCCGTGTAGAGTAGAAGCCGTATCAATCGTTGGCAAACGCTTGAGGTTCACAAGATATATTTCAGCAGAGCTGCGGTATAACTTACCCCCCTAGTCTGCTCCTGCGCTGCTGTTAGCTGGAGGGGGTACGTTTTGAAAATACATAAATAGCTGTATGATTTTTCTTACTTAAAGGGACACTCAGGTTAAATTTAATTTTCATGATTCAGATACAGCATGTAATTTTAAACAACTTTCCAATTTACTTCCATTAAAAAAAAATGTGCTCAGTCTTTTATATTAACAATTTTTGAGCCACCAGATCCTACTGAGCATGTGCAAGAATTCACAGACTATACGTATATGCAATTGTGATTGGCTGATTGCTATCACATGGTACAAGGGGAGTGGATATATACATAACTTTAAAATTTGTTATAAAAAAATCTACTACTCATTTGAAGTTCAGACTAAGTGCTATTGCATTGTCTTGTTATCTTGGATTTGTTGATTATGCAAATCTAATGTGTTGACTGGTCCTTTAAGTATTTTCAAAACGTACCCCTTCCAGCTAACAGATTAGCTAACAGCAGCGCAGGAGCGCAGAGCAAGCCGATCTCTATTATACTCAGTTACAGTATAATCGCTGCAGAGCCAGGAAATCACAGAGAGGGACAAGTCTACCACTCACCTTGAAAGTCTCTAACACCGCACACGGGGGGTAGAAGGGAGGAGCTGAGCAGCGTGAGACACGCTGTGAAATGGCTGCAGTAATGGGGGGGAAGCTTTTACTGTCTGCTTAATAAAGAAAAAAAAAAACTTAACCAGAGGGCAAAAAAGCTATAATAACGGTCTGGTTACTAAGGAGAAAAAAAACAAAAAATCATTAACGGTCTGCTTGGCTGCTTGAAAAAAAAAATCCACATGCACTGCAACCACTAACTGCATGTCCCGGGTGTCGGGCGATAGGATTTGCGCATTGTTCTGTTTGTATTCTTTTGTTGAAAAGCATACCTAGATAGGCTCATGAGCAAAAATAAGACTACTGGGAGTAGAGCTTGGTGGTTACTACACACATATGCTTCTTGTCATTGGCTTATAAGATGTATTCATCTAGGCCCCAGTAGTGCATTGCTGCTCAGTAGCTAACTATAACACTGTGTTTAAACACACAGATTAATTTTATTATTGCACTATAATTTATCTATAAAATTGTAAACAATTTTTTTTTGTGTGAGTCTGTTTAAAGCTAAAGGGCTAGAAAGTATATAATAACACATCTTTAACAAACCCCCAAGTAAGAAAAATGATAAACGGTTTACCTTAGTTTTTTTTTTAGACGTTGTCGCAACTACATAATCTGCACACAGACTACTGCAATATGCTGAAAAAGTCCCTAGATGGAGTCATAGATGCGATGTAAGCATTCTAATCTTGTTTTGATAATTTAATATTTTCAGCAAACTTAATTGGAAGGTTTAGTTACTATTTTATGTGCACAAAAAAAGGTGACCTAAACCATTGGCTCCCTTTTTCATATTGCCCTGCTTTATATGTCAAATCACCGACTTTTAACTTCTAGACGTTCTGCAAAGGACACTCTCTGTCATTACGTTATAGTTGCTATGACGACTGATTTATAAAGCCGTGAAATATTCTGCATTTTGGATAGCTAATCTTATGCGTTGTGTCACACTCAGCAGACTACTGATGATATGAAAAACCCGTGTGCGAATGGTCGGAGGTAACAAATCATCTTTTCCAAAACATTGTCATCTTGGTTAAAAACTTATGTTTTTTAGTCAGTTGAGGGTTGGAAAGATCTGCTTATCAGATGTCTGAATGAATAATTGTACCACATTAATGATTCTTATGAGGTTTTTACTTGCTCGCTGACAAAATGGAATTTATGTCCACATCCATCATAATCTGATTTGTCTATAGTTAAAGGGACAGTCAAGTCAAATTTAAACTTTCAGAAGCACACAATTTGAAACCACTTTCCAATTAACTTTAACTAAATATGCACAGTATTTTTATATGCACACTTTCTGAGACACCAGCTTCTACTGAGCATGTGCAAGATTCACAAAATATGTCTATGCATTTTGTGATTAACTGATGGCTGTCACATGATTGCATTAGGAAGGAAAATGTAACTACATTTTACATTTGTCAGATAAAAATCCACTACTCATTTGAAATTCAACCTAAGTGCTTTTACATTGTCTGTGTATTATGCATTTATTGATAATGCCATTCGACTGTGGGCCTTTAAAAATAATGCTTTAAACGTATGGATGGTAAACTACATTATAAACTGCAATGTATAAAAAAATCATTGCATTACAAAATGCTAAATAAATATATCACGCAAAAAATATCTACACTTAAAATCTAACTTATCAAAAACGCTTATTTGCTTATAAGTACTTCTTTTGAAGGTTTAAAAATATAGATAATACCTTTATCATCCATTCCCAATTTTTGCATAACCTAGAGTGTTATGTTAATATACTTTTTACCTCTGTGTGATTACCTTGTATCTAAGCCACCACCTTATCTGAGTTCTTTTGACAGACTTGCATTTTAACCAGTCAGTGCTGACTCATAAATAACTCCACGGGCGTGAGCACAATGCTATCTATATGGTACACATGAACTAGCGCTGTATAGCTGTGAAAAACGTTCAAAATGCACTGAGAGGATGCCTTCAAGGGCTTTAAAATTAGCTTACGAGCCTACCTAGGTTTAGTTATCAACAAAAGATACCAAGAGAATAAAGCAAATTTGTTGATAATAGTAAATTGGAAATCATTGAAGTTTAATTTGGACTTGACTGACCCTTTAATTGCACAGTCAGTATTAGCTGGAAGTGTCTTTCAACCAATGAATAAGTAGAAAGGACACAGCTTATATACTTGGTTTATAAAGAAAATGCTGCTATATGATATGGATGTCAGAAACATTAAGAGTGCAAATTATATAATTTATATAATAATCTTTAATGTCTAAATTCTGATACTCTGGTTACCCACATGGGGGTTATTGGGGACAGTGAGCCAATGACAGGTGGCATATATGTGCAGCCTCCAATCTTATGCTCCTGAGTCTACCTGTATAACCTTTTAAACAAAGGATACCAAGAGAATTAAGCACATTAGATCAGGACTTGACAAACCCAGGAGCCTGGGAACCACTGGCTCCTAGAATTTTACTCCTGGCTCCTAAATTTCTGGGTTATTCACCATAGATACCACGGTCTGGCTCCTAAAAGTATGTCTGGCTACCAAATATTCTTACTGGCTCCTAAATTTTTAACAGATTTGTCGACCTCTGCATTAGATAATAGAAGTAAATTGGAAAGTTGCGTAAAATTGCACGCCCTATATAAATCATTTAAAAAAGGTTTAATTTTTACTTCACTGTCCCTTTAAGTTTGTGATCCACTGATTCTTATTTCTCCCCCCCCCTCCCCGCAAATTAGAGACATTTTAGTGATTTTGTTTGTTGCACCAGGATTGCTTATCTCTCCCAGATAATGCAGAATTGCCACATGTTTGGAAACCAGTTCACTGTTCTAACCGCATCTTCCTTTGTCAGGGCAAATGTTCAGGTTTCAGACGCTGCCCAGCTCTGCACAAAACTTAGACTCAATCTAACCAAACCCATGCCACATCTGGTCACATCCTCTACACTTGTGCGTTTGAAACGCTCCGCCCACAAGACTCCTTCACTTCCCTGTCCCGGAAAGCCTCCAGGAAATAGGGTGGTATGGAAAATGGTATTTCAGAATGCAATACAGTTTCATCATCTTTTAGAAGAGAATATTCCTGCTCTAAAACAAGAGCTTTGTTGCCAACAGAGCTTTTGGGGAGTTGTCTTTATAGCCAGTGAGCATTTGGTATTTGAGTATTCGCTATACACAAACCTGTATTTCTTTTTTTAATTAAATATCAGTTAAAGGGCCATGATACCCAAATGTTGAAACACTTGAAAGTGATGCAGCATAGCTGTAAAAAGCTGACTAGAAAATATCACTTGAACATCTCTATGTAAAAAAGAAATATATTTTACCTCAAAATGTCCTAAGTATTCACACCTCATTGTAAAGGACTTTAAGCAGCAAATCAGTATGTCTGTCCCGGGACAGCTAAGGGAGTGAGCTTACGTGCACCCTCGTCTTATTTCCCTATTCAGTTTAAGGAAGTTTGCTATGAAATCTCATGAGATCACAGTAAAAGAGTTCATGACCTCAGCACTGCTGATGCTGATTGGCTGCTGTTCATTTCTTCATTTTTTTTTTTTTTTTACCTGTAGCTAAGCAGCAGCTGAAGTATAACTTTTTACACAGCACTTACTCTGATGAGCTGAGGAGATAGTGAGGTAAAATATTTTCCTCTTTTAGATAGATGCTCAGGGGATATTTTCCCGTTAGCTTTTACAGTTCTACTGCATCAGTTTCAAGTGATTTAGCATATGAGTATTATGTCCCTTTAAAACCGCTTTAACATGCAAAAATAGTTTACTTATTAATGACTGCACTTTAATATGCGTTTTTAATGTCCCCGTTTTCTCTCATCTAGCAGAAATCTTTTAAAATACAATATTTGTGTGACGTATTTAAAAAAATAAAATAAAAAATCTCAGGGGATCAAATTGAGTTAGGGGCTGTTTTTAATCTATCTATGAGAACAGCACCAAGTTTTGGTTCATCTAATTAATAAATGTGCAGCAGCAATTGATTAACTAATCTGTTCCTGTTAGATGCATCTGGTTTTCTGGTCCTACTGAATTTTTTTTTTGCAGAGATCACATTGAAGATAATTAGAAGGATAAAGCAAAGTAGATTAGTGCAGCTAAATGAGCCAGGGCATGAAAATCTGCTACCGTTTTCTTACCAGATTGGTACAACAGCATTCAATAATTCTGTACAAATTCTTCTTTTATTCAAATTAAACAGTTTTAATTAAGGGACATTAAACTTTTTGAGATGGTAATATAAAATGATAAATCTTCCCTATATATAAAAAAAAAACTCTGCAATATACGTTTATTATTTATTTTGTCCCCTTTTTCATGTAATTTCATTATGAAAATTGTGAGCTTTTCTGTTCCTGTTAGAAATGGAAGTGCAGAACTCTGTTATATTCCGTACAGTCATTGGCTGCACACTCTAGTGACCTATATATAACTACTGATTGGCCACAGCAGAGAAGGTAACTGAAGTTACAAAGATTTACACTTGTTTTGCCAATATTTAAACAGCAAATTCATATTTGTAATTTTATTTGTAGTCCCACACAAAACATGAAAGTGGACTGCACTCAAATCGGAGTGGGTACACATCCTGTGCCGCTATTAAAGGGACACTGAACCCACATTTTTTCTTTCACGATTTAGATAGAGCATGCAACTTTCTAATTTACTCCTATTATAATTTTTTCTTGGATCTCTTGCTATGTTTATTTAATAAAAAGAAGGCATCTAAGCTATTTGCTTGATTCAGGATCCTGGAAAGCACTTATTCATTGGTGGATGAATTTATCCACCAATTAGCAAGAACAACCCAGGTTGTTCACCAAAAATGGTCCGGCATCTAAACTTACATTCTTGCATTTCAAATAAAGATACCAAGAGAAATAAGAAAATTTGATAATAGGGGTAAATGAGAAAGTTGCTTAAAATTGCACGATCTATCTGAATAACGATAAAAAATTTGGGTTCAGTGTCCCTTTTAAGTCACAGCTCTGGGTGTTCACCATTCACTCGCACACACAGCTGGGTTTAAATCCAGCGTCTCCACTGGAGCAAAACCCAATAGAAAAAATATCACATTAATTAGAAAAAATGCACAAAACAGCCAGCACTTAGACGCACAAAGCTAGGTTAAAAACACTCAGGCTCGTCTGGGGTTAACTGCCTGAGTCACTGGATGTGTCTAGCTAAAATGACAAATTGCCATGTCACCCTTGTTTGCATCTAAATTTATAATGTGTGGTTGTAGGTTAGGCTCCCAGGTAAGAGGTGTCATACCAAGGCCTCATTACTACTTAGTCAAATGTAACTAACTTCATTTTTTGCTTTTAACCTAGTTGAGTGCATCTAAGAGCCCTCTGGCTATTTTGTGTGTTGCGTCTGATATTTATATGTGAGATTTCTTTCTATTGGGTTTTGTTCTCAGGTTTTTCTTTTGTGGTTAACTGCCTAAGTTACTTGATGTAAGCTCTCCGTGTTTGTATAACTTTATATATACAAATATATGTACAACGCACACACATTCACAGGACTTGTGAGTAAAGTTTAACAACATTTTGGGGACTAGTTTTCCCCCACAAAGAGAATAGTTAGACCCTGACTATCAAAAACTTGCTGGCATGGAGAGAAATCCATTTTTTGTTTTTAGCATTATATTGTAATTCGTTTCTCTCCTTCGCCCACAAAGAACCCCCTACATGGATATAAAAACAGCTCACAAGTTAGTCAGCTGTTATTTAAGGGAGTTCTACTTACAGGACTTTTGAGAAGATCTCTGTTCTGGCAAGATTATTGGGCCCTTAATCCCTGGAACTTTGTATAATAAACTTTATTCATAGCTCCTGTGAGACAAGGCTTATGTTAGTTTATACAGTTATACCCTGGGCATGTTTATCTACAAGAGTTTGTGAGCATATATGTAAAAATGTTACTTTGCTACTGTCAGTATGTCATTAAAGTGATGGTAAATTCTAGCGTTTGTGGAACGCTAGGATTTACCAGTGGAACAAATAAAGGAGACTTTCACTCATGAAAGTATAAAATACTTCATGCTGAAAGTTCTTTTATTTCTCTGTAGTGTTCGCCGTGCTGAGCGCCTTAGGCCTCCCACTGCAGAACGCTATTTAAGTGATTTAAATAGAATATATATGGACTCTGAAAAGAGACCACAAAATTCAAAAAACACAGGCGCTAAAACAGCTTAAAATAGACAATGAAAACGTGATTTTTAAACCATATAGTGCAATATATATATGCTTGCAAATAACAACACCCAGTGTGGACTGAAACAACAAAAGATGTGTGAACAACAAAAGTGTATAAAATATATGTTTAATTACATAAGTGAAATGGAGATATTATAATATTAAAATATTTGTACATATAAAAGCGCTGATCAGGCGCAATGTTGAAGTGTAGCATACATTTTAACAATAATGTGATACCAAAAAATGATAATAGAACAACGTGAGAGGTTTAGTATTTTCCAGTATGCGATGATTTTTCCAAATAGCCCAGATTTTGAAGAAGGATTTGTGTCTTCAATGGGAGACCGGAGGTCGGTGGCTGAATCCTGAAAGTTCCTTTTCGTGGCGTGAGACTCCAAACCGCAGCGGGCAGCAAAAGTTAATCCAGCAGAATATGCAAACACCTTTGCACAGGTGGCTGGAAAAGATGCACCTACGGAGGCCGGAGAGAGACAAAAAAAGAGCACAAAGGAGCAACGCGTTTCAACCCGTAAACCGGATCTTTTTCAAGCTCCCAACAGATAGATAAGTGTGTCATATATAGCCGATGAAATCAGGCTATTGGCTCAATTGCATCAGTGGGCGTATGTATTCCAAGATAATTTGTCAGCCACAATGTTATATGTATCACAATTCACCCAAACCTTCAACATATATTGTATCAAAGAACAACTAGTATTATGTCAGAAAACAAATTACATATGTGCATATATGCCTCTATTTATAATGCACAACTTTAGTTGTATCCATTCCGCACAGAGGTCATTATGAGCATATATAGAAAATATAGAAAATATATAAAAAATATATAGAAAATATAGAAAATATAGAAAATATAAAAAACCGCTTATAAAAATTCCGATATAATTTATTCAGATAGTCAAATTCAAATGTATATAAAATGAATTTAGGGAATATAAAAGATATATAGAAAAAAATATTTATATAAGAAATATATATATAAAAAAATATATATAAAAAATATAGAAAATGCATATATTGGTGACAATCAGAAAAGTGTATTTTGAGGAGGAACAGCAGATAACATTGGAAAGATACATTGATTATTTGAAATTAAAAAATAGAAACTATGTGTATAAGCTAATTATATAGAATAGGAGGTCAATCTTTTAGGAAACAGCCAATGTCAAAATCGACATTCAGACCTAGTGGATGTAACGTTTTTAAATCAAAAATCCATTTACTTTCTCTTTTTAATCATAGATATTCTATATAATTAGCTTATACACATAGTTTCTATTTTTTAATTTCAAATAATCAATGTATCTTTCCAATGTTATCTGCTGTTCCTCCTCAAAATACACTTTTCTGATTGTCACCAATATATGCATTTTCTATATTTTTTATATATATATTTTTTATATATATATTTCTTATATAAATATTTTTTTCTATATATCTTTTATATTCCCTAAATTCATTTTATATACATTTGAATTTGACTATCTGAATAAATTATATCGGAATTTTTATAAGCGGTTTTTTATATTTTCTATATTTTCTATATATTTTTTATATATTTTCTATATATTTTCTATATTTTCTATATATGCTCATAATGACCTCTGTGCGGAATGGATACAACTAAAGTTGTGCATTATAAATAGAGGCATATATGCACATATGTAATTTGTTTTCTGACATAATACTAGTTGTTCTTTGATACAATATATGTTGAAGGTTTGGGTGAATTGTGATACATATAACATTGTGGCTGACAAATTATCTTGGAATACATACGCCCACTGATGCAATTGAGCCAATAGCCTGATTTCATCGGCTATATATGACACACTTATCTATCTGTTGGGAGCTTGAAAAAGACCCGGTTTACGGGTTGAAACGCGTTGCTCCTTTGTGCTCTTTTTTTGTCTCTCTCCGGCCTCCGTAGGTGCATCTTTTCCAGCCACCTGTGCAAAGGTGTTTGCATATTCTGCTGGATTAACTTTTGCTGCCCGCTGCGGTTTGGAGTCTCACGCCACGAAAAGGAACTTTCAGGATTCAGCCACCGACCTCCGGTCTCCCATTGAAGACACAAATCCTTCTTCAAAATCTGGGCTATTTGGAAAAATCATCGCATCGAATCGCATACTGGAAAATACTAAACCTCTCACGTTGTTCTATTATCATTTTTTTGTATCACATTATTGTTAAAATGTATGCTACACTTCAACATTGCGCCTGATCAGCGCTTTTATATGTACAAATATTTTAATATTATAATATCTCCATTTCACTTATGTAATTAAACATATATTTTATACACTTTTGTTGTTCACACATCTTTTGTTGTTTCAGTCCGCACTGGGTGTTGTTATTTGCAAGCATATATATATTGCACTATATGGTTTAAAAATCACGTTTTCATTGTCTATTTTAAGCTGTTTTAGCGCCTGTGTTTTTTGAATTTTGTGGTCTCTTTTCAGAGTCCATATATATTCTATTTAAATCACTTTAGTAATTGAGGTTGGGAGTTTCCTCTTTATCATCACAGGTTTAATAGTTTCCTTTTTGCGCAGTTAACCCTTTCGTTTTTTGTTTTTTTTTGTCATTATTAGAACGCTATTTAATCACTGAGGTGATTTTAGCCAATGGCTTGCTTGCTAGCTAACCGGCATAATGCCAGCTGGCCCACACGGCTATTGGCTAAGAGGTGTAAACGTCACCTCTTTGAAAAATAGTGTTTTGCTGTGGGCGGCCTGTAGCGCTTAGCGCGGCAAATGCTGCAGACAAATAAAGGAACTGTCAGCATGAAGTATTTTATACTTCATGACTAAAAGTCACATTTATTTGATGCACTGGTAAATCCTAGCATTTCAGAAACGCTAGGATTTAATATCATTTTAATGCACTTGTTCTATATGGAAACTGGAAAGCCTCTTATGTGTTTTGTGTGTTTAATATTCTGTAATGGGCATATTATAAATAGAATAGATATTTTTTTTAGTATATGCTCTCTTGCTCTTTGCCGTTATTGGCAGTTATATTAGAGATCTAACACAGAGACTTAACAAGATTTTAAACTGGAATCCTATTTGCGTGATGTAAGACTCAGATTATGCCATGTGACACGGGCAGGTAATCTGTAGGCCTAGGCAAGCGAGCAGGCTGGGGTTTTGCTTGTGACAACAGCTGTTGTGCAACTGTAGATAGGGGATGAGGCCTGTAGCTCTGAATTATGTTTGTGCACATGGGCTAACAGGTAGCTACATTGCTCGTGTATTGCCATGGCACCCTGATTACTTTAATTAAAGAAATGTTTTTGTTTTTTCTTCTTATATTGCATATGTATCAGCAGTTAAAGGGACACTCAATCAAAATTAAACTTTTATTATTCAGATAGAGCAGCCATTTTAAACAACTTTACAATTTACTTCCATTAACTAAATGTGCACAGTCTTTTTATACTTAAACTTTTTGAGTCACCAGCTCCTACTGAGCATGTGCAAGAATAAGCGTGTATGCATTTGTGAATGGCTGATGGCTGTCACATGGTATGTGTATGCATTTGTGATTGGCTGATGGCTGTCACATGGTACAGGGGAGTGGAAAAAGACATAACTTTTAAAATTGTCAGAAAAAAAAATCTACTTCTCATTTGAAGTTCAGACTAAGTGCTATTGCACTGTCTTGTTATTTTGCATTTGTTGATTATGCAAATCTACTGTGTTGACTGGTCCTTTAAGGATGTATACAAAAATAAATATTTTAAAGATAAAACGGCTAGTGCTGTAACATTTGCAAGCTGTGCATTGTCTTGCAGTTCAGGGTTCGAAAAGGTTTATCTTATCTTCTATTCAGTGGTCAGTTACGGACAAATAATAAAGGGACACTCAAGTCAAAACAAACTTTTATGATTCAGAAAGAGCAGCAGTTTTAAGACACTTTACAATTTACTTCCATTAAAAAAAATCTTGCACAATCTTTATATTCACACTTTCTGGGGAACAAGATCCTTCTGAGCATGTGCACAAACTCACAGGGTATACCTATACTCCTAGTCTGTGATTGGCTGATGTCTGTCACATGATACAGGGGACGGAAAATGGGAGAAAAATTACATTTGTCAGAAAAAATCTACTGTTTATTTGAAATTCAGAGTAGGTGTGAAAACCATTGTCTTTTTTTTTTTTAAATTATACACTTGCTAATTATGCAATTCTACTGCATTGAGTGGTCCTTTTAATCTTTTAGGCAACTCGTTTATTTATTTTTAACTTGGTTAATATAATGCTTAAAATGTAATTTTATATTACGGTATATATTAATATTGGTTGTGTAGTTTTTGGCGATAGTGTCACAGACCAAGTTGTATTAGTATTTTTTTTTTTTTATTATTATTATTATACTTTAGGCATTTAGCTGTGTTTAAAGTGAAGGTCAATTTTGATGAATTAGTGCCCAGTTTTTAATAAACCTATTAAAAACAAGGGCACTTTAATTCATCAAAATTGACAGTTCACTCCTTTTCTTCAAAAACTTAACTTTTAATCCTGAAAGTCGCTCCAGCGATTTTCCCCCGGCCGTCGGAAGCCTATTCTTACGTCAGAAATGACGAATCCGGCTTCCTCCAATCACGGCTTTCCCCCCCGTGGGGATCATGGCCTGATGCAACGCCATGATTGGAGGAAGTCGCATTTTGGACCCGCAAAGAGGACTTGCGACCGGCGGAGGAAGCGCTGCAGCGGCTGTCCGGATTAAAAGGTAAGTTTTTGAAGAAAAGTAGTGAAATGTCAATTTTGATGAATTAAAGTGCCCTTGTTTTTAATAGGATTATAAAAAACAGGGCACTTATTCATCAAAATGGACCTTCACTTTAATAAATGATCCAGAAGAGACTGCCTGTAATGTAACAAGATATAGAGAATGTCTTATTTACACAATGCCAAGTTTAAAAAAATAACATGTGAATGTTTTGTTAGCCTGATATAAATATCCTATGACAGCACACAGTCGTAATGCATTCAGATTTATACAGTTCTGTCAATGTCTGTGATTTCAGTTTGGTGCTTGGGGCAGAAAGGAAATAACAACATGTTTTTTGTATCAAGTGAAGAGATACATTTTAACCTATTGGTGTTTAAAGTGAATGCAAATTTAGATGATAAAGTGTCTGTTTTTTAAAAATCCGATTAAAATCAGGGGCACTTTTAATTAATCAAAATTTACATTTTATACGTGTTGTGAAAAAAACGTACCTTTTTAAACTTGACAGCCGCTGCATCGCTCCCCCGCACGTTGCAAAGCCTCTTCCCGGGTCTAAAATGAGGAATCCGGCTTCCTCCAATCACGGCGTTGAATCAGACACTGATTCCCCCGGGGGGGGGGGGGGAGCCGTGATTGGAGGATGACCGATCCGTCATTTCTGACGTATGAAGAGGCTTGCGACGACCAGGGTAATCGCTGGAGCGGCTGTCAAGAATTAAAGGTAAGAATTTTCACAACACGAGTGGAATGAAAATTTTGATGAATTGAAGTGCCACAGTTTTTAATAACATTTTTAAAAACCGGGCACTTTATCATCTAAATTTACATTCACTTTAACACCTGACTCATCCTCCAAAATTAGCTCAGCAAGGGCAAGAATCGGGCATAATGATATTTACACCTATAGTAAATATGTCCCAATGGATTTTAATGATATTTAAGTCCAGTGTTTTAAAAGATTTCAGTAATGTGAATGTATAGATTTAATATTCTACCATTTTATGTAGTTATAATTTAAATACAGTTTGCAAAACGAGGCATGATCGCAAACCCTGAAAGGCACTAGACCTGTATAATTTACAATATATAGAATATGATTAGATATCCTATACAATAATGTGATACAGTGGCAGGAATCCTATTAAATGGATACTAAACACAATAGGTTTACTCTAGTGGATAAGTTAAAGGGACAGTCAAGTCCAAAAAAACCCCTTCATGATTCAAATAGGGCATGTCATTTTAAACAACATTTCCAATTTACTTTTATCACCAATTTTGCTTTGTTCTCTTGGTATTCTTAGTTGAAAGCTAAACCTAGGAGGTTCATATGCTAATTTCTTAGACCTTGAAGGCCGCCTGTAATCTAAATGCATTTTGACAGTTTCTCACCACTAGAGGGCATTAGTTAATGTGTTTCATATAGATAAAATTGAGCTCATACACGTGAATTTACCGAGGAGTGAGCACTGATTGACTAAGATGCAAGTCTGTCAAAAGAACTGAAATAAGGGGGCAGTCTGCAGAGGCTTTTAAACATTAGTAATTAGAGGTAAAACGTGTATTATAACTGTGTTGGTTATGCAAAACTGGGGAATGGGTAATTAAGGGATTATCTATCTTTTAAAACAAAAATTCTGGTGTAGACTGTCCCTTTTTAAAGGTACACGAACCTCCAACATTTTCTTTCATTATTCAGATAGAGCATACAATTTTAAACTACTTTCCAAATTACTTCTATTTAATTTGCTTTTTTCTCTTGGAATCCTTAGTTGAAAACAATACCTAGGTGGGGTTAGGATCTGAGAGCTTGCTGCTGATTGGTTGATGCACATATATAACTCTCATCATTGGCTTACTGATGTGTCCAGCTAATTCCCAGTAGTGCATTGCTGCTCCTTCAATAAAGGATACTAAGAGAATGAAACAAAATAATTTGAAGTAAATTGGACAGTTGTTTAAAATTGTATGCTCTATCTGAATCATAAAAGAAAAAGTTTGGGATTTATGTCCCTTTTTAATATGTAATTGTCCCTAACTGACTTTGGCAGAGGAGATAAGATACAATTATTTTAAACCTTGCAAACCTGGGTTTCAAAATATTGACGCCTATTGCCTAAAAGCAAAGATACAAATGTTTTACTTAAAGTGAATGTAGAATAAGTGGGCGTTTTTTAAAAATACCATTAAAAACAGGGGCACTTTCATTCATTAAATTTTACAATGCAGGGATTTTTTAAAATACTTCCATTTTTCTTTAGCAAACACAGATCGCAATCCTCCGCACGCAGCTTCTCTGTACTTACCTCAGCAATAACGGCTTCCTCCAATCATGGCGTGCACCCCAGAGCGTCCATTTGGTAAAGCCACACCGTGATTGGAGAAAGCCGGTTTCATCATTGAAGTGCTAAATACAGAGGAGCTGCGGGCGGAGGATCGTGGTCTGGGTTTCCTAAAGAAAAGGTAAGTATTAAAAAACAAACAAAAAAAATACAGCTGCAATGTAAAGTTTAAAGGGACATAATACCCATATGCTAAATCACTTGAAACTGGTGCAGTATAACTGTAAAAAGCTGACAGGAAAATATCACCTGAGCTTCTCTATGTAAAAAAGGAAGATATTTTACTTCACAATCTCCTCAGCTCAGCAGAGTAAGTTCTGTGTAAAAAGTTATACTCAGCTGCTCCCAGCTGCAGGTAAAAAAATAAAAAAAAAATGAAGAAATGAACAGCAGCCAATCGGCATCAGCAGTGCTGAGGTCATGAACTCTTACTGTGATCTCATGAGATTTGACTTAACTCTCATGAGATTTCATAGTAAGCTTCCTTTACCTGATTGGTGAAATAATATGAGAGTGCACAATGCTCATCCCTTCAGATGTCCCAGGACAGGCACACTAAAATGCTGCTTAGAAATCCTTTACAATGGGAGGTGGCTACTGAGGAACTTTTGAGGTAAAATATCTTTCTTTTTTACATAGAGATGTTCAGGTGATATTTTCTAATCAGCTTTTTACAGCTATGCTGCATCACTTTCAAGTGTTTAAACATTTGGGTATTATGGCCCTTTAATGAATGAAAGGGCCCCTGTTTTTAATAGTATTTTTAAAAACCGGTCACTCATTCATTCAACTTTATATTAACTTTAATCTCATGTGCCTGCTTAGTTTTCAAGAATGATAGCCAGGGTATGTTTACACTTTCCATCAGCTGCCACTCACTACGATTTTTGTTTTTCTTTTATATTTAAATCCAAGAGTATACAGAAGAAGCAGCCAGTCCCCTATATACTGTAAGCGCAAACAAAGAATTGCAAGATTCATTTTCTGCTCTCTGATTTCATATAAATATTCTTTAAAATACACACACTTTTACAGCTTCTTTTAAAAGATTTCATAAATAGATGATTAATCTGACCTTTCCCTGTCCAAAATGAATTTAATGAGGTGTACGGTAGTCTATAAAATTAAATGTAATTGTGTTGAGTAGACACTCCCAGTCTGTAAACCATGTACTCATTGTAAAGAGATGATAGCTGTTTAGTGTAACAGAGTAATAAAGTGCTTCAGAAGTGTGTGAATAAAAAAACGAATACATTTTTAGGTCAGAGCCTGACAAATTTAAATGACCAGTTAATGCAGTAGATTTGCACAATCAACAAATGCATGATAACAAGACAACGCAAAAGCACTTAGTCTAAAGTTCAAATGAGTAGTAGATTTTTTTTTGTTCTGACAAATATCAGTTTTATGTATATTTCCACTCCCACTGCATCATGTGACAGCCATCAGCCAATAACAAATGCTTATACGTATATTTTGTGAATTCTTGCACATGGTCGGTAAGAGCTGGCGACCCAAAAAGTGTAGATATAAAAAGACGGTGCACATTTTGTTAATGGAAGTAAATTGGAAAGATGTTTAAAATGTCATGCTCTATCTGAATCATGAAAGTTTAATTTTGACTTGTGTCCCTTTAAAGGGACATTAAACACCTTGTATTACAAGACATTTCTGTTTTGCTGCTAAATAATAACATACCAGCAAAGTCTTAACATTTTTAAAACAAATTAACATCCTTTTTACGGCAATTATTTTTCAGTAGATAAGCTCCACCCACCAAATGCCTTATTTGGAGGAGCCAATCAGGGCTTTAGTCAGCAGACTACAAGTCTAGCCACGGTCATAAAGTTAGTATAAAATGTATTTATTTGCCGTTGATATCTTTTAAATTGAATTAGGCACAGATATCTAGCAGAGTTCGCCTTGAAAAGATAGCAGGATGCATTTCCAGAAGAGGACAAAATTATTAGTCGGCTGAATATTTAAATGTAGGAAAATGCTATTTTTGTACTTGTTTGCTACATTTTTTAAATGAATGATCTGATGTGAGTTTTCCAGTGCTTTATGTATTCTGCAAGTAAAACATGAAGCTTGATTTCCGTAGGCAGTGAATAGGTTAAATTACTGCTTCATGACACTTGTAGTAAATTAAACCCTTGATGCCAGAAATTTACACAGAACAAGGAGTTGCTTTGGATGTGGTGCTGTGGTCTTATGGCATGATGATCCAAGCCCTTGTCATCTCTGGTACAATGCCCTTTGACTTGCACCTTTTTGGATTTTTAAAAATTTAAAGGGAAATTTTGTGTGGCTTCCAGGGTTTGTCAAAACACAAACTTAAAGGGACACTGTACCCAAATTTTTTCTTTAGTGATTCAGATAGAGCATGCAATTTTAAGCAACTTTCTAATTTACTCCTATTATCAATGTTTCTTCGTTCTCTTGCTATCTTTATTTGAAAAAAAAAAAAAGGTATCTAAGCTTTTTTCTTGGTTCAGACTCTGGACATCAGTTTTTGATTGGTGGATGAATTTATCCACCAATCAGCATGGACAACCTAGGTTGTAAACCAAAAATGGGCCGGCATCTAAACTTACATTCTTGCATTTCAAATAAAGATACCAAGAGAATAAAGAAAATTTGATAATAGGAGTAAATTAGAAAGTTGCCTAAAATGTCATGCTCTATCTGAATCACGATAGAAAAAATTTGGGTTCAGTGTCCCTTTAAAGGGACCCACAAGTCAGAATTAAACTTTTATGATTCAGAAAGAGCCTACAATTTTAAAAATATTTCCAATTTATTTCCATTATCATATTTTGTGCAATCGTTTTATATGCACATTTTGTGAGGCACAGCTCCTACTGAGCATGTGCACAAGCTCACCGGGTTTACGTATACTAGTCTGTGATTGGCTGATGACTGTCACGTGATACAGGGGATTGATTGAAATGATTGTACTATTGATTGCAAAAGGGTTAAATCAGGGCTCAACAAATTGAAGAGCCAGGTTGCTACTGGCTCCTAGAATTTTACCTGTGGCTCTTAATAAAAACAATGTTTTTAAATTATTTTTCTACAGTATATTTGTATACAAATACCACTGTCTGGCTCATACATTTTAAACATATTAGCAATGCACTACTGGGAGATAGCTGACCATATCTGGTGAGCCAATGATGGAAAATGTATCTGAGTAGCCACCAATCGGAGGCTTGCTCTCAGTAGTGCACTGCTGCTTCTAAATTTACCTAGGTATGCTTTTCTGCAAAGTATGCCAAGGGAACAAAGGGAATTGTATACCAAAAGCAAACGGAAAAGTCACTTAAAAATGAAATGTTCTGTGAACCATAAAAGTTTAATTTCTAATTTGATGTGCCTTTTAAGTAATGCAGTTTTATATATATATATATATATATATATATATATATATATATATATATATATATATATATATATATATATATATATATATATATATATATATTTTTCCCTTGTAAGAAAAGTAGTGAAGGATTTTCTTTCTCTGTCACAGATTTCACAAGTTTCCATCTAAGTCACCTCTGCCAAATGCAAGTACATTATTGAAAGTGTTATATGGCCAAACCCAGGGAGTCTCACATTATCACATAATCCATTTGAGCTGGCCGGAGACATCCCATGGTTTTTAAGTATTTATTAATATGATGGAAAAAATACCCAGTGGCGCTTGCTGAATAAAGAGACAGAAATTTAATCTAAATGGGTCAGTACAGGCCATGTTAGAATTTGCTTGAAAAGTAACTGTAATAAGATAGGGTTTGCCACTGTACTTGTGATTTTGTGATCTGAAAGGTTTAATATGTGCCAATAATTATTAAGTAAAATAGCCTTCTAGAGAACATATGCAATAATTGGCAATATACGTGCATAGCTTATTGGGTGAAGGCTTAGAAACTATTTCAAGGACGAGTAAATTCAATAGATTTGCGTAATCAACAAATGAGTGATATTAAGACAATGCAATAGTCTGAACTTCAAAGCGATAGTAGATTTTCTTTTTCCCTTACAAATATTAGTTATATACAAAGAGAGAAGCGCTCTACCAGGAACAAACAGCAGCTCATCAGCTAGTTCTATGGCGATTTACCACCGGAAGCAGCCTCTTTTAGACCAGTGTGCTTTTCACAGAGAAAAACTTTCCTAAAGTACATCAGTCTGATCCCGCCAAGTATGGTCAGTCCAGCCCCGAAATACCAGGCAATTCTCCTATGAACAAGGAACATGACAACCCCAGACGATCGTTTCAGCCTCCTATGGGCCTTGTCAGTGAGGTGCAGCCACATTCCGCTAAGCACACTGAGCAAGGAGTCCACGTCTGGTTTCCCCCATCACCCATAGGGAGATCAGTTATGTTTATTTCGACTCCCACTGTATCATGTGACATCCATCAACCAATCACAAATGCATATATGTATAATCTGTAAAGTCTTGCACTTGCTCAGTAGGAGCTGGTGACTTTAAAAAGTGTAAATATATAAAGACTCTGCACATTTTGTTAATGGAAAGTTATTTAAAATGGCATGTTCAATATGAATCAAGAAAGTTTAATTTTGACTTGTGTCCCTTTAAAGGGACAATGCAGTCTAAAATGTACTCCTCTTTTAAAGGGACATTGTACACTAGATTTTTCTTTGCATATGTGTTTTGTAAATGGGAGAGTTTTTGTAACAATGTATAGTTTTACTTACCAAGCCCCGAAGTATCAGATGTAGATCCAGGGCTACAGATTCCTGCTGCTCCTGTTTGTATATTCTGTATTTGCATGTGCAGACCCTTTTTCAGTGGGTGTCCCAGCCTAACTTCATCAGCAGTGCTAAACTGGGAGCTTCTAACAGAACACGAAACCCAAAATTTTATTTTCATGATTCAGATAGAGCATTCAGTTTTAAACATCTTTCCAATTTACTTTTATTATCAAATATTCTTCCTCTTAGAATTTGTTGTTGAATAGCAGGGATGTAAGCTCAGGAGCGTGCACGTGCCTGGAACACTATATAGCGGCAGTTTTGTAAGAATATTATCCATTTGAGAACACTAGATGGCACCACTATTTCCTGCCATGCAGTGCACATGATGCCTACCTAGGTATCTAGAATATCATGAGAACAAAGCAAATTTGATAATCGAAATTGGAAACTTTTATAAAATGTAATGCTCTGTCTAAATCGCAAAAAAAAGTAGGCTTTCATATCCCTTTAACACCCAGTGACCAGCTTCTTATAGGCATTGCACTTCCTGTTAGTTTAAAGGGACAGTTGCTATAGAATAACATCTGCTTGGTTTTCGCATGCGCACCGGAATCTTAAAAGAAATTCCTACCAGCATTTACTAAAAGCTTTGCGCATACAATCTGGGCTCTTGCCGGCAGAATTAAATTACTTATATATAATTAAAATTACAATAATAATTTATGAATTACTAATTCTTGTAATACTATGGAGATATATTTCACTGCTATCCGTTTCTGAAGTCTGTGACGCTTGCTGGTATAGATAGCGCAGGTCCGAACCTCTGAAGGTCCTGTAGCTGGAACTGTGACGTTGGTGGCACTGTCTGCACGTGTATCATAGTCAACAAGCGCCATACTTGGAACCCAGGTAGACCCCCGTAATAAGACATTTTACTCGCAAATTGCAAGAAAATTTAGCAAAAATGTTAATAGAAAGTAAGTGAGAAAATACTTAAAGTGATGGTAAACTCTCCCCTTTTAAAATCAGATCTGGAATGTAAGCGCTATTTTAGATGGAGTTTTATTCATTATGTGTAATGAAGATGCGCTATAACTTAGTTATTAATATAGATATGAAATACAAATACCCCACGTTACACCACCCACTTCAAAAGTCAATTTTCCTGTCAGCTAAATGATTGAATTACTCTCCAATCAATGCTCTAGATACAACAAAAGTGCCATATGTGGAGAGCGCTGATTGGACAACAATTCAATCTGTTAGCTCACAGAAAATGTTACTTTTGAAGTGGGCGGAGGAGCATGCAGTATTTGAACTTCATATCTATATTAAAAAGCATGTTATACTGCATCTTCATTACAGCTAATGAATTAAACTCCATCTAAAATAGCGCTTACATTCCAGATCTGATTTTAAAAAGGGGAGAGTTTACCATCACTTTAATGTTCTTTTAATTGCAATAAAGTTTTCATTTCCCTTTAAAATTTTGATTGCTGCTGTTTTTCAATAGTCAAATTCCACTCACCGCTTGTCTTATTTGGAGGGGCCAATCTAGCTTTGAGTCTCCAAACAACAATGCTAACCAGGGTGATTATGTTAGTATAAACTGTATTCTTGTGCATTTGTTATCTGTTGAAGCTAGTTAGGGAAATATATGCTGCAGGTCTGTAGTGTGCATCTCTGAGAGTAAAAGTATTTTGCAAAGTTGTTTTACTATGTTTAACTAAGTGTTTAAATTGACATTACAAAGCTCCTTTAACTCTTTTCATGTAAAAAAATATTTTAACATTATATAAATTTGCTGAGTTTCATGTCCTTTTTATTTTACTAATATATACTTTTCATAAAGCTGAAAAAAAGTATAATGTTCCTTTTAAAGGAATATTAAACACTAAATAGATTTCATGCACCTCCCTCTAATTATGGGTGTTGCCATGTTGGAACTTAAGTTACACTGCAGGTATCTAAAGGAGAGTTACTGCACACGTGCAAACACATCAGCACTGGAATGCAATAAAAAATACATTTCAACATGGCGGCATGCATTACTAGGAGGTGAGGATTTACCTCAGTACTATGCATAGAAAATATATTTTGTGTTTAAAGAGACAGTCTAGTCCAAAATAAACTTTCATGATTCAGATAGAGCATGTCATTTTAAACAATTTTCCAATTTACTTTAATCACCAGATTTGCTTTGTTCTTTTGGTATTCTTAGTTGAAAGCTTAACCTAGGAGGTTCATTTGGTAATTTCTTAGACCTTGAAGGCCGCCTCTTTTCAGAATGCATTTTAACAGTTTTTCACCACTAGAGGGTGTTAGTTCATGTTTTTCATATAGATAATTTCACGTGCACAAGCACAGTGTTATCTGGGAGCAGGCACTGATTGGCTAAACTGCAAGTCTGTCAAAAGAACTGAAATCAGTTTGCAGAGGCTCAGATACAATATAATCACAGAGGTTAAAAGTATATTAATATAACTGTTGGTTATGCAAAACTGGGGAATGGGTAATAAAGGGATTATCTATCTTTTAAAACAATAAAAATTCTGGTGTAGACTGTCCCTTTAATGTCTCTTTAAGCAATTTTTGACGTAATTAAACTTCAGTCTCCTGATGTAAATATTTGTGTACACACTATTGAGTTCTTATAATTTGTTTGACTTGTTTGATACTATAAACGTGTCTTCTCCATGGCTATGTTAGGATTTAGAAACTTGATTTTTCTCCTCATGAATTTGTTAATAGTTTGGGTACCGCCCTGCCATTACTTCCCTGGGAGGCCCCAGTTGTTCTTGCTTTTACAGAGCAGACTTACTTGACAGCATGTACAATGATATCTCCATTAGGGAGTGAAGATTTGACCAACATATATACTTTACTGTGTGTTTTTGTACGGGTGTAGATTTAACTATTAATTTCTAGGATTTGAGAAGCACAACTTCTAGATGTTTACCAATAACCTAAATGTTCTATTTTCATACAAACGTCACAGCATTCAGATTTGACGCCTGCTTTTTTGGTAAAATGACTTTTTCTTTCTGTTTTGGCTTAAAGGGACAGTCTACACCAGCATTTTTATTGTTTTAAAAGATAGATAATGCCTTTATTACCCATTCCCCAGTTTTGCATAACCAACACAGTTATATTTATATACTTTTAAACTCTGTGATTATCTTGTATCTAAGCCTCTGCAAACTGCCCCTTTATTTCAGTTCTTTTGACAGACTTGCAGTTTGGCCAATCAGTGCCTGCTCCCAGATCACTTCACATGCACGAGCATAGTGTAATCTATATGAAATACGTGAACTAACACCCTCTACTGGTGAAAAACTGTTAAAATGCATTCTGAAAAGAGGTGGCCTTCAAGGTCTAATTAGCATATGAACCTCCTAGGTTAAGATTTCAACTAATAATACCAAGAGAACAAAGCAAAATTGGTGATAAAAGTAAATTGGAAAATTGTTAAACATTACATGCTCTATCTGAATCGTGAAAGTTTTTTTTTTGCCTAGACTGTCCCTTTAAAAATCAAGGCACACGTTCCTCTTTCACACACCCCTTTATCTTTTTTTTTTTTTTAACATAAACCCCTTCAGATTTCACTTTAACGCCTCCACTTGCGCAGTGACCCACTTTATTCCCACGTAAATGCAGTACAGCCCTTCTAACATCACAGATCATAAATGTTCCCCTTTATATAATGCGCTTTCCCATGCCTGCTTTAACTTTATCACTTAGTGGCGCTTCCCTGTGTTTATTACAGGATCAAGTGGTGGTCTGAATACAGTAAAAACGTTTTTTTCCTATTAACCACCCATTATCTGCCCGGCTGGGGCCCCTGTAATCTGTGATTTGGAGATTGTTGATACGCAATATTCACGGCCCTCTTGTAATGTTACATTTGTGCTGTCTTATGGAGCCATTGAAAATGTTATGCCTGAAGTGGTTAAACTGTAATGGCTGTAACATTTCTTGAGCTATGAATGTTTCACATCTGGTTTTAATAACAGCTTTGGGACTTGTGTGCTGTGCTAAGGCCATTTTTTTTTTTGTTAGAAAAAAGAAAATACCTAATGCAGATACCTCAGTTGAGCTAATATTCAGAGTCGTGTATGTCCCAAAGAGGAGGGCAGCAGATTCCAGTGCAGTGGCTCAGCCAAACTTCATTAAAGGGACATAAAGATTGGGAAAAAAAAAATATATATATATATATTTTTTTTAAATGTGCCAGTGCATTTTACTGTTTTACATATATATGTGTCTAACCTCGGCAGAGTGGTTAAACACACCATTAAATTTGGATTCAGAGCAGCAATGTACTACTGAGAGCTAGCAGAACTAATTTTGTGAGCCAATGACAAGATGCATAGGGTTGTAGACACCGGCTAGCTCTCAGTAGTGCATTGCTGCTCAAGAGCCTATCTAGATATGCTCTTCAGCAAAGGATACCAAGACAACAATGTAAATTTGATATAGCCAGTATATTGTAAAATCACTTAAAAGGACAGTCAAGTCCAAAAAAAACTTTCATAATTCAGATAGGGCATGTAATTTTAAACCACTTTCCAATTTACTTTTATCAGCAATTTTGCTTTGTTCCCTTGGGATTCTTAGTTGAAAGTTAAGCCTAGTTGGTTCATATGCTAATTTCTTAGACCTTGAAGGCCGCATATAATCTAAATGCATTTTCACAGTTGTTCACCTCTAGAGGGCGTTAGTTTATGCGTTTCATATAGATAACATTGAACTCATGCACATGAATTTACCGAAGCGTGAGCACTGATTGGTTAAAATGCAAGTTTGTCAAAATAACTGAAATAAGTGGGCAGTCTGGAGAGGCTTAGATACAAGGTAATTAGAGGTAAAACGTGTATTATTATAACTGTGTTGGTTATGCAAAACTGAGGAATGGGTAATTAAGGGATTATCTATCTTTAAAAACATAAATTCTGGTATTGACTGTCCCTTTAAACTTGCATGCACTATCTGAACCATGCAAGTATGACTTTAGTCTCCCTTTAAAGGGATACACAAAATCTGTCCTCATACCACATCCATATGGGTGGGGGTTAGTGAATGGAGAGTGAAGGTCATCTGGACCTGGGTGGGGGGGGGGAGAGGAGATTATAAAATATAGAGACTTAAAACAAGATTTCTCTTGTAAGGTGTATCCAGTCCATGGATCATCCATTACTTGTGGGATATTCTCATTCCCAACAGGAAGTTGCAAGAGGACACCCACAGCAGAGCTGTAATATAGCTCCTCCCCTAACTGTCATAGCCAGTCATTCTCTTGCAACTCTCAACAAGCTAGGATGTTGTAGGAGAGAGTGGTTAAATATAGTTAGTTTATTTTCTTCAATCAAAAGTTTGTTATTTCTTCTGTTAAGTGTGATCAGTCCACGGGTCATCATTACTTCTGGGATATTACTCCTCCCCAACAGGAAGTGCAAGAGGATTCACCCAGCAGAGCTGCATATAGCTCCTCCCCTCTACGTCACTCCCAGTCATTCTCTTGCACCTAACGACTAGATAGGATGTGTGAGAGGACTATGGTGATTATACTTAGTTTTATATCTTCAATCAAAAGTTTGTTATTTTAAAATAGCACCGGAGTGTGTTATTATCTCTCTGGCAGAGTTTGAAGAAGAATCTACCAGAGTTTTTGTTATGATTTTAGCCGGAGTAGTTAAGATCATATTGCTGTTTCTCGGCCATCTGAGGAGAGGTAAACTTCAGATCAGGGGACAGCGGGCAGATTAATCTGCATAGAGGTATGTAGCAGTTTTTATTTTCTGACAATGGAATTGATGAGAAAATCCTGCCATACCGATATAATGTCATGTATGTATACTTTACACTTCAGTATTCTGGGGAATGGTACTTCACTAGAATTACACTGTAAGAAATACATAAAGCTGTTTAATAACTAGAGATTATGTTTAACGTTTTTGCTGGAATGTAAAATCGTTTTCATTTACTGAGGTACTGAGTGAATAAATGTTTGGGCACTATTTTTCCACTTGGCAGTTGCTTAATCTGTTTTTCTGACAGTTTCTGTTCTCCCTCACTGCTGTGTGTGAGGGGGAGGAGCCGTTTTTTTGGCGCTTTTACTGCATCAAATATTTCAGTCAGCAACTCATTGTATTCCCTGCATGATCCGGTTCATCTCTACAGAGCTCAGGGGTCTTCAAAACTTATTTTGAGGGAGGTAATTTCTCTCAGCAGAGCTGTGAGAATTATAGTTTGACTGAGATAAAAAAACGTTTATTCTGTAATTTGTTTCCTGCTTTCAGAATTTGTTATCTTTGCTAATGGGATTAAACCTTTGCTAAAGTTGTGTTTACAAGGATTGAGGCTATAACTGTTTCAATTTATTAATTTTCAACTGTCATAGATCTTCTGTGCTTCTTAAAGGCACAGTACGTTTTAATATTATTCTAATTGAATTGTATTTCCAAGTTGCAAGTTTATTTGCTAGTGTGTTAAACATGTCTGATTCAGAGGATGATACCTGTGTCATTTGTTGCAATGCCAAAGTGGAGCCCAATAGAAATTTATGTACTAACTGTATTGATGCTACTTTAAATAAAAGTCAATCTGTACAAATTGAACAAATTTCACCAAACAACGAGGGGAGAGTTATGCCGACTAACTCGCCTCACGTGTCAGTACCTACATCTCCCGCTCAGAGGGAGGTGCGTGATATTGTAGCGCCGAGTACATCTGGGCGGCCATTACAAATCACATTACAGGATATGGCTACTGTTATGACTGAGGTTTTGGCTAAATTACCAGAACTAAGAGGTAAGCGTGATCACTCTGGGGTGAGAACAGAGTGCGCTGATAATATTAGGGCCATGTCAGACACTGCGTCACAGGTGGCAGAACATGAGGACGGAGAACTTCATTCTGTGGGTGACGGTTCTGATCCAAACAGACTGGATTCAGATATTTCAAATTTTAAATTTAAACTGGAAAACCTCCGTGTATTACTAGGGGAGGTGTTAGCGGCTCTGAATGATTGTAACACAGTTGCAATACCAGAGAAAATGTGTAGGTTGGATAAATATTTTGCGGTACCGACGAGTACTGAGGTTTTTCCTATACCTAAGAGACTTACTGAAATTGTTACTAAGGAGTGGGATAGACCCGGTGTGCCGTTCTCACCCCCTCCGATATTTAGAAAAATGTTTCCAATAGACGCCACCACAAGGGACTTATGGCAAACGGTCCCTAAGGTGGAGGGAGCAGTTTCTACCTTAGCTAAGCGTACCACTATCCCGGTGGAGGATAGCTGTGCTTTTTCAGATCCAATGGATAAAAAGTTAGAGGGTTACCTTAAGAAAATGTTTGTTCAACAAGGTTTTATATTGCAACCCCTTGCATGCATTGCGCCGATCACGGCTGCAGCGGCATTCTGGATTGAGTCTCTGGAAGAGAACATTGGTTCAGCTACTTTGGACGACATTACGGACAGGCTTAGAGTCCTTAAACTAGCTAATTAATTCATTTCGGAGGCCGTAGTACATCTTACTAAACTTACGGCGAAGAATTCAGGATTCGCCATTCAGGCACGCAGGGCGCTGTGGCTAAAATCCTGGTCAGCTGATGTTACTTCTAAGTCTAAATTGCTTAATATACCTTTCAAAGGGCAGACCTTATTCGGGCCCGGGTTGAAAGAGATTATCGCTGACATTACAGGAGGTAAAGGCCATGCCCTGCCTCAGGACAAAGCCAAGACTAGACAGTCTAATTTTCGTTCCTTTCGTAATTTCAAAGCTGGAGCAGCATCAACTTCCTCTGCACCAAAACAGGAAGGAGCTGTTGCTCGCTACAGACAAGGCTGGAAACCTAACCAGTCCTGGAACAAGGGCAAGCAGACTAGGAAACCTGCTGCTGCCCCTAAGACAGCATGAATTGAGGGCCCCCGATCCGGGATCGGATCTAGTGGGGGGCAGACTTTCTCTCTTCGCCCAGGCTTGGGCAAGAGATGTTCAGGATCCCTGGGCGCTAGAGATAATATCTCAGGGATACCTTCTGGACTTCAAATACTCTCCTCCAAGAGAGAGATTTCATCTGTCAAGATTGTCAACAATCCAGACAAAGAAAGAGGCGTTTCTACGCTGCGTACAAGAGCTCTTGTTAATGGGAGTAATCCATCCAGTTCCACGATCGGAACAGGGACAGGGGTTTTACTCAAATCTGTTTGTGGTTCCCAAAAAAGAGGGAACTTTCAGACCAATCCTGGACTTAAAGATCCTAAACAAATTCCTAAGAGTTCCATCGTTCAAGATGGAGACTATTCGGACAATTTTACCTATGATCCAAGAGGGTCAGTACATGACCACTGTAGATTTAAAAGATACTTACCTTCACATACCGATTCACAAAGATCATTATCGGTACCTAAGGTTTGCCTTCCTAGACAGGCATTACCAGTTTGTGGCTCTTCCATTCGGATTGGCTACAGCTCCAAGAATCTTCACAAAGGTTCTGGGTGCTCTTCTGGCGGTACTAAGACCGCGGGGAATCTCGGTAGCTCCATACCTAGACGACATTCTGATACAAGCTTCAAGCTTTCAAACTGCCAAGTCTCATACAGAGTTAGTGCTGGCATTTCTAAGTTCACATGGATGGAAGGTGAACGAAAAGAAAAGTTCACTCGTTCCACTCACAAGAGTTCCCTTCCTGGGGACTCTTATAGATTCTGTAGAAATGAAGATTTACCTTACAGAGGACAGGCTAACAAGACTTCAAAGTGCTTGCCGCACCCTTCATTCCATTCAACACCCGTCAGTGGCTCAATGCATGGAGGGAATCGGCTTAATGGTAGCGGCAATGGACATAGTACCCTTTGCATGCTTACACCTCAGACCACTGCAACTGTGCATGCTAAGTCAGTGGAATGGGGATTACTCAGACTTATCCCCTTCTCTGAATCTGGATCAAGAGACCAGAAATTCTCTTCTATGGTGGCTTTCTCGGCCACATCTGTCCAGGGGGATGCCATTCAGCAGACCAGACTGGACAATTGTAACAACAGACGCCAGCCTTCTAGGTTGGGGTGCCGTCTGGAATTCTCTGAAGGCTCAGGGACAATGGAGTCAGGAGGAGAGTCTCCTGCCAATAAACATTCTGGAATTGAGAGCAGTTCTCAATGCCCTCCTGGCTTGGCCCCAGTTGACAACTCGGGGGTTCATCAGGTTTCAGTCGGACAACATCACGACTGTAGCTTACATCAACCATCAGGGAGGGACAAGAAGCTCCCTAGCTATGATGGAAGTATCAAAGATAATTCTCTGGGCAGAGTCTCACTCTTGCCACCTGTCAGCAATCCACATCCCGGGAGTGGAGAACTGGGAGGCGGATTTCTTAAGTCGTCAGACTTTTCATCCGCGATTGATTGCCAGAATCAAACAAGAGAGAGCATCAGTGATTCTAATAGCACCTGCGTGGCCACGCAGGACTTGGTATGCAGACCTGGTGGACATGTCATCCTGTCCACCTTGGTTTCTACCTCTGAAACAGGACCTTCTGATACAGGGTCCCTTCAAACATCAAAGTCTAACTTCTCTGAAGCTGACTGCTTGGAAATTGAACGCTTGATTTTATCAAGACGTGGGTTTTCTGAGTCAGTTATTGATACCTTAATACAGGCTAGGAAACCTGTTACCAGAAAGATTTACCATAAGATATGGCGTAAATACCTATATTGGTGTGAATCCAAAGGTTACTCTTGGAGTAAGGTTAGGATTCCTAGGATATTGTCTTTTCTACAAGAAGGTTTAGAAAAGGGTTTATCTGCTAGTTCATTAAAGGGACAGATCTCAGCTCTGTCCATTCTGTTACACAAACGTCTGTCAGAAGTTCCTGACGTCCAGGCTTTTTGTCAGGCTTTGACCAGGATTAAGCCTGTGTTTAAAACTGTTGCTCCACCATGGAGTCTAAACCTTGTTCTTAATGTTTTTCAGGGCGTTCCGTTTGAACCCCTTCATTCCATTGATATAAAGTTGTTATCTTGGAAAGTTCTATTTTTAATGGCTATTTCCTCGGCTCGAAGAGTCTCTGAATTATCAGCCTTACATTGTGATTCTCCTTATTTGATTTTTCTTTCGGATAAGGTAGTCCTGCGTACTAAACCTGGGTTCTTACCTAAGGTAGTTACTAACAGGAATATCAATCAAGAGATTGTTGTTCCTTCTTTATGCCCAAATCCTTCTTCAAAGAAGGAACGTCTACTGCACAACCTGGATGTAGTCCGTGCTCTAAAATTTTACTTACAGGCAACTAAGGAATTTCGACAAACGTCTTCTCTGTTTGTCATTTACTCTGGGCAGAGGAGAGGTCAAAAAGCTTCCGCTACCTCTTTCTTTTTGGCTTCGTAGCATAATTCGTTTAGCTTATGAGACTGCTGGACAGCAGCCTCCTGAAAGAATTACAGCTCATTCTACTAGAGCTGTGGCCTCCACTTGGGCCTTCAAGAATGAGGCCTCTGAACAGATTTGCAAGGCTGCAACTTGGTCTTCGCTTCATACTTTTTCCAAATTTTACAAATTTGACACTTTTGCTTCATCGGAGGCTATTTTTGGGAGAAAGGTTCTTCAGGCAGTGGTTCCTTCTGTATAAAGAGCCTGCCTATCCCTCCCGTCATCCGTGTACTTTTGCTTTGGTATTGGTATCCCAGAAGTAATGATGACCCGTGGACTGATCACACTTAACAGAAGAAAACATAATTTATGCTTACCTGATAAATTCCTTTCTTCTGTAGTGTGATCAGTCCACGGCCCGCCCTGTTTTTAAGGCAGGTAAATATTTTTTAATTTATACTCCAGTCACCACTTCACCCTTGGCTTTTCCTTTCTCGTTGGTCCTTGGTCGAATGACTGGGAGTGACGTAGAGGGGAGGAGCTATATGCAGCTCTGCTGGGTGAATCCTCTTGCACTTCCTGTTGGGGAGGAGTAATATCCCAGAAGTAATGATGACCCGTGGACTGATCACACTACAGAAGAAAGGAATTTATCAGGTAAGCATAAATTATGTTTTTTAAATAGTACCGGAGTTGTGCTATTTTATCTCAGGCAGTAAATAGAAGAAGAATCTGCCTGAGGTTTCTATGATCTTAGCAGGTTGTAACTAAGATCCGTTGCTATTCTCACATATGTCTGAGGGGATTACACAGATGAGGTAACTTCAGCGAGAGAATGTCGTGCAGTTTATTCTGCTATCAGGTATGTGCAGTTATAATTTTTTCTAGAGATGGAAAACACTAGAAAATGCTGCTGATACCGGATTAATGTAAGTTAAGCCTGAATACAGTGATTTAATAACGACTGGTATCATGCTTACTCCCAGGGGTAATACCCTTATGATATTGCAATATAAACGTTTGCTGGCATGTTTAATCGTTTTTATATATGCATTGGTGATAAAACTTTATTGGGGCCTAGTTTTTTCCACATGGCTGGCTTAAATTTTGACTAGAAACAGTTTTACTGAGGCTTTCCACTGTTATAGTATAAAAGTTACAGTTGGTGCAGTTAAAATTACAAACTGTGACATCCAGCTTCCCTCAGGAGTCCCCTGTATGCTATAGGACATCTCTAAAGGGCTCAAAGGCTTTCCAAAGTCGTTTATTGGGGAAGGTAGGACCACAGCTTGCTGTGGCAGTTGGTTGTGACTGTTAAAAAAAAACAACAAAAAAAACAAACAAAAAAACGTCTATTTCGTTTTTTTGATCCGTTTTTTGAACTAAGGGGTTAATCATCCATTTGCAAGTGGATGCAATGCTCTGCTAGCCTATTACATACACTGTAAAAATTTCGTTTGATTTACTGCATTTTTTCACTGTTTTTCAAATTCTGACAAAATTTGTTTCTCTTAAAGGCACAGTACCGTTTTTATATTTGCTTGTTAACTTGATTTAAAGTGTTTTCCAAGCTTGCTAGTCTCATTGCTAGTCTGTATAAACATGTCTGACATAGAAGAAACTCCTTGTTCATTATGTTTAAAAGCCATGGTGGAACCCCCTCTTAGAATGTGTACTAAATGTACTGATTTCATTTTATGCAATAAAGATCATATTCTGTTTTTAAAAAAAATTATCACCAGAGGAATCTGACGAGGGGAAAGTTATGCCGACTAACTCTCCCCACGTGTCAGACCCTTTGACTCCCGCCCAAGGGACTCACGCTCAAATGGCGCCAAGTACATCTAGGGCGCCCATAGCGTTTACTTTACAAGACATGGCGGCAGTCATGGATAATACACTGTCAGCGGTATTAGCCAGACTACCTGAACTTAGAGGTTAGCGAGATAGCTCTGGGGTGAGACAAAATGCAGGTCATACTGACGCTTTAAGAACCATGTCTGATACTGCCTCACAATATGCAGAAGCTGAGGAAGGAGAGCTTCAGTCAGTGGGTGATGTTAATGACTCGGGAAATATACCTGATTCTAATATTTCTACATTTAAATTTAAGCTTGAACACCTCCGCGTGTTACTTAGGGAGGTTTTAGCTGCTCTGAATGACTGTGATACCATTGCAGTGCCAGAGAAATTTTGTAGACTGGATAAATGCTTTGCAGTGCCGGTGTGTACTGATGTTTTTCCAATACCTAAAAGGTTTACAGAAATTATTAATAAGGAATGGGATAGACCAGGTGTGCCGTTCTCTTCCCCTCCTATTTTTAGAAAAATGTTTTCCAATAGACGCCACCACACGGGACTTATGGCAGACAGTCCCTAAGGTGGAGGGAGCAGTTTCTACTCTAGCAAAGCGTACTACTATCCCTGTCGAGGACAGTTGTGCTTTTTTAGAGCCAATGGATAAAAAATTAGGTTACCTTAAGAAAATATTTATTCAACAAGGTTTTATCCTACAGCCCATTGCATGCATTGCCCCTGTCACTGCTGCTGCGGTGTACTGGTTTGAGTCTCTGGAAG
Organism: Bombina bombina; assembly: GCF_027579735.1. Lineage (NCBI taxonomy): Eukaryota > Metazoa > Chordata > Amphibia > Anura > Bombinatoridae > Bombina > Bombina bombina. The sequence continues at coordinate 46,256,089 of NC_069508.1, forward strand.
AGGCTTTACAGGTAGAGACTCCATTGGATGACATACTTGGCAAACTTAGAGCACTTAAGCTAGCCAATTATTTTATTTCTGATGCCATTGTTCATTTGAATAAACTAACGGCTAAGAATTCTGGTTTTGCTATACAGGCGCGCAGAGCGCTATGGCTTAAATCATGGTCAGCTGACGTGACTTTAAAATCTAAGCTACTTAACATTCCCTTCAAGGGGCAGACCCTATTCGGGCCTGGTTTGAAGGAGATTATTGCTGATATCACGGGAGGAAAAGGTTGTGCCCTTCCTCAGGACAGGTCCAAATCTAGGGCCAAACAGTCTAATTTTCGTGCCTTTCGAAACTTCAAGGCAGGTGCGGCATCAACTTCCTCTAATAATAAACAAGAGGGAACTTTTGCTCAATCCAAGACGGTCTGGAGACCAAACCAGACCTGGAAAAATGGTAAGCAGGTCAAAAAGCCTGCTGCTGCCTCTAAGACAGCATGAAGGAACGACCCCCTATCCGGTAACGGATCTAGTAGGGGGCAGACTTTCACTCTTCGCCCAGGCGTGGGCAAGAGATGTTTAGGATCCCTGGGCGTTGGAAATTATATCCCAGGGATATCTTCTGGACTTCAAAGCTTCCCCCCCAAAAGGGAGATTTCACCTTTCACAATTATCTGCAAACCAGATAAAGAGTGAGGCATTCTTACACTGTGTACGAGACCTCCTAGTTATGGGAGTGATCCATCCAGTTCCAAAGGAGGAACAGGAACAGGGTTTTTACTCAAATCTGTTTGTGGTTCCCAAAAAAGAGGGAACCTTCAGACCGATTTTGGATCTAAAGATCTTAAACAAATTCCTCAAAGTTCCGTCGTTCAAGATGGAAACTATTCGTACCATCCTACCACTGATCCAGGAGGGTCAATATATGACTACAGTGGATCTAAAGGATGCTTATCTTCACATTCCGATACACAAAGATCATCATCGGTTTCTCAGGTTTGCCTTTCAAGACAGGCATTACCAGTTGTAGCTCTTCCCTTTGGATTAGCTACAGCCCCAAGAATCTTTACAAAGGTTCTAGGGTCGCTTTTGGCGGGCCTAAGGCCGCGGGGCATAGCAGTAGCCCCTTATTTAGACGACATCCTGATACAGGCGTCAAACTTCCAAATTGCCAAGACTCATACGGACGTAGTACTGGCATTTCTGAGGTCGCATGGGTGGAAAGTGAACGAGGAAAAGTGTTCTCTATCCCCACTCACAAGAGTTTCCTTTCTAGGGACTCTGATAGATTCTGTAGAAATGAAAATTTACCTTGACGGAGTCCAGGTTATCAAAGCTTCTAAATTCCTGTCGGGTTCTTCATTCCATTCCGCGCCCTTTGGTGGCTCAGTGTATGTAAGTAATCGGCTTAATGGTAGCGACAATGGACATAGTGCCGTTTGCACGCTTACATCTCAGACCGCTGCAACTATGCAGGCTCAGTCAGTGGAGCGGGGATTACACAGATTTGGCCCCTCAACTGAATCTGGACCAAGAGACCAGGGATCCTCTTCCCTGGTGGCTATCTCGGGTCCATCTGTCCAAAGGTATGACCTTCGCAGGCCAGATTGGACTATTGTAACAACAAATGCCAGCCTTCTAGGTTGGGGTGCAGTCTGGAACAGCTCAGGGATCGTGGACTCAGGAGGAGTCTCTCCTCCTAATAAATATTCTGGAACTAAGAGCGATATTCAAGGCTCTTCAGGTTTGGCCTCAGTTAGCAACTCTGAGGTACATCAGATTTCAGTCGGTCAACATCACGACTGTAGCTTACATCAACCATCGAGGGGGAACAAGAAGTTCCCTAGAGATGTTAGAAGTTTCAAAAATAATTCACTGGGCAGAGATTCACTCTTGCCACCTCTCAGCTATCCATATCCCAGGTGTAGAGCACTGGGAGGCGGATTTTCTAAGTCGTCAGACTTTTCATCCGGGAGAATGGGAACTCCATCCGGAGGTATTTGCACAACTGATTCTCCGTTGGGGTAAACCAGAACTGGATCTCATGGCGTCTCGCCAGAACGCCAAGCTTCCGTGTTACGGATCCAGGTCCAGGGATCCCAAGGCGACACTGATAGATACTCTAGCAGCGCCCTGGTTTTTCAACCTGGCTTATGTGTTTCCACCGTTTCCTCTGCTCCCTCGACTGATTGCCAAGATCAAGCAGGAGAGAGCATCGGTGATTCTGATAGCACCTGCGTGGCCACGCAGGACCTGGTATGCAGATCTAGTGGACATGTCATCCTTTCCACCATGGTCTCTGCCTCTGAGACAGGACCTCTACTTCAGGGTCCTTTCAACCATCCAAATCTAATTTCTCTGAGGCTGACTGCCTGGAGATTGAATGCTTGATTTTATCAAAGCGTGGCTTCTCCGAGTCAGTTATTGATACCTTAATACAGGCACGAAAGCCTGTCACCAGGAAAATTTACCATAAGGTATGGCGTAGATATCTTTATTGGTGTGAATCCAAGGGTTACTCATGGAGTAAGGTCAGGATTCCTAGGATTTTATCTTTTCTCCAAGAAGGTTTGGAAAAAGGATTGTCAGCTAGTTTCTTAAAGGGACAGATTTTTGCTCTGTCTATTCTTTTGCACTAGCGTCTGGCAGATGTTCCAGACGTTCAGGCATTTTGTCAGGCTTTAGTTTGAATCAAGCCTGTGTTTAAACCTGTTGCTCCACCATGGAGCTTAAACTTGTTTCTTAAGGTTCTTCAAGGAGTTCCGTTTGAACCTCCTTCATTCCATAGATATCAAACTTTTATCTTGGAAAGTTCTTTTTTTTTTTTTTTTTTTTTTTTTTTTTTGTTGCTATTTCCTCGGCTCGTAGAGTCTCTGAGCTATCTGCCTTACAATGTGATTCTCCTTATCTGATTTTTCATACGGATAAGGTAGTCCTGCGTACCAAAACTGGGTTCTTACCTAAGGTGGTATCTAACAAGAATATCAATCAAGAGATTGTGGATCCATCCTTGTGTTACACAATCTGGACGTGGTCTGTGCTTTAAAGTTTTACTTACAAGCTACTAAAGATTTTCGTCAAACATCTGCTTTGTTTGTTGTCTACTCTGGACAGAGGAGAGGTCAAAAGGCTTTGGCAACCTCTTTTTCTTTTTGGCTAAGAAGCTTAATCCGCTTAGCCTATGAGACTGCTGGACAGCAGCCTCCTGAAAGGATTACAGCTCATTCCACTAGAGCTGTGGCTTCCACTTGGGCCTTTAAAAATGAGGCTTCTGTTGAACAGATTTGCAAGGCGGCGACTTGGTCTTCGCTTCATACTTTTTCAAAATTTTACAAATTTGATACTTTTGCTTCTTCGGAGGCTATATTTGGGAGACAGGTTTTACAGGCAGTGGTTCCTTCCATTTAAGTTCCTGCCTTGTCCCTCCCTTCATCCGTGTACTTTAGCTTTGGTATTGGTATCCCACAAGTAATGGATGATCCGTGGACTGGATACACCTTACAAGAGAAAACACAATTTATGCTTACCTGATAAATTTATTTCTCTTGTGGTGTATCCAGTCCACGGCCCGCCCTGTCATTTTAAGGCAGGTAATTTTTAAATTTAAACTACAGTAACCACTACACCCTATGGTTCCTCCTTTCTCGGCTTGTTTTCGGTCGAATGACTGGCCTGGCTATGACAGTTAGGGGAGGAGCTATATTACAGCTCTGCTGTGGGTGTCCTCTTGCAACTTCCTGTTGGGAATGAGAATATCCCACAAGTAATGGATGATCCGTGGACTGGATACACCACAAGAGAAATAAATTTATCAGGTAAGCATAAATTGTGTTTTTTGTTTGAAAAAAGTAACTTCTCAGATTCATAAACCTGCTGTTTCATTACTGTAAAGATATTTGCAAGGAATTATTTTTACTGTCCCTTTTAAAATGAGTTGTGTGTTTTGCTGGACAGGAAGGTTATTGTCTGCAACTTGAGCATGGATGTTTTTTTCCCTGAGAAATGAAGGTGCCAGTATGCAGTTTATAGATGGCTGTCTGCTTTAGTCAGGTTTACTTAATGAGGAAATAATTTCTTTCTAAACTGTTCAAATTCCTAAAACAATCTATCTACATTGTAGCGTTTTTTTAACTTACTAAAATATATATTTATGTAAAACTTGCCTTGTAGGATATTCTAGAGGGGTGGGGGGTGGAGAGAGTCCTGGGAGCCTCGGAATCTGAACTATTCAAATTCTATAAATATGTCTCTGAACACCAATTGGTTTTTCTGTTTCATAAAGGGTACTGTCCAGCCTCTAATTTTTTTTTTGTTTTGTCCATTACCCCCCTTGTTCTAATTTTAAAAGCCTTTAAAACAGTGCTTGACCAATCTGTTTAAAAATTAGGAGCCAGGCATATTTTTAGAAACAAGAGAGTAGGATTTGTATATCTTATTATATAAAAGGCCAAGTGTGTTTGTCCGAAGCTGTCATGCGTAGTAGAGACAGCACGAGGACAAACACACCTGGCCTTACCTGACTTGCTGTTGCTGGGAAAGTGGGCATGGCCGGACGGGAACGTGGGCGTGGTCGGAAAAGAGTGGGGGGAAGAGAGAGAAAAAGAGTGGGGGGAAGAGAGAGAAAAAGAGTGGGGGGAAGAGAGAGAAAAAGAGTGGGGGGAAGAGAGAGAAAAAGAGTGGGGGGAAGAGAGAGCAAGGGGTGGGACCGCTGTACTGCAAAAAATGGCCCGTGTGAACGGGCTTTAGGACTAGTAGATATATAAAGGAATAACCCAAAAAGTTGGGAATCAGGGGTAAAATTGTAGGATCCAGTAGCTCTCAGGCTCCTGGGTTTATCGAGCCCTGCTTTAAAACATAATTTGTTAAATATTTAAATCCTTTCTACAGTTTTTTTGCAGATCATGTGCGGGAAGGAAACTTATTTTTTGTCTTTGTACATAAATTCCTTTGTCTGTATAACATTTGTTTGAAGGAAATTTAATATTTTGTTTGCCAAATGTGTTTGACTCAAGCATGTAGGAATAAAGGTCTCACGGCGGCCTGAAATTCCATTCACCTTACTTCAGTTGTCCCATAAGAGATTACACATCCAGTTTGTATCCCTGCCTTGGCAGCAATGCAAGGGATTCATCTTCTGCATTCATGTCATTACTTTAGTACTTCCAGCTGCAGAGGAGAGGGAGTATGACTTGCAGCTAATAGAAACCTTATGTTTTGTTGTTGTTTTTTTTTTTAAAGCGTCTTTCCACCCTAGACAATGCTTGTACTAAGGGAATGGACACATTCCTGTGTTTTATTTTGAACAACCAATTGCTCTAAAATAAATCAGTGTTTTCATATTTTTTTGTTTTTTTTTTAAAACAAATTCCTGTGCTCGTTGAGAATGTTTAAAGTGATAGTCTAGTCAAAATCAAACTTTCATGATTCAGATAGAGCAGACACTTTCTAATTTACTCCTTTTACCAATTTTTCTTAGTTCTCTTGGTATCTTTATTTGATTATAAGCATGAGAGACGGCCAATTTTTGGTTCAACACCTCGGTAGCGCTTTCTGATTGGTGTATAAATGTAGCCACCAATCAGCAAGCGCTACCCAGGGGCTGAACCAAAAATGGGTCGGCTCCTAGGCTTAAATTCAAATAGATACCAAGAGAACGAAATAGTAGGAGTAAATTAGAAAGTTGCTTAAAATTGCATGCTCTGTCTGAATCATGAAAGTTTAATTTTGACTAGACTATCCCTTTTTAATGTTTTAGTTCAGAGGTCGAGAAAAAAGATTTTAATATAAAATGTTTAGTTAAACGTAGTATAACAACTTTACAGTATACTTTCAAAGACAATGCAATAACACTTTGAATTTTAATTGAGCAGCAGATTTATTTTCTGACAAATTCAAAGATTACTTCAATTTAAATTTGCCGGCCCACATGTGACAGCCATCAGCCAATCACAGACTTTTATACGTATACTCTGAACTTTTGTGTATCATTTAAAGTTTTTTATTTGACTTTAGTGACCCTTTAAATATTTCCTGGGGATTTTGACACTTTTTTTTTTTAATTTTTTTTTTTTATTATTCATGAATTTGAGATGTGTGTAGAATACCAGTGTAATCTATGCATGCTTTGTCTGGATGCCGGCAATTCCAAAGCCAGAGGCTGCCTGCACAGAATTCCATTAGCGATGTGTATATGATTCTATTACTTCTGCTGTTTTGTTACTGTACATTACAGAACTGCAGTAGAACCTGTACAAGTGTCCGCCCCTACATATTAGCACATTATTAGCATGTTTTAAGAGTTGCAGTACAACTCCCCACATGACTCACATCACAGGTTGATTTATAAATATGAACAAAAAAGCTTTATCAGGTTGGTAAGTATAAGTGCAGTGTTATATACATATTATACAACCTCTAGAATGGTTTGTATTAGCCAGGGAACAACACTGCTTAAAGGGACAGTGTACACCAAATTTTCATATATCTGCGTGTAATAGACACTACTATAAAGCATAATATGCACAGATACTGATCTAAAAATCCAGTATAAAAACTTACTTAGAAGCTCCCAGTTTAGCATTGTTGATGAGGTTAGGCTGGGACACCCACTGAAAGGGGATGGGTAAACAAAAAGAGCAGACACTTCCCCCCTCCCCCCTTCCCTGCATATGAAAAGACAGATTACACAAACCAGAGCCAGCAGGAGTCTGTAAACGTGTGTATACATCTGACACTTTGGGGCTTGGTTAGGAGTCTGAAAATCGGCACATTGTTCTTAAAAAAATAAAAAAAATAAGCAAAACTATACATTGTTACAAAGACTCCCAGATGCACTATATAAATGTATCGTCTAGAAAACATTTGTACACTAGATTTTTCTTTGCATAATGTTCCTTTTAAGTGAAGGTCAATTTTGATGAATCGGTGCCCGGTTTTTAATAATCCTATTAAAAACAAGGGCACTTTAATTCATCAAAATTGACATTTCACAAATTTTCTTCAAATACTTACCTTTTAATCCTGACAGCCGCTCCAGCGCTTCCTCCGCCAGTTGCAAGCCCTCTTCGTGGGTCCAAAATGATGAATCTGGCTTCTTTCAATCACGCCACTGCCTCAGGCTATGATTCCCCCGGGGGGAAGCCGTGATTTGAGGAAGCCGGATTCATCCTTTCTGACCTATGAAGAGGCTTCCGATAGCCGGGGGAATCGCTGGAGCGGCTGTGAAGATTAAAAGGTAAGTATTTGAACAAAAAGAGTGAAATGTTAATTTTGATGAATTAAAGTACCCTTGTTATAATAGGAATATTAACCCTTTAACGACGCATGTCGTACAGGGTACGTCGCACACAACCTGGTCTTTAAAGACCAGTGACGTACCGTGTACAACATTAGGATTTAAAGCGGCTTCCAGACGCTTTCCGGTTATTGCAGTGATGCCTCGACATCGAGGCATCCTGCAATAACTCTCCTTGGCCATCCGATGCAGAGAGAGCCACTCTGTGGCCCTCTCTGCACCGTACATCGATGGCCGGTATCGTTGGTGGGTGGGAGGCAGGTGGGCGGCCATCGATGGGCCGTGTGATGTGGAGGGGGGCGGGATCGCGGGGGCGCGCGCACAGGAACCGCGCACGGGTAGGGAGCGGGTGGGAACCGCTACACTGCAGAAAAAATTTAAACAAAGTGGGAAAAAAAAAAAGTGATCTAAGGGATCTCGGAGGGAGGTGGGGGGCAAGCTACACAACAATAAAATATATTTTTTATAATTTTTCTGTAAAGTGGGTACTGGCAGACAGACTTTCTGCCAGTACTTAAGATGGCGGGGACAAATGTGGGGTTGGGGAGGGAAGAGAGCTATTTGGGAGGGATCAGGGGGTGTGATATGTCAGGTGGGAGGGCTGATCTCTACATTAAAGCTAAAATTAACCCTGCAAGCTCCCTACAAGCTCCCTAATTAACCCCTTCACTGCTGGGCATAATACACGTGTTGGTGCGCAGCTGCATTTAGCGGCCTTCTAATTACCAAGAAGCAACGCCAAATCCACATATGTCTGCTATTTCTGAACAAAGGGGATCCCAGAGAAGCTTTTACAACCATTTGTGCCATAATTGCACAAGCTGTTTGTAAATAATTTCAGTGAGAAACCTAAAATTGTGAAAAATTTAACTTTTTTTTTTTCACTTGATCGCATTTGGTGGTGAAATAGTGACATGAAATATACCAAGATGGGCCTAGATCAATACTTGGGGTTGTCTACTACACTAAAGCTAAAATTAACCCTAGAAGCTCCCTAATTAACCCTTTCACTGCTGGGCATAATACACGTGTGGTGCGCAGCGTTATTTAGTGGCCTAATTACCAAAAAGCAACGCCAAAGCCATATATGTCTGCTATTTCTGAACAAAGGGGATCCCAGAGAAGCATTTACAACCATTTATGCCATAATTGCACAAGTTGTTTTCAAATAATTTCAGTGAGAAACCTAAAGTTTGTGAAAAAGTGAACAGCTTTTTTTTATTTGATCTCATTTGGCGGTGAAAGGGTGGCATGAAATATACCAAAATGGGCCTAGATCAATACTTTGGGATGTCTGCTAAAAAAAAAATATATACATGTCAAGGGATATTCAGGGATTCCTGAAAGATATCAGTGTCCCAATGTAACTAGCGCTAATTTTGAAAAAAGTGGTTTGGAAATAGCAAAGTGCTACTTGTACTTATTGCCCTATAACTTGCAAAAAAAGCAAAGAACATGTAAACATTGGGTATTTCTAAACTCAGCACAAAATTTAGAAACTATTTAGCATGGGTGTTTTTGGTGGTTGTAGATGAGTAACAGATTTTGGGGGTCAAAGTTAGAAAAAGTGTTTTTTTTTTTTTCATTTTTTTCCTCATATTTTATAAAAATTTTTATGATAAATTATAAGATATGATGAAAATAATGATATCTTTAGAAAGTCCATTTAATGGCGAAAAAAACGGTATATAATATGTGGGGGTACAGTAAATGAGTAAGAGGAAAATTACAGCTAAACACAAACACCGCAGAAATGTAAAAATAGCCCTGGTCCTTACAGTGAAAGTAAATGTTAGCCCTTTACAATACATCCAGGTATTGTATACATTAAAAATATTAAGATCGCCATATTTTTTTATTTTAATTATGTGAATTTTGACTTTTATTTTAAATTTAATTTCTCCTACCGTTATCCTTCATGCTCCGCCTATCTTACAGTTCCTATGCTTCTGTGTGTTGACGTATAGAGCGGTCCCACCTGCTCTATACGTAGGTCAAATGCACGTTCACAAGCACAGTGCGCATTGCGCATGCGTGAATTGCAGATCTTAACTTCAATGCGCATGCGACTCTGTGATGATCCGGTGTACAAAGCGCATGCGTGAATCGCGGGGGAGACCTAGTTGCCGAGACGCAGTCTAAACTGATGACATCCTCTGCTGTTCTCAAAGAAAAGGTGTGCGCATGCGTGAATCGTGAACGCGCTTCCTAAACAATGATGTCAAAACAGATTTGCCGCATGCGCAATTCAACACATAGGCCAGAAAGTCAATTGGTCGATGTTAAAACGTCATCAGGAAGTAAAATGAGAGACAAAAAAACGGGTTGAATTGTAAGTCTGAAAATATAGACTTTATTTGAGGCAAAAATGGCATTTACATCAAAATTAGTACAAAATCATGAATGAAACTCCTATTCATTTTAAATCAGCTATAGAACTGAGGAGAGCGAAGTGCCTAACTTTACTTTCACTTTAAGGGAAAGAAATTGAAAAATGGCCTTGTCCTTAAGGGGTTAAAAACCAGGCACTGATTCATCGAAGTTGACCTTCACTTTAATTCTGACTCCTAACTATGGGCTAGATTCTGGATGGGTAAGAAGACAGCTCTCACAATGTTCAGCCCTTATCAGAGCTAGATTTATTCTTGTAAAAGTGCAACAAACTAAGATCTGTATTTGCGCAGTTCTTAATGTGTTGCACTTTCACAAGAATAAATCCATCTCCGAAAAGAGACGAACGTCACAAGCAGCCGCCGTCTTTCCGCGGGTGATAGTGCATCTTCTTGGGGATAAAGACAAACTCTTATTAGTTAATTGCCTGAGTGTTTTGTCCCTTTACAAGGATAGAAAGATCAAAGACAAAATGTGCACTGGTGCATTTTAACTTAAAATATTAACATTTTTGCAGTATACTTCCATTAGCAATAATAGTTCTAGTAAAAGTTACTGTTTTTCTGCAGTACATATGCTATGAGGGACTGTGCTTCATTTATTCAAACGCTACACCTTATCAGAGAGTCAGCAGACACAAATGACGTATTCAGAAGCAATAAAAACCACTGCCAGCTCTCTGAGAAGGTGTGGTGTATGAATACTTGGGTTTCATGTCCCTTTAAGTCAAAATTAAACTTTAATGATTCAGATAGAGCAGCAATTTAAAACAAATTTCCAATTTACTTCCATTACCAAAATGTGCACAGCCTTTCTATATTTACACTTTTTGAGTCACCAGCTCCTACTGAGCACTGCAGGTGCAAGAAATGAAAGAAAATATCTGTATGCATTTTTGATTGGCTGATGGCTGTCACATGATACAGGAGGTGTGGAATCAGGCATAACTGAAATTTGACATAAAAAAATCTGCTACTCATTTGAAGTTCAGACTAAGTGCTATTGCATTGTCTTTTTATTGTGCAATTGTTGATTTTGCACGTATACTGTATTTACTGGTCCTTTAATAAATTATCTTTCAGTAGTACACTGGCATCCTACTTGAAATGCTTCTGATCTCTGCTGCTGTTGCAAAGTATAAATTACCTCCCAAAAAAAACAGTAAAGGGTGTTTGTTTTTTGCTGTGAACAATTAAACATTCTATGGAGATTAACATTTTGGTGTTAACGTCCCTTTAAAGGTTTATTTATAATGCTATTAATAGATTTCACATCACTGAATATAGCAAATCCATCAACACCAGAGTTTCTGGAAACAAAAATACAGTTGGGAGTGGGTGTGAGGACGTTGACCGACTTGCAGAGTTTATTAAATGAAATGGATGTCAGACACGTGTATGATAGCGTGGGAGGAACTCGTATCTAGATATGTGCAAGACATTAGGAGAAGTGAAGGTATCAGATACGGTAGAACAGGGTATAAAAGGACTATAATGTGTGCGTTTCTCTTTGTGTATATGATTCTTCCTGTACTGCGTGGGGGAAAAATGTGAGATGCGTCATTATCTACCAATAAAATAGTGAGAATTATGCTTATCAACCAGTGAGCAATCAAAATAAGCAGGGTTGCCTTAAAGGGATAGTTAACACCAAAAATGTTGTTGTTTAAAAAGCTAGTTCATTTCTTTATTTACCATTCCCGTGTTTTGCACAATCAATACTGTTATATAAATTTTTCTTTTTACATCTAAGTACCTTGTATCTAAGCTTCTGCAGACTGCATCCTTATCTCAGATCTTTTGACGGACTTTAATTTCAGGCAATTAGTGCTGACTCTTAAATAACTCCACGTGCATGAGTTACGTTATTTATATGAAACACATAAACGAACGCCCTCTAATTGTGAAAAACTGTCAAATGCATTCAGATAAGAAGCGGCCGTCAAGGGCTTAGAAATAGCATATGAGCCTACCTAGGTTTAGCTTTCAACGAAGAATACCAAGAGAATAAAGCAAATTTGATGATTAAAGTAAATGAGAAAGTTGTTTAAAATTGCATGCCCTATATGAATCATGAAAGTTTAATTTGGACTTTACTCTCCCTTTAAAGGGATAGTAATTTTCTTTTGTTCTTAGTATCCTTTGTTGCAAAGCATTCCTAGGTAGACTTAGGTGCAGCAATGCACTACTGGGAGCTAGCACATATATGCATTGTGTCATTGGCCCACCCAGTGTGTTCAGCTAGCTCCCAGCAGTGCATTTTTGCTCCTAGATTTACTCTCCAGCAATGGTTACCAAGAGAATAAAGCAAATTTTGACAATAGACATAAATTGATAACTTGTATGCTCTGACTGAATCAAGAAAGAAAAATGTTGGTTTTCATGATTCTTTAAAGGATTATGAAGCACCTTGTAAATGCTAGACCGTTGCAGTAATTGATCATATCTGCTAATTATGAATTTTTGGACTATATTATCACTTTATTTGCTTCAGTTGTGACTAGGCCGCGTTTATTTTGTTAGCAAGACTTGCATTCTTTTGCAGTTACCTTATCTCTGCTAAGGCCAATTATGTTGAGTTCCCTTTCATTTCTGGCATTTGGAAAACCCACAATTTTCAGGCTACAGTATGGGAAAGGAGTAAAAATAAACTTTTCTATTACAACTTCATACTGTTTTATGTCCATTTGACATTTTATACAAAATACGTTGAGCATTTCAGCTTTTACTCTTTCATATGCATGATATAATGTATGCAGTTTAACTATCCATTTAAAAAGACACAATAAAGGTACATTGTACACTAGATTTGTCTTTGCCTTTAAAGCAGTGCTTGACAAATCCGTTTAAAAATTAGGAGCCAGTAAGTATATTTAGGAGCCAGACATATTTTTAGGAGTCATACAGTGGGATTTGTTTATAGATATATAGAGAATAACCCAAAAAGTTTGGAGCCATGGATGGAGTAGATTAGTTTCTGTTTTTACCCCCATTTGCCGGCCTCCTGTATCATGTGACAGACATAAGCCAATCACAGACTAGTATATGTATACCCTATGAACTTGTGCACATGCTCAGTATGAGCTAGTACCTCAAAAAGGATGTGTATAAAAGAAATGTGCAAAATTTGATAATATACAGTATCTCTCAAAAGTGAGTACACCCCTCACATTTTTGTAAATATTTTATATCTTCTCATGTGACAACACTGAAGAATGACACTTTGCTACAATGTAAAGTCGTGAGTGTACAGCCTGTATAACAGTTTTTAAATTTGCTGTTCCCTCAAAATAACGCAACACACAGCCATTAATGTCTAAACCGTTGGCAACAAAAGTGAGTACACCCCTAAGTGGAAATGTCCAAATTGGGCCCAAAGTGTATTTTGTGTGGCAACCATTATTTTCCAGCACTGCCTTAACCCTCTTGGGCATGAAGTTCACCAGAGCTTCACAGGTTGCCACTGGAGTCCTCTTCCACTCCTCCATGACGAGATCACATAACTGGTGGATGTTAGAGATCTTGCGCTCCCCCATCTTCCGTTTGAGGATGCCCCACATATGCTCAATAGGGTTTAGGTCTGGGGACATGCTTGGCCAGTCCATCACCTTTACCCTCAGCTTCTTTAGCAAAGAACTGGTCGTCTTGGAGGTGTGTTTGGAGTCGTTAATATGATTGAATACTTCCCTGTGGCCCAGTCTCCGGAAAGAGGGGATCATGCTCTGCTTCATGATGTCCCAGTACATGTTGGCATTCATGGTTCCCTCAATGAACTGTAGCTCCCCAGTGCCGGCAGCACTCATGCAGGCCCAGACCATGACACTCCCACCACAATGCTTGACTGTAGGCAAGACTCTCTTGTCTTTGTACTCCTCACCTGGTTGCCGCCACACACGCTTGACACCATCTGAACCAAATAAGTTTATCTTGGTCTCATTGGACCACAGGACATGGTTCCAGTAATCCATGTCCTTAGTCTGCTTGTCTTCAGCAAACTGTTTGCAGGCTTTCTTGTGCATCATCTTTAGAAGAGGCTTCCTTCTGGGACGACAGCCATGCAGACCAATTTGATGCAGTGTGCGGCGTATGATCTGAGCACTGACAGGCTAACCCTCCACCCCTTCAACCTCTGCAGCAATGCTGGCATCACTCATACGTCTATTTCCCAAAGACAACCTCTGGATATGACGCTGAGCACGTGCACTCAACTTCTTTGGTCGACCATGGCGAGGCCTGTTCTGAGTGGAACTTGTCTTGTGAAACCGCTGTATGGTCTTGCCCAAAGTGCTGCAGCTCAGTTTCAGGGTCTTGGCAATCTTCTTATAGCCTAGGCCATCTTTATGTAGAGCAATAATTCTTTTTTTCAGACCCTCAGAGTTCTTTGCCATGAGCTGCCATGTTGAACTTCCAGTAACCAGTATGAGAGAGTGTGAGAGCGATAACACCAAATTTAACACACCTGCTCCCCATTCACACCTGAGACCTTGTAACACTGAGTCACATGACACCGGGGAGGGAAAATAGGTAATTAGGCCCAATTTGGACATTTCCACTTAGGGGTGTACTCACTTTTTTGCCATCGGTTTAGACATTAATGGCTGTGTGTTGTTATTTTGAGGGGATAGCAAATTTACACTGTTATACAGGCTGTACACTCACTACTTTATATTGTAGCAAAGTGTCATTTCTTCAGTGTTGTCACATGAAAATATATAGTAAAATACTTACAAAAATCTGAGGGGTGCTCTGAGGCCTATTTATCATATGTCTGTCAGACCTGATCCGACAGTGCGGATCAGGTCCGACAGACATCGCTGAATGCGGAGAGCAATACGCTCTCCGTATTCAGCATTGCACCTGCAGCTCACAAGAGCTTCTGGTGCAACGCCGCCCCCTGCAGACTCTCGGCCAATCGGCCACCAGCAGGGAGGTGTCAACCCGATTGTACTCAATCTGGTTGTAATCCGGCGATTCCTGTCCGCCTCATCAGAGCAGGTGGACAGGGTTATGGAGCAGCGGTCTTTACACCGCTGTTCCATAACTGGTGTTTCTGGCGAGTCCGAAGACTCGCCAGGAACACGGTTCCTCAAGCTCCGTACGGAGCTTGATAGATGGGCCCCTCTGTCTGAACCATGAAAGTTTAATTTTGACTTTAGTGTCCCTTTAAAGTAATGTAAACTTTGACGATTGTATGCCCGTTTTTTAGAAATCCTATTAAAAACAGGGAGACTTTCATTCATCAAAGTTTACATTTCACTGGTTTTGTTAAAATACTTACCTTTTTTTTCTTGAAAGCCGGACCAGTCATCCCCTGCCTGCTGCTCGTCTCTTCTTACATCAGAAATCAAGAATCCGGATTTCTCCAATCACGCAATGTTTAAAAACCGGGCACACATTCATCAATATTTACATTCACTTTAATGTCTTGGAGATGATCCATTTATATAGCCCATCTGGGAGTGTTTTTGTAACGCTGTATAGTTTTGCTTATTTCTAAATGACATTGTGCTGATTTTCAAACTCCTAACCAAGTCCCGAAATTTGTGTAAAGGGAGGGGAGAGTGTCTGCTCTCTTTTGCTTTCTCAGTCTGTTTCAAAGGTTGTCCCAGCCTAACCTCATCAACAGTGCTAAACTGGGAGCTTCTAAGTTTTTAAAAGGTTTTATAGTGGATTTTATATCAGTATCTGTGCATATTCTTTATAGTAGTGACTATTACATGCAGTTATATGAAAATTGGTCTATACTATCTCTTTCACACCTTGTGAAAATTGGTCTATACTATCTCTTTCACACCTTGTGAAAATTGGTCTATACTATCTCTTTCACACCTTGTGAAAATTGGTCTATACTATCTCTTTCACACCTTGTGGTTTTAAAGGGACATAAAACCCACATTTATTCTTTTATAATTTAGATAGAGAATACCATTTTAAAACAACTTTCTAATTTGCTTAGTTCTCTTGGTATCCGTTGTTGAAATAGCAGTGCAATACCGGGAGCTAGCTGAATGCATTGGATGAGCCAATAGCATGAGGCATATCTATGCAGCTACCAATCAGCAGCTCCTGAGCTTATCTAGGGATCCATTTTCAACAAAGGATAACAAAATAACGAAACAAATGAGCTAATAGCAGTAAATTGGAAAGTTGTTTAAAATCACTTGTTCTATCTGAATCTTGAAAGAACAATTGTGTCCCTTTTAATATAAAATGTTAGTTATGTGTAGTAAAAAAAACTCTGTAACATGTTGTTGAGTTGATCTATTTTGCCCCCTTTTTACGTATTTTTTAGCTCTAAAAATTGTGGATTAGAATTCTCTGTAGAGAAACATTACAATGGGTCCTACTGTAGAGCTCAGTGACTTTAAATATTGCATTGTCATAGGATACCACCTTTGCCCAGGCCAGTTTGTGAATAGCCCTAGTAATCTGTAGGTGCTATTATTGTGAAGTAGAAGCATTTAGGGGAAACAATAACCCAGCCACAAAGTGGTAGACCACTCAAACTCACAGAGATGGGCTACCGAGCTCTGATGTAAAGCGCTGCGTGGCCTTCACTCTCTGGCGGTCTTATGGAAGAATCTGTTGTGGATGTGGGAGCACTACTTCCCAGAATGCAAAGTGTCCACTGTAAAGCTTGGTGGAAGAGTGATCATTGTTTGGAGCGCTTTTTCAGGGTTTGGGCTAGGCCCCTTAGTTCCTGAGAAGGGTCATGTTAATGCTACAGGATACAAAGACATATTTTTCTCATGATTCATATAGAGCATGCAATTTTAAGCAACTTGCTAATTTACTCCTATTATCAATTGTTGTTCTCTTGCTATCTTTATTTGAAAAAGCAGGAATCTAAGCTTAGGAGCCGGCCCATTTTTGGTTCAGCACCTTGGTTGTTCAAGAGAACAAAGAAAAATTAGAAAGTTTCTTAAAATTGTATGCTCTATCTGAATCATGAAAGAAAAAAAAATAGGTTTAGTATCCTTTTAAAGGGACAGTCTACACCAGAATTTTTATTGTTTTAAAAGATAGATAATCCCTTTTATTGCTCATTTCCCAGTTTTGCATAACCAACACAGTTATAATATACTTTTAACCTCTGTGATTATCTTGTATCTAAGCTTCTGCAAACTGCCCCCTTATTTCAGTTCTTTTGACAGACTTGCAGTTTAGCCAATCAGTGCCTGCTCCCAGATAACTTCACGTGCGCGAGCACAGTGTTATCTATATTAAATACGTGAACTAACACCCTCTAGTGGTGAAAAACTGTTAAAATGCATTCTGAAAAGAGGTGCCCTTCAAGGTCTAAGAAATTAGCATATGAACCTCCTAGGTTAAGCTTTCAACTAAGAATACCAAGAAAACAAAGCAAAATTGGTGATAAAAGTAAATTGGAAAATTGTTTAAAATTACATGTCCTATCTGAATCATGAAAGTTTATTTTGGCCTAGACTGTCCCTTTAAGGGGTCATTGCGCACTATATTATTCTTTGCATAAATGTTTTGTAGATGACCCATTTATATAGCCCATCTGGGTGTGTTTTTGTAACAATGTATAGTTTTTTGTTTATTTGTTAATAACGTGCTGATTTTTTTTAGACTCCTAACCAAGCCCCAAAGTATGAGATGTAGACTGAAGTCTACAGATTCCTGCCTGCTCCTGTTTGTGTAATCTTTTTTTTCATATGCTGGGGAGGGGAGTCTGCTCTTCTTTGTCAGCCTCTTTCAGTGGGTGTCCCAGCCTAACCTCATCAACATTGCTAAACTGGGAGTTTTTAAAAGGTTTTATACTGGATTTTTAGATCAGTAAGTATCTGTGCAAATTCTTCTTTATAGTTATCTATTACATGCAGTTATAGGAAAATATATAAATGGGTGTACACTGTCCCTTTAAAGACAATTGTGTCCAACTTTGTGAAAGGCTCTTTCCTGTTCCAGCATGACAAAGTGAGGTCCATGAAGAACAATTTCAAGACAGACCTTTTTGTCCAACATCGGTACCTGACCTGACAAATCCTCTTTTTGCTGAACTAGCACAAATTCCCACAGAAAAAATCCAGAGTCTTGTGGAAAGTGTTCACAGTAATTGCAAGGTTTTTACTGTCCCTTTTTAAATGAAATGGTATTGACTCCTGTGATCCTCTTTACCACTCAGGCTAAGTTATGTTTGTGAATATTCATCATCTGCATTAACACCAAGAGCGATAGCCAATGGAAACGTTACAAACCTGCTCTGCAAGTAGAACTGGTGTAGCTGGATGGTTTAACAAACACTGGGACTTGTTGCTATTCCTGACTCAGGGAGTTGCAGGTAAATGCCACATCCAGAACATTTGAATGAAAATTAAACTTTCTACTTAACCCCCCTCCAAAAAAATGCAAAAAAGCAACTATGCTTTACAACATACTTTTTCATTATTTATTTTGACCACTTTTACAGTTAACTGTTCTTTTCCCCCTGGCCCCAGCGAGTCTGGAGTGCATACTGCTGCTCCAATATATATATATATATATATATATATATATATATATATATATATATATATATATATATATATATATATACCATTCACAATACAGTGTTACCCTCCTTTGGACAGCTGCCTGGGTGCAAACATGCAATGGATACTCCTGGAAAAACGGATGCACTCTCAGGTCTTTTTAGTGAAGAAAAAAGTATCTTTAATGTAACGTTTTCAGGGACTTCTTCCCCGTCGTCAGCATAAATTTTGTGTCAAACAAACAAGCATTTAAACCAAAACATGTGATTAAACAATTTACAATACCTGTGTTGAAATCAGTGAGCTGGCGCCTAAACAGTGCTTTTGGAACGCATCTCCTGCGTTCCACTGTGTGCATACCGGAAATACCTATACTTCCTGTGTTTCCGGCAATTAAGGTAAAAAACTAAGATAATAAAGAATACAACACAAAAGTGTGTTTCAATATAAAATTGATGTGCAACACATATCATGAACATAACTTAAGTGTACTATTCCTGGTTGTGATATTGATGTGCTTAATTGTGATGGCAATCAATACGTTAAGTGTTGTTTTTTGTCCCTCTATTGTTTTGCAAATAAATGTCATACTATTTGTCCGTTTATTTATATTACTTACATCTCTCTATCTGCAGGCGTTTAAACTTGCCTTAAAGCTATCTCTGGTGCCCATGGAGCTTCTGTAATTTATTCTCTCGCTGAGCGTCTAATTTGTTTTTCTACGTTGCTATGGTAGCCGGTTGCTGCCGGATCTATTTGGCGCTCTGATATGCGGTTAGGGTCTACATCATTGTGTACAATATAAGGACCGCTATGTCAAAAAGATGGTTTTCCACAATTGGACCTATTTCCTCAAGTAATAAATGATCTGGTTATTATTGCTACTGTATGTATACATATATCACCAGCATCAATTACTACAAGCAACACGGGCACCATGAAAATAAACATAAAACTAGAACTTAAATAGATAGAGAGGGGCTTACGAAAAATAAAAAAGGTTAAATTAAATACACAATAAAATAGAAATTCAAAAACATGAAGCAATGATTCCTATATCTATGGTGTACACTACAGGTATACCCCATAGTCTGGTGGATTTGATCCAATGTCCGCAAAAGTTGTGCTATTGGCACTCAGTACTGTCTCTGTACTTCCTACTGTCCGTGGTGGTCGGCTAACTTGCTGTAACTGCATAGAAATACACATATGAAATTGACCCCAGTCTCAGTGGTGTTATCTGTATATCCATCCATATTGGCTCTCAAAGAGACCCCTATTAGGGTTTCATCTTCCCTTGGTTTCGTCATCCCTCAATTGGTATATCCTTTTCTGTGCATCATTCCCAATTTCTTCTTATTGTCCGTTCATCATGTCAATAAGATGTTGGCTTTATTTCAGTCCTCTGTTCTTTCTCCTTATTCAGGTTATAGATATATATGACTATAGGGCTACTTATTTAAATAGAGACTGCGGAGCCTTTTATTTATGGGTAACTGGCCAAAAAGGGGCTATGACCTATAAGATGGAGGGAATCACTCCCGTGTCCCCCTCCACTATAAATGTGCTATGTATGTTCGATGATCTACCCCAAGAGGGGCCTGATACCCAACTTAGAGCTACAAAAGGTTCCTAGAGCCTCCAGCCATACCCTGGTATGTTGCTCCCCTCTATATAAGTGCCTTAAAGTCTATAGGAGAATTTAAACCTCCTGGGGCTATAGTGCCCAACCTATATATCCATTCTGCCTCTCGCCTCAAGAGGGCTTTGTTGTGGTCTCCTCCCCTATCTAGAGGGGGAATGTGATCAATCAGAATGTACCTTATAGTGGATACTTGGTGTGCCATCCGTGCAGAATGTCTGGCTACTGGTTGGTCGGATTCTCCCTGGGACAACGCTACTCGTATGGCTCGTCTATGGTTCGCCATCCTTTCACGTAGTGTGCCACTCGTTTTTCCGACATAGAATCGTGCACATGGGCAAAACAAGAGGTATACCACAAATGTGGTGTTACAAGACATAGAGTGTTTGATGGTATATATTTTATTTGTATGTGGGTGATGGAAGTTCTTTGTTGCTACCAAGCCATTGCATGTAGTGCATCCCAGGCATTTGTATGAGCCTTTAATATTGATACCAGCTGTTTGTATATAACTCTATTTTGGGTCTGTCCGTACCAGAACATCTCTGAGGTTGGTGCCCCTACGATACGCTATCATGGGTGTGAGGTTTTGCGTGAATGTTAGTTTGGAATCTGTTTCAACCACTGGCCAGTGCTCTTTTAGTATTCTGCCAGCATCTGTAGTGCTGGGTGAGAAGGTTGTTGTTATGATCAATCTGTTGTCTTTCTCTGTTGGCTTTTCTTTGTGAATGAGGCTATACTGTGTATAAGGTAGGATTTCTTTCAACGTGTTATCCACTACCTGTTTCTTATAGCCCCTCTGCAGGAACTTACCCCTCATATATTGCGGTTGTGAGACCCCTGTTGCTGTATTAGAGTTGTTGCGCACGACCCTAGTCATCTGAGATTTAATGATGCCTTTCAATAAAGCTAGTGGGTGGCAGCTAGTGGCATTCAAGATAGAATTTCTGTCAGTAGGTTTACTGTAAAGCGTGGTTCCTAAAGAGTTCCCTTGTATGAAAATACTAAGGTCAAGAAATTGTATTTCTGTGTCATGATGTGTCATTTTGAACCTCACTGGGGTAGGGGGGGTGTTCCAGTATTCAAACCAGTCAAGTAGTTTTTGTCGCCCCCCTCTCCTGATCATAAACACATCGTCGATGTATCTTACATAGAATACTATCGAGGATGTATCCGTGTTCCACAAGAATTGATTTCCGAATTCGGACATGTAAATATTGGCATACGATGGGGCCATGTTAGACCCCATCGCCTTGCCTGTAAGTTGTAAGTAAAACAATTTCTTAAAACGAAAATAATTCCTGGTAAGACAGAATTCCATCAGTGTCAATGGGTGGTCCCTCATACTGCTCACTGTCAGTGAGGTGTCCTATGGTAGCCGCCAGACCAGTGTCATGAGGGATAATGGTGTAGAGACTGTTGACATCCAGGGTAACCAGGATGTCACCAGTCTCCACAGCCACATCCCCCATCTTCCTGATCAAATCACTGGTGTCAGATATATAGGATCTGATCTTCTTTACAATGGGTTGTAAGAGGATGTCAATGACCTGTGCCATGGGTTGTGTGAGTGACTGTATTGCTGACACAATCGGGCGCCCAGGTGGGCGTTCCAGTGTTTTGTGTATTTTGGGAGTCGTGTATAGGATAGGGATCCTAGGATATGTGGTAGTGCAATACTCATAAAGTTGTTCAGTGAGGTGTGCTTGTTCGAAACCTAGTTTCAAGATCCCATCTAATTCTTTTTTTAATTTAACAGTGGGATCATTGTGTAACACTTTGTAGGTATTGTTATCAGCTAACTGTGTCAAAATGTCTTCTCTATAGTCATCATAGTTCATAAGAACTATGGCCCCGCCTTTATCGGCCGGGTGGATGATTAAAGCATGATCATCTTGTAGAGACTTAATTGCTGTCCACTCTATCTGTGTGAGGTTGTGTTTCCATAACTTATTAGTTCTTTGGTGTTCCATGTCCTGTGTGACTAGTCTCATATAGGTCTTGGTGCTAGCACTGCTGTTTTGGGGTTCGAAAGTGCTAGGGATCTTACATTTTTGTATTGGGCTTAGAGGTTCTAACATTTGTGGGGTATGTTGAAAATATTCCTTTATTTTCAGGGTACGGTTTAATTTGTACAAATCTAATTTGAGGTCTATCTCTGCCATATTGTGGCTTGGTACAAACGATAAGCCTTTATTAAGGATTGTACGTTCTGCCATTGTAAGGACATGTTTACTAAGATGAACTATTATATCCTCCGCCTGTTGCGGCGTGTGGGTCTGTACCTGCCTCCCTGCCCACCTGATATGTGGTCTATGTTGCCTCCCCCTCCCCTTCTTGATCTCGTAGTGACCCCTAAAAAATGATCCGGGGTTGATTGTCCCCTGTGTGTATATGGGGCATGATGTGGAGATTGTGAGGTGTATCCATTGGGTGACATTTGAGAGGTGTGTGTTATACTGGTTGGTGTCAGTCTCAGATGACTCCACTCCACTTATGTCTATTGTTGTGAACTGGACTCTCCTGGGTCTATATGTTCTCCTGGTCCTATTCTGTGTTGTAATACTAAGCCACTTATATACTCTTCCCTGGGTGTAATCAGCATTAACTGCATCTAATTTTCTGTTTTTGAAAATTATGAGTTCTGATTTGTATTTGTCAATTTGTTGTTGGAGTTTTGTAAGCCAGTTTTCTTGTTGGTCTCTTGTCAGTGTCTCATTGTGTGTTCGTTCAAATGTCCCTATCTCTGTCCTAACTTTATTTAGGATGTTAGTAACTTCTTCTATTACAAGTAGGATCAAATCTAAAGAACATTTGTTCAATATATGACACCATTTTTTTCTAAAGTCTGGATTGTCTCTTCCTATGGTTGGTATATTTCTAACTCTAAAGCCTCTGGGTATGTGACTCAATCTATGGTATTCGGATAGATAACTACCATGTAATGTCAGGTCTATTTCACGCTTCTTTAATTTTAACAAATTATGATAAATATTTTCAGGGGTCTCACCAGTGGCTGCTCTGTTGATAGGTGCGAACAGGATTCTTGCTGCATCATCATGGGTATATGTAACTGTCCCAATCTGTGCCCCCAGGGCCTGTGCTCCTGCATCTGTGTCCAGTTCTGTGGTAGTAGCCCCTGTAGGGGGGAGGTCTGTGATAGGGGGAAAGGTAGGATCCATGTTAGAGTTGAATAAGCCAGTTGCTGTAAAGAATACACTTCCACTGTGTTCCCGGTGTTGTATTGCAGATCCTGGTATACACTTAATGAAATAAAAATAAACTGAATGGTACAGAGTTAGTTTGTTCCTGTGACTCACTGAAGATAATCAATCAGGGCTGAGGGGGTACACATGTATAAAATATCAAATACCGTTCACAATACAGTGTTACCCTCCTTGGGACATCTGCCTGGGTGCGAACATGCAATGGATACTCCTGGAAAAACGGATGCACTCTCAGGTCTTTTTAGTGAAGAAAAAAGTATCTTTAATGTAACGTTTTCAGGGACTTCTTCCCCGTCATCAGCATAAATTTTGTGTCAAACAAACAAGCATTTAAACCAAAACATGTGATTAAACAATTTACAATACCTGTGTTGAAATCAGTGAGCTGGCGCCTAAACAGTGCTTTTGGAACGCATCTCCTGCGTTCCACTGTGTGCATACCGGAAATTGTTTAATCACATGTTTTGGTTTAAATGCTTGTTTGTTTGACACAAAATTTATGCTGATGACGGGGAAGAAGTCCCTGAAAAAGTTACATTAAAGATACTTTTTTTCTTCACTAAAAAGACCTGAGAGTGCATCCGTTTTTCCAGGAGTATCCATTGCATGTTCGCACCCAGGCAGATGTCCCAAGGAGGGTAACGCTGTGTGTGTGTGTGTATATATGTATGTGTATGTGTATGTGTATATATATATATATATATATATATATATATATATATATATATATATATATATATATATATATATATATATATATATATATATATATATATACACACATACACACACACGATGCCCTTCAAGTGGTACATCACTGCATTGCAAAACAATGCAATTTTTAGAAATGCAATGATGCTTTTAAAACCTCTAGTTAATATTCATCTTTTGGAATGCAGAGCAGAGTTTTTGTGTGCATGTATATACACCTAATATCCAACGTAAGTAGCTACGATTGGACAGTTAGAGGTGTGTAAAAAATGTTTTGTGCTAATAATGTTGTAGATCTAACTAAAAAACTAACTAGGATAATGGTGAGATGTTCCCCAGCTGGCAAGGAAGTGTTCTAAAGGGTTCTGCCAATCGTAAGTGATAAATACAGAAGCCGATCGTATTTAATGCATGTGGTAATGTTTACTTTCGGTGATTGGAACGCCTTGTAGATGACACTCTAGGTTCTTGATAGGATAAGATTGATGTAAGGTATAGGTGCAACACACCCCCTTGACAACGTAATACACTATGATAGGACAAACTGTGAAGGAACAAGGAAGGCTTCAATATGATGCGGTACTAACAAATTGGCCTTAGAGGTGGGTCCAACCTATTAACTAGAGGTAATAAATATACACGATTGTGAATCGGAAATATTAAAGGGACAGTAAAGTCCAAAATAAACTTTCACAATTCATATAGGGCAGGGGTGCCCACACTTTTTTGTGTTGGGATCTACTTTTCAATTGACCAGCTCAACGAGATCTACCCACTAAAAAATAGGCCGGATCTTAAGCTTACTTTCCTACTTTTTCAGATAAAGATACCAAGAGAATGAAAAAAAAAATTGATAATACGGGTAAATTAGGAAGTTGTTTAAAATTGCATGTTATAATTCTGAATCATAAAAGTGTGTTTCATACCCCTTTAAGGTTGCATGATTTAGCAACGCATGGATTTGCAAAAGCATTAGATACAACAGATTAATTCTGACGATAAAAGTAGCACTGACTAATTCGGGTTAACGAGTGCAACCCCTTATGCCATGTTACAAAACACTGCATTCAAATTACTGCCACAGATCCCCTTTACTTTGCGACACGGGCTTGGCCTGATATGACCCAGTGAGGCTTACACAAATAAATTTCCATAGTTCGCCATGCAGACCATTTCTTACCGGGTCAACACGTTCATTTGCCAGATGTCAATCAGACTTGCTCCTTTAGCATAGGACAGTAGCCTCTGCCTTTGCTTTTTCTATCTATTGATGCTTACCCTCCTAACTATACTCCTCCTAACTATACTATACCGCCATTTCCATTGGGAGAGTACTCACTCAACCATGCTTTTGATAGGCCAATTGTGTTGTCGTTCAAAAATAATCTACATTGATTGGTTGAAATCGATGTCCCTCAAGATCCAATCCTGTAGCACTTTTCATGTCCGACCATCAGACTGTTTAATGACCTTCCCCTTCACAACCATTCTCTACTCACGCACCAGTGCTGAGATTCCGTAACTTGACCACATCATTTTGATCACATCGGCGGCAATCTATCGACTGCGCCTTCGGGATCTACTGGTAGATCCCAATCTACCTATTGGGCACCCCTGATATAGGGCATGTAATTTTAAACAAATGTCCAATTTACTTAAATTATCATCAAATTTACTTTGTTCTCTTGGTATTCTTAGTTGAAAGCTAAACCTAGGTAGGCTAATTTGCTAATTCCCAAGCCCTTGAAGGCTGCCTCTTAGCTGAATGCATTTGACAGTTTTTCACAGCTAGAGGGTGTTAGTTCATGTGTGCCATACAGATGACATTGTGCTCAAGCCTATGGAGCTATATAAGAGTCAGCGCTAATTGCCTGAAATCCAAGTCTGTATAAAGAACTGAAATAAGGGAGCAGTCTGCAATAGCTTAGATACAATGTAATCACAGAGGTAAAAAGTACATTAATATAACTGTTGGTTATGCAAAACTGGGGAATGGGTAATTAAGGGGTTTCTCTTTTTAAACAATAACATTTTTGGGGTTTACTGTCCCTTTAAAGGGACAGTCTAGTCCAAAATAAACTTTCATGATTCAGAAAGAGAATGTAATTTTAAACAATTTTCCAATTTACTTTTATCACCACTTTTGTTTTGTTCTCTTGGTATTATTAGTTGAAAGCTAAACCTAGGAGGTTCATATGCTAATTTCTAAGCCCTTGAAGGCCGCCTCTTCTCTCAGTGCATTTTGACAGTTTTTCACCACTAGAGGGTGTTAGTTCACGTTTGGCATATAGATAACACTGTGCTCACGCACGTGGAGTTCCATTGAGCCAGCTCTGATTGGCTAAAATGGATGTCTGTCAAAAGAACTGAAATAAGGGGGTAGTTTGCAGATGCATAGATACAAGCTAATCCCAGAGGTAAAAAGTGTATTTATATAACTGTGTTGGTTATGCAAAACTACAGAATGGGTAATAAAGGTATTTATCTTTTCAAACAATAAAAATTCTGGTGTAGACTGTCCCTTTAACCATTAAGACATGATTGTTTTGAAGTAATGAGTAGGAAGTTGGTATGGTAACAGGGAATCCACCAGAAAAAGGGTAATGTGCAAGTGATTTTGAATTGGGTTTGTGAACGTGTGCAGAATGGGATTGTTCTCAGATGGTTTATATTGAGGTATAGTGGCTCACAGTGAATAGATAGAATGCACTTTAACTGCTGTCTTGAAAAAAGGCTGAAATTGCAGCCAAAACGTTGTCCTACCGTTGTTTTAGAGTATGAGGAATAAAGATTTTTGGAAATTTTAAAGAAAATCCTGTGAGTGCATTTCCATGGACCCATTGGTTTTATGTATCTTTCTTTATCTAGATGCGTCTCTGAGCATTTTATTGTCCAAATAGGGTCTGCACAGCAGTGAGTTAAAAGGTCTGTTTTGTTCTTTTACTCACTATAGGTGTAAAGAGCATGGCCGAGCCTCCTTAAAGGTACACTGAACCCAAATTTTTTTCTTTTTCGTGATTCAGGTAGAGCATGAAATTGTAAGCAATTTTCAAATTTTTTCTTCATTCTTTTGCTCTCTTTATTTTAAAAGCAGGAATGTAAATATTGGCAGCCAGCCCATTTTAGGTTCAGAACCATAGCGCGTGCTTATTGGAGGCTTAGTACGCACCAATAAGCAAGCATAACCCAGGTTCTCAACCAAAAATGGGCCGGCTCCTATGCATCACATTCCTGCTTTTTAAATAAAGATAGCAAGAAAATGAAGAAAAATTAATAGGAGTAAATTAGAAAGTTGCTTAAAATTGCATGCTCTATCTGAATCATGAAAGAAAAAATTTGAGTTCAGTGTCCCTTTAAAACATATCCCTGTCACCAAGAGGTTAAGCAGAGTTCAGCTGGCAGAGCTTTGTGTACCCTGAACTCTGCCAACAGTCTACCTTTTATAATGCCTGGTCTCAAGTCTCAGCTCTCTAATTGCTGTCTGCTATATATTATAGAATATTTTTTTTTTTTGGTTGCCTATCTTATCTATACTGATATGGAAAATATGATGGGCTTAGCTAAATCATTTACATATTACACTAACAGTGTTCTCCACAGAAACGTTTGCCAGCTGTGTGGCATTATGAAGTAGCCGTGTAATACTTTGCAATATTACATATTCTATTATTTATAAATGTTACGTAAAGCTATCAAAAGCACACATTTATTTCATAATTTAACAAAAATTGATCATTTGAGCAACAGACATTGAAAACATTTAATATTAGCTAATTTAATCTTAATATTGGTTTAAACTTTACCCGGGTGGTCAGTAAAAATCGGCTGGTTGGCGCACCCACTTAATAATAGACCCTGGGAGCATTGCACAAATATTTTAGCATGTACATTGTTGTAAAGATGGATGCTCAGCCAAGAATACCAAGAGAACAAATGGTGATGGTAGAAATAAATTGGAGGTTTTTAGTTAGTTTTTTTTTTTTATTAGACACTCTTGGCACCAAATAACCCCCCCCCCTTTTTTTTTTAATTGAGATGGAACAATAACAAGTCGTATATGTGCAGCATACCTTATAGTTGTATATGTGCAGCTACCGATTGCAGCTAACTCCCAGTAGTGTATTGCTGATCCTGAGCCTTTCTAGATATGACCATGGCAAAACGCTATTTTGCTGTGTGGTGATCTTAGCCAATAGCGTGCTAGCTGTTGGGCATAATGCCAGCTGGGCCGACGGGTATTGGCTAATAGGAGGAAATGTCTCCTCACAGCCGTGGGCTGCCTGAGGGGCTCAGTGCGGCAAACGCTTAAAAAAATAAATAAAGGAACGTTCAGCATGAAGTATTTTGTACTTTATGACAAAGTCCCCATATATTTGTTCCACTGGTAAATCCTAGCCTTTCACAAATGCTAGGATTTTCCATCACTTAAGCCTAAGGAGCAGTAGTCTTGTGATAAGCAGACTCGCATGAGCTCCAGAGCAACCTTTACGGCTTGATGATAGATCTATACTATCTAACTGAATTATTAAAGTTTTAATTTTGACTTTGCTGTCCCTTTCAATGAGGAAAACACTGCCATGCCCCAGAATGCTCTGATGATTGCAAACATTACAAAGCCATAGAGGGGAGTTGGTGGAGATCCTACATGTGATAGTGGTGTATGGAGTCTGTATTTTATTGGGTTACCGTATGCACACACCTGCATATTATCGGGTTACCGTATGCACACACCTGCATATTATCGGGTTACCGTATGCACACACCTGCATATTATCGGGTTACCGTATGCACACACCTGCATTTTATTACACACCTAAATGTGTGTTACTGGCATCCAGTAGTAATAATTATTACTCAATAACCTCCACGTCTGCCAATAAAACACTATTCCGTTTATCTGCAACTGGCAATGGGGTTAATCACCGTATTCTATGAGTTAGTATAGAGCTTGCCTCTTTTTAATTCAGTTTTTGTTCCTTTAACTGAATATTATAAAATGCTTGTCATTTACTGAAATATTGGTAAATAATCTAATGCTGTCTCTGTCTGGGCGATTTACCCTCATGCTAAAATGTAAGGAATTTTCAGTTAGCTCTGTAAATATAGGTTATGTAGGTTACTGCAACATCTTCTTGTTTGCACTAGTCCTAAAGAATAACTAACCTTTTGGCCTAATTACAAGGTAGCAGCTCCACTGCCCTCCCCTTCTGGGAAACACATTGTGTGAATGTGTATAATGTATATCATTTGTGTGTGCATAAATATACATACATCTATATTTGTTTATACACACATGTGGCCGGAAGTACGCGTAGGAAAAAGCACAATCAGTTAAAGGGACACTCTGGTCAAATTAAACGTTCATTATTCAGATAGAGCAAGCAATTTTAAACAACTATCCAATTTACTTCCATTTAAAAAATTTGAACAGTCTTTTTATACTTACACTTTTTGAGCCACCAGCTCCTACTGAGCATGTGCACATAATATACGTGTATAAAAAATACCAAACCGTAGGGGGCGCTTAAGATATTTTGTCAAATTAAAACGATACAGATCACAAATAATAACAATCAAAATAATAGCAATAGAAGTGTAAACAATGTGTATATAATCACAAAGGAGCCAGGATTGGCAAACCAAAACCCCAACTTGTGGAGGTGAAACGTACACAGTCTCTTGGACCTTTACTCAGGCTGCCATTTTGTTCAACTTCATAAAGTCACTAAAATGATATAAAAAACAGAGGCGCCCATGTTTGTATCAATCTTCAACAGTCTGTGACCTTAGGACACTGGGAATAAGGGTACTCACATTTGTTGAAAGCACTATCTTGTGCTAGCAGAGGCCCACTGACGACTATCCGATAGCCTATCAGTTGGCTGGCATCCAGATACTCCAACCGTCCAGTGGCTGTAACTGTCTTCCCAAAGAAATCGGCTCCAAAAGTTAGCAGTTAAAAGCATTTATTAAAACATAATAAAATCAAGCAAGGTAACTATAATGCTGATATAGAGTACATCATCTGTCATAAATGTCTCCAAGTAGTATGCAACGCGTTTCTCAGCATGTAACTCCACTGTATTACTTACGGTCTTAAATAGGGAAAAACAGTAACAATCAAGGAATGGGAGGAGTTGCTAAATGGTGGGTGAGTGTGCGTGCAAAGCGCGACTTTGATTGGTCTTTTTAACAGAGTGTAATTGCATTGATAGGCGCCTTTCATCAGTAATAGGTGAATACAGCTGATCAAGCCACCGGTAGAAAACCTTCTCTTGCCGTGACGTAGCTAGGCGTGTCCAACCCCAGCAAATAAGGAAATAGATAATTGGCCAATCAAATCCTCTGCATTTCTACACACCTCCCATGTAGAGCTTCCTCCGCTTTTAACCAAACATAAGTAAGCGTAGTTATTTTAGTATGTACACGATCATCATTGTACAGTAATGTATATAGAGTTGCAGACCTCCAAAGGGAACCACGCTCACTAGTGCTCATAGACACCGTACCAGCCCCATAAGAGAATCATAGGGCGTCGGAACGAATATGAATAAAATACAAAATATATAAAGTAGAATAGATAATTTATCTTTGTCACATAACAAATCCAGTATAAAACTGTTTAAAAACTTACTTAGAAGCTCTCAGTTTAGCTCTGTTGAAAGGTAGCTGGAAAGCCCACTGCATGTGGGAAATAAGACACTCCCCCTTCTTTTGCATATGAAAAGACCCTTTACACAAAGAGGAGCAAGCTGGAGAAGGTAGCTGACGGTATTCTCTTAAAACTTTGGGGCTTGGTTAGGAGTCTGAAAATCAGAGCAATGTTATTTAAAAATAAGCAAAACTTTACATTTGTAAAAAGAAAACAAAACAACTTTATGGGCTATATAAATAGATAATCTACAAAACATTTATGCAAAGAAAAAATAAGTGTATTAATGTCCCTTTAATTGGCTCCTCCAAATAAGAGAGGGTGGAGTTATGATGTTCTATAGCAAGATAACAGAAACTTCTTATAAATTCAAGGTGTTTACTGTCATTTTTTTATGGTATTTTCTAAATGTTATGTGCTAAACACGGCTCAGAGCCGTCATTAGCACTCAACTACCTTTTTTGCAATCTGGGGGCTCCCCATCCGCTCCTACCCCGGCGATCTGGCCTGCATAGTGACAGGCATCACCGGGCTTCCCGTTACGTGCAGTGACGTTACGCGCAATGACGGGATGACGTCACCGCGCAACTTTATTTAAAATTGTCAATACAAAGTATAGGGAAAGGGGGCATGCTGCTTAGAAACCTGTATCTCAGGGATCTAAGCAGCTACAGACCCCCAAGACCATTGGAAAAGTTATTGCCTAACCTTTCCAATGGTATAAGTCTTGGGGATTTGGGGGGAAAAAAATAAAGTTTTTTGAAAATAGTAAAAAAACTGAAAAATATTAAATTCAGCTTAGCACTCAAAGGGTTAAAAAGACAGTTTACACCAATTTTAATTTAACAGCATGTACTATAAAGAATAATAAGCACAGATACTGATATAAAAATACAGTGTAAAACCTTTTAAAAACTTACTTAGAAGCTCCCAGTTTAGCACTGTTGATGAGGTTAGGCTGGGAAACCCAATGAAAGGGGCTGAGAGCAGACCCCTCCCTTGCAAATGAAAAGACCCTTTATACAAACAGGAGCAAGCAGGAGTCTGTAGACATCCGTATACATCTAAAACTTTGGGGCTTGTTTAGGAGTCTTAAAAACGGCACAATGTTATTTAAAAAAATAAAAAGCAAAACTATACATTTTTAAAAACACACACTCAGATGGGCTGTATTAAAGGGACACTAAACCAAATTTTTTTTCTTCTTTTGTGATTTAGATAGAGCAGGCAATTTTAAGCAACTTTCTAATGTACTCCTATTATCAATTTGTCTTCATTCTCTTGCCATCTTTATTTGAAAAGTCATGCATCTAAGCTATTTTTTTGGTTCAGATCTATGGACAGCACTTGTTTATTGGTGGGTGAATTTATACACTAATCAGCAAAAACAACCCAGGTTGTTCACCAAAAATGGGCCGGCATCTAAACTTACATTCTTGCATTTCAAATAAAGATACCAAGAGAATGAAGAAAATTTGATAATAGGAGTAAATTAGAAAGTTGCTTAAAATTGCACGCTCTATCTGAATCACAAAATATTCAGTGTCACTTTAAGGAATCATCTACAATACATTTATGCAAAGAATAATCTTGTGTACAATGTTCCTTTAATCATCTCTATCAGACATTAAAAATTAAACGGGTTTGCCTTTTAGTTTGATAATAAATTGTTTGTTCCATACTTGTTACCACATTTACAAACTTATGTGGTGATAATGAGAGAGAACTTCCCAGTAGAAGAAGTAAAACTGTGACATATTGACTTGCTCCAAAGGTCATTTTGAGGTTCACCTGCTCTGGCGCAGAACAATAAAGATAACGTAATTCTTTCATTGTGGCATTTCCAGGTCTCGCAGCTTAACAAAGTGTTAGGATGCCCAGCCTACCCTTAAAGGGACATTAAACACTAAATAAATGCTAGATAGAATTATGCATTCAAAGAAAAGATTAGAATGTGAATAGCATGTAGATGTATTTTTATTAGTTTAAATAGTGACACAATAAGTGTAAAGTTTTAATGCCTATAAAACAATGGGGGCTGTCATGTTGTAACTTAGGTTACCTTCTCTGCTGTTGCCAATTAGAGACAGTTCTAAATAGGTCACTACTCCAAGGCAGAACATAGAGTGATCTGAGATGTCATCACAGAAAATGCAGCATGTCTGCAGAAAAAATAGGAACTATTAGCACTTTAACTTTTCGGCGCTGCTCCACATTAGGCTGTTATTTTTAAACAGAGCTGTTCTCTGGCTGCATTGTATAAGTTTTTCCTTAACACAGTGCATCCAGAGCAAAGTACTGTTTGAGTGCTGCAAAGCAACAGTGCATTGATTGTTGTCTTGCTCTGAGATTTTTGCAAGCTTGTTCCCTAGCTTTTCACAGTCGGCAAAGCTGGTTTTCTCTGAATGTAAGCTGTTCGTATGAGCAACGCACCTTTTTTTATTACTACATTTCTATATTAGACTAAGAGAAAAGGAAACAAATTAATTCAAGAGCCATTTTACAATTCCTTTTTTTTTTTCTGCAGCTAATATGCAATGCAATTTTCAACTACTGCACTAGATTATAAAACTTAAAATTTTGCTTTATTCTCCAGTTAACCAACACATTGCAATTGATCTGGTTCTTTAGTGTAACTGACAAATTTACAATTTTATTTCATTTAAAAATGACCTGCTGAAAATTTTTCACAAAAAAAATCTCATTGCAGAAAGTGAAAAAAGGTTCTGTCTCGGGGGTCCCTAGAGTTTGCTGCCAATGGCTGTGTGTAACGTAAGTGTTCTGCACTTCCATTTCTAACAGGAACTGAAACGCTCATTTCACAATGGAATTACAGGAAAAGGAGAGAAAATAAATAATGAAAATATATTGTATATTTTTATTTTTTTTAAATATATACGATTTATCATTTTATATTACCATCTCAATGGGGAACTTCCAAAGCAAAACTGAATTCCCCATAAATTGCTTTTCAGTTTGTAAAGGAAGCATTTTTTCAATTTTGCAATGTTTCTAGTAAATGTTACTGTTACTTGGGGGCATATATGCACTCGTGCGCCCAGATCAGTCACTTTCAACTTGCATGATGTTTATTTACAGGGGACAAATGCACCTAAAATTGTGATATCATTTTCTAGTTTTGTTTATGTCCCTTTTTAAATTAATTTTTTTTTTTTTTTTTTTAAAAAAGGGGGACTTTTCAATGTATTTTCATTGTTTTTACTTTTCCTGCTTATCCTATAATTTAATTCTGCAAAGGCAAATTTTATATGATCTTGTATAACTATTTCATATACAAAGAAACCTAAAGGAGCAATTTTCTATATATTTTAAAGCCTGCAGCTAATATAAGGAGTTATTAGAAACATAAAAGGGAACCAATTTTTCAGTGTTCCTTTTAAGCTTCAGAATATGGGGAAGAGCAAAGCGTTTTTAGAATAATCACGTGGTTTTTAAAGGGACAGTCTACTTTAAATGTGTTATTGTTTAAAAAGTTAACCCATTCCCCACTTTTGCATAACCAAGACTGTTCTATTAATAATATACTTTTTTACCTCTGTGATTACCTTGTATTTAAGTCTCCGCAGAGTGCCCCTTTTCTTCTGTTATGTGCGATCAGTCCACGGGTCATCATTACTTCTGGGATATAACTCCTCCCCAACAGGAAATGCAAGAGGATTCACCCAGCAGAGCTGATATAGCTCCTCCCCTCTACGTCAGTCCCAGTCATTCTCTTGCACCCAACGACTAGATAGGATGTGTGAGAGGACTATGGTGATTATACTTAGTTTTTATGACTTCAATCAAAAGTTTGTTATTTTACAATAGCACCGGAGCGTGTTATTACTTCTCTGGCAGAGTTTGAAGAAGAATCTACCAGAGTTTTTTACTATGATTTTAACCGGAGTAGTTAAGATCATATTGCTGTTCTCGGCCATCTGAGGGAGGTAAAGGCTTCAGATCAGGGGACAGCGGGCAGATGAATCTGCATTGAGGTATGTAGCAGTTTTTATTTTCTGAATGGAATTGATGAAAAAATCCTGCTATACCGTTATAATGACATGTATGTATACACTTCAGTATTCTGGGAATGGTTTTTCACCGGAACTACTCTGTTAAAGGTCACTAATCCTTTTAATAAATATTGTCATGTTAAACGTTTTTGCTGGAATGTAGAATCGTTTACATTACTGAGGTACTGAGTAAATAAATGTTTGGGCATTATTTTCCACTTGGCAGTTGTCTGCTTTAAATTGTGACAGTTTCGTTTCTCCTCACTGCTGTGTGTGAGGGGAGGGGCCGTTTTTGGCGCTCTTTTGCTACGCATCAAAAAATTCCAGTCAGCTACTATTATATTTCCTGCATGATCCGGTTCACTGACAGATCTCAGGGGTCTTCAAACTTCTTTGAAGGGAGGTACATTCTCTCAGCAGAGCTGTGAGAATTTTTATTGACTGTGAATAAAAACGTTACTCTATAATTTTTTATGTCAAATTTAGTTATTTACTAATGGGAACAAACCTTTGCTAAAAGTTGTGTTATTTTAAACTTGATGCTATAACTGTTTCAGTTCATTATCTCAACTGTCATTTAATCGTTTAAGTACCTCTTTGAGGCACAGTACGTTTTTGTTAAAAAAGATTATAACCAGGTTGCAAGTTATTGCTAGTGTGTTAAACATGTCTGACTCAGAGAATGATATCTGTGTCATTTGTTCCAATGCCAAGGTGGAGCCCAATAGAAATTTATGTACTAACTGTATTGATGCTACTTTAAATAAAAGTCAATCTGTACAATGTGAACAAATTTCACCAAACTGCGAGGGGAGAGTTATGCCGACTAACTCGCCTCACGCGGCAGTACCTGCATCTCCCGCCCGGGAGGTGCGTGATATTATGGCGCCTAATACATCTGGGCGGCCATTACAGATAACATTACATGATATGGCTACTGTTATGACTGAAGTTTTGTCTAAATTACCAGAACTAAGAGGCAAGCGTGATCACTCTGGGGTGAGAACAGAGTGCGCTGACAATACTAGGGCCATGTCTGATACTGCGTCACAGCTTGCAGAGCATGAGGACGGAGAGCTTCATTCTGTGGGTGACGGTTCTGATCCAAACAGATTGGATTCAGATATTTCAAATTTTAAATTTAAATTGGAGAACCTCCGTGCATTACTAGGGGAGGTCTTAGCAGCTCTCAATGATTGTAACACCATTGCAATACCAGAGAAAATGTGTAGGTTGGATAAATACTTTGCGGTACCGGCGAGTACTGACGTTTTTCCTATACCTAAGAGATTAACTGAAATTGTTACTAAGGAGTGGGATAGACCCGGTGTGCCGTTCTCACCCCCTCCAATATTTAGAAAGATGTTTCCAATAGACGCCACTACTCGGGACTTATGGCAAACGGTCCCTAAGGTGGAGGGAGCAGTTTCTACTTTAGCTAAGCGTACCACTATCCCGGTGGAGGATAGCTGTGCTTTTTCAGATCCAATGAATAAAAAATTAGAGGGTTACCTTAAGAAAATGTTTGTTCAACAAGGTTTTATATTGCAACCCCTTGCATGTATCGCGCCGATTACGGCTGCGGCAGCATTTTGGATTGAGTCTCTGGAAGAGAACCTTAGTTCATCTACGCTAGACGACATTATGGACAGGCTTAGAGTCCTTAAACTAGCCAATTCATTCATTTCGGAGGCCGTAGTACATTTAACCAAACTTACGGCTAAGAACTCTGGATTCGCCATACAGGCACGTAGAGCACTGTGGCTAAAATCCTGGTCAGCTGATGTTACTTCTAAGTCTAAATTACTTAATATACCTTTCAAGGGGCAGTCTTTATTTGGGCCCGGGTTGAAAGAAATTATCGCTGACATTACAGGAGGTAAGGGCCACGCCCTACCTCAAGACAAAGCCAAAACTAAGGCTAGACAGTCTAATTTTCGTCCCTTTCGGAATTTCAAACCTGGAGCAGCGTCAACCTCCACTGCACCAAAACAGGAAGGAGCTGTTGCTCGTTACAGGCAAGGCTGGAAACCTAACCAGTCCTGGAATAAGGGCAAACAGGCCAGGAAACCTGCTGCTGCCCCAAAGACAGCATGAACCGAGAGCCCCCGATCCGGGACCGGATCTAGTGGGGGGCAGACTTTCTCTCTTCGCTCAGGCCTGGGCAAGAGATGTTCAGGATCCCTGGGCGCTGGAGATCATATCTCAGGGATACCTTCTAGACTTCAAATTATCTCCCCCAAAAGGGAGATTTCATCTGTCAAGGTTGTCAACAAACCAGATAAAGAAAGAAGCGTTTCTACGCTGTGTACAAGATCTGTTATTAATGAGAGTGATCCATCCAGTTCCGCGGTCGGAACAAGGACAAGGGTTCTACTCAAACCTGTTTGTGGTTCCCAAAAAAGAGGGGACTTTCAGGCCAATCTTAGATTTAAAGATTCTAAACAAATTCCTAAGAGTTCCATCGTTCAAAATGGAAACTATTCGGACAATCTTACCTATGATCCAAAAGGGTCAGTACATGACCACAGTGGATTTAAAAGATGCTTACCTTCACATACCGATTCACAAAGATCATCAACGGTATCTACGGTTTGCCTTCCTAGACAGGCACTACCAGTTTGTAGCTCTTCCATTCGGATTGGCTACGGCCCCAAGAATCTTCACAAAGGTTCTGGGTGCCCTTCTGGCGGTACTAAGACCGCGAGGGATTTCGGTAGCTCCGTACCTAGACGACATTCTAATACAAGCTTCAAGCTTTCAAACTGCCAAGTCTCATACAGAGTTAGTTCTGGCATTTCTAAGGTCGCATGGATGGAAAGTGAACGAAAAGAAAAGTTCTCTTTTTCCTCTCACAAGAGTTCCATTCTTGGGGACTCTTATAGATTCTGTAGAAATGAAGATTTACCTGACAGAAGACAGGTTAACAAGGCTTCAGGATGCATGCCGTGTCCTTCATTCCATTCAACACCCGTCAGTAGCTCAATGCATGGAGGTGATCGGCTTAATGGTAGCGGCAATGGACATAGTACCTTTTGCACGCCTACACCTCAGACCGCTGCAATTGTGCATGCTAAGTCAGTGGAATGGGGATTACTCAGATTTGTCCCCTACCCTGAATCTGAATCAAGAGACCAGAAATTCTCTTCTATGGTGGCTTTATCGGCCACACCTGTCCAGGGGGATGCCATTCAGCAGGCCAGACTGGACAATCGTAACAACAGACGCCAGCCTGCTAGGTTGGGGCGCTGTCTGGAATTCTCTGAAGACTCAGGGATTATGGAATCAGGAGGAGAGTCTCCTTCCAATAAACATTCTGGAATTGAGGGCAGTTCTCAATGCCCTTCTAGCTTGGCCCCAATTAACAACTCAGGGGTTCATCAGGTTTCAGTCGGACAATATCACGACTGTAGCTTACATCAACCATCAGGGAGGGACAAGAAGCTCCCTAGCAATGATGGAAGTATCAAAGATAATTCGCTGGGCAGTGTCTCACTCTTGCCACCTGTCAGCAATCCACATCCCGGGAGTGGAGAACTGGGAGGCGGATTTCTTGAGTCGCCAGACTTTTCATCCGGGAGAGTGGGAACTTCATCCGGAGATTTTTGCCCAAATACTTCGACGTTGGGGCAAACCAGAGATAGATCTCATGGCGTCTCGCCAGAACGCCAAACTTCCTCACTACGGGTCCAGATCCAGGGATCCGGGAGCGGTTCTGATAGATGCTTTGACAGCACCTTGGAACTTCGGGATGGCTTATGTGTTTCCACCCTTCCCGCTGCTTCCTCGATTGATTGCGAAAATCAAACAAGAGAGAGCATCTGTGATTCTAATAGCGCCTGCATGGCCACGCAGGACTTGGTATGCAGATCTAGTGGACATGTCATCCTGTCCACCTTGGTCTCTACCTCTGAGACAGGACCTTCTGATACAGGGTCCATTCAAACATCAAAATCTAACTTCTCTGAAACTGACTGCTTGGAAATTGAACGCTTGATTTTATCAAAGCGTGGTTTTTCTGAGTCGGTTATTGATACCCTGATCCAGGCTAGGAAGCCTGTTACCAGAAAGATTTACCATAAAATATGGCGCAAATACCTATACTGGTGCGAATCCAAACGTTACTCCTGGAGTAAGGTTAGGATCCCTAGGATATTGTCTTTTCTACAAGAAGGTTTAGAAAAGGGTTTATCGGCTAGTTCATTAAAGGGACAGATTTCAGCTCTGTCCATCTTGTTACACAGGCGTCTGTCAGAAAATCCAGACGTCCAGGCTTTTTGTCAAGCTTTAGCTAGGATCAAGCCTGTGTTTAAAGCCGTTGCTCCGCCATGGAGTTTAAACTTAGTTCTTAACGTTTTACAAGGTGTTCCATTTGAACCCCTTCATTCCATTGATATAAAATTGTTATCTTGGAAAGTTCTGTTTTTAATGGCTATTTCCTCGGCTCGAAGAGTCTCTGAGTTATCAGCATTACATTGTGATTCTCCTTATCTGATTTTTCATTCAGATAAGGTAGTTCTGCGTACTAAACCTGGGTTCTTACCTAAGGTAGTTACTAACAGGAATATCAATCAAGAGATTGTTGTTCCATCCTTGTGTCCAAATCCTTCTTCAAAGAAGGAACGTCTTCTACACAATCTGGATGTAGTTCGTGCCCTCAAGTTCTACTTGCAGGCAACTAAAAATTTTCGCCAAACTTCTTCCCTGTTTGTCGTTTATTCTGGACAGAGGAGAGGTCAAAAAGCTTCTGCTACCTCTCTCTCTTTTTGGCTTCGTAGCATATTACGTTTAGCCTATGAGACTGCTGGACAGCAGCCTCCTGAAAGAATTACAGCTCACTCCACTAGAGCTGTGGCTTCCACTTGGGCCTTTAAGAATGAGGCCTCTGTTGAACAGATTTGCAAGGCTGCAACTTGGTCTTCGCTTCATACTTTTTCCAAATTTTACAAATTTGACACTTTTGCTTCTTCGGAGGCTATTTTTGGGAGAAAGGTTCTTCAGGCAGTGGTTCCTTCTGTATAATGAGCCTGCCTATCCCTCCCGTCATCCGTGTACTTTTGCTTTGGTATTGGTATCCCAGAAGTAATGATGACCCGTGGACTGATCGCACATAACAGAAGAAAACATAATTTATGCTTACCTGATAAATTCCTTTCTTCTGTTGTGCGATCAGTCCACGGCCCGCCCTGTTTTTTAAGGCAGGTAAATATCTTTTAAATTATACTCCAGTCACCACTTCACCCTTGGTTACTCCTTTCTCGTTGATTCTTGGTCGAATGACTGGGACTGACGTAGAGGGGAGGAGCTATATCAGCTCTGCTGGGTGAATCCTCTTGCATTTCCTGTTGGGGAGGAGTTATATCCCAGAAGTAATGATGACCCGTGGACTGATCGCACAACAGAAGAAAGGAATTTATCAGGTAAGCATAAATTATGTTTTTCTCAGTGCAATTTGCAAACTGGCATTTTAGCCAATTAGTGCTAGTTTGTGCATAACACCACGGGTGTGAGCACAGTATTGTCTATTGCGCACATAAACTAGCACTGTCTGGCTGTGAAAAGCTAATAAAATGCACTGAGATAAGAGGCAGCCTGCATGGGGATTTGAAACTGGCAATGTGTTTAGAGGTTATAACATATATTAATATAACCATTTTGGTTGTACAAAGCTGGGGTATGGGTAGTAAAGGGGTTATCTATCTTTTTAAACCATCAAAAAAAAAAATCATTTAGACTGTCCCTTTAAGTCTGCTCAAAAATTTAACTTATTTCTCTATGATAAGGGCTGAGATTAGGTCTGATAAGAATTTCAATGTGAACTTCTAGCTTTGATTAAATCTTGAATTGTCAGATCTTTATGGAGACGGCTCTGTGTGGTAAATATGACTATTCTCTTACCATGTGCACATGAAAGTTATGCGGTTGTAGATTATCCTTTGTTTTTATCATTTGCCTGGGTACTCCACGTAGTTGTAGAAGATTACATCACCTGTAGGTTCTTGGGCCGCTCCCTACAGTGACCCAGCGACATGACTAGAGGTGGAGTTAATGAATAATCTGATGCAAGCTTGGAACTTTTCCTTTATCTCCTGTTTACTCAACACAGACTGGTAAATGCTTTACTGGGGAAATCCATAACTCTGTGCTTGCAGGATCATGATTTTTCATACCTGAATGTAAGTTCTGTGCACTGCTCCTGATCTATAAAAGAAACCATACCACGATTACAGGAAGAGCCGCAGAATAATTTAAAAAAGAAAAAAGTGCAAATATAGAACAGACACCATTTCTTTACTTTTTAATGTATTTTTGTGTATGTCAATGATGTAAACAGACCTTTTCCTTTTCAATGAGAGCTGGCAAATGCATATTCATTATAGTCATTTCATTTGAAGGGACATAGTTATATAGCTATCATATACATATGTGCATTGCAAAAGATCTGCATGCAAAATAAATATTTTAAAAAGTCTTAAAGGGACATTGTACACTATGCATACATATTCTGTAGATGAACCATTTATATAGCCCATCTGGGAGTGTGTTTGTAAAAATCTTTAAGTTTTTTTACTGATTTTTTTTTTTTTTAAAATAACAATGTGCTGATTTTTAGCCTTTTAACCTAGCCGTAAAGTATCAGATGTACACGCTCGTTGTTCAGACTCCTGCTTATGGTATCTGTCTTTTCATACGTAGGGAGGGTCTGCTCGTTATGCTTTCTCAGCCCATTTCAGCAGTTGTCCCAGCCTAACCTCATCACCAGTTCTAAACTGGGAGCTTCTAAGTAAGTTTTTAAACGGTTTTATACTGGGTTTTTACATCAGTGTCTGTGCATATTGTTCTTTATATTAGTGTCTATTACAT
This sequence comes from Bombina bombina, assembly GCF_027579735.1. Classification (NCBI taxonomy): domain Eukaryota; kingdom Metazoa; phylum Chordata; class Amphibia; order Anura; family Bombinatoridae; genus Bombina; species Bombina bombina. The sequence continues at coordinate 46,297,364 of NC_069508.1, forward strand.
GCAGTTATATGAAAAATACTGTCCCTTTAACCCTATCAGTTTGTTAGGAAATGCGGCAGGAACACTCCGCTTGAAGAAACTTTTGAATATAGTTTAGGTTAGCTCCTTTGTTAATTATAGACCGCTATATTTAAAGGGACATTATAAACTAATTTCTCCAACATAGGTGTGTCCGGTCCACGGCGTCATCCTTACTTGTGGGATATTCTCCTCCCCAACAGGAAATGGCAAAGAGCCCAGCAAAGCTGGTCACATGATCCCTCCTAGGCTCCGCCTACCCCGTCATTCTCTTTGCCGTTGTACAGGCAACATCTCCACGGAGATGGCTTAGAGTTTTTTAGTGTTTAACTGTAGTTTTTATTATTCAATCAAGAGTTTGTTATTTTGAAATAGTGCTGGTATGTACTATTTACTCAGAAACAGAAAAGAGATGAAGATTTCTGTTTGTATGAGGAAAATGATTTTAGCAACCGTAACTAAAATCCATGGCTGTTCCACACAGGACTGTTGAGAGCTACTAACTTCAGTTGGGGGAACAGTATGCAGTCTCTTGCTGCTTGAGGTATGACACATTCTAACAAGACGATGTAATGCTGGAAGCTGTCATTTTCCCTATGGGATCCGGTAAGCCATGTTTATTACGATCATAAATAAGGGCTTCACAAGGGCTTATTAAGACTGTAGACTTTTCTGGGCTAAATCGATTCATTATTAACACATATTTAGCCTTGAGGAATCATTTTATCTGGGTATTTTGATATAAGAATATCGGCAGGCACTGTATTAGACACCTTATTCCTTAGGGGCTTTCCCAAAGCATAAGCAGAGCCTCATTTTCGCGCCGGTGTGGCGCACTTGTTTTTGAGAGGCATGGCATGCAGTCGCATGTGTGTGGAGCTCTGATACTTAGAAAAGACTTTCTGAAGGCGTCATTTGGTATCGTATTCCCCTTTGGGCTTGGTTGGGTCTCAGCAAAGCAGATACCAGGGACTGTAAAGGGGTTAAAGTTTAAAACGGCTCCGGTTCCGTTATTTTAAGGGTTAAAGCTTCCAAATTTGGTGTGCAATATTTTTAAGGCTTTAAGACACTGTGGTGAAAATTTGGTGAATTTTGTACAATTCCTTCATGTTTTTTCGCAATTGCAGTAATAAAGTGTGTTCAGTTTAAAATTTAAAGTGACAGTAACGGTTTTATTTTAAAACGTTTTTTGTACTTTGTTATCAAGTTTATGCCTGTTTAACATGTCTGAACTACCAGATAGACTGTGTTCTGAATGTGGGGAAGCCAGAATTCCTATTCATTTAAATAAATGTGATTTATGTGATAATGACAATGATGCCCAAGATGATTCCTCAAGTGAGGGGAGTAAGCATGGTACTGCATCATTCCCTCCTTCGTCTACACGAGTCTTGCCCACTCAGGAGGCCCCTAGTACATCTAGCGCGCCAATACTCCTTACTATGCAACAATTAACGGCTGTAATGGATAATTCTGTCAAAAACATTTTAGCCCAAATGAACACTTGTCAGCGTAAGCGCGGCTGCTCTGTTTTAGATACTGAAGAGCATGGCAACGCTGATACTAATATCTCTGAAGGGCCCCTAACCCAGTCTGATGGGGCCAGGGAGGTTTTGTCTGAGGGAGAAATTACTGATTCAGGGAACATTTCTCAACAGGCTGAACCTGATGTGATTGCATTTAAATTTAAGTTGGAACATCTCCGCATTCTGCTTAAGGAGGTATTATCCACTCTGGATGATTGTGACAAGTTGGTCATCCCAGAGAAGCTATGTAAAATGGACAAGTTCCTAGAGGTGCCGGGGCTCCCAGAAGCTTTTCCTATACCCAAGCGGGTGGCGGACATTGTTAATAAAGAATGGGAAAGGCCCGGTATTCCTTTCGTCCCTCCCCCCATATTTAAAAAATTGTTTCCTTTGGTCGACCCCAGAAAGGACTTATGGCAGACAGTCCCCAAGGTCGAGGGAGCGGTTTCCACTTTAAACAAACGCACCACTATACCCATAGAGGATAGTTGTGCTTTCAAAGATCCTATGGATAAAAAATTAGAAGGTTTGCTTAAAAAGATGTTTGTTCAGCAGGGTTACCTTCTACAACCAATTGCATGCATTGTCCCTGTCGCTACAGCCGCATGTTTCTGGTTCGATGAGCTGATAAAGGCGGTCGATAGTGATTCTCCTCCTTATGAGGAGATTATGGACAGAATCAATGCTCTCAAATTGGCTAATTCTTTCACCCTAGACGCCACTTTGCAATTGGCTAGGTTAGCGGCTAAGAATTCTGGGTTTGCTATTGTGGCGCGCAGAGCGCTTTGGTTGAAATCTTGGTCGGCTGATGCGTCTTCCAAGAACAAGCTACTTTACATTCCTTTCAAGGGGAAAACGCTGTTTGGCCCTGACTTGAAAGAGATTATCTCTGATATCACTGGGGGTAAGGGCCACGCCCTTCCTCAGGATCGGCCTTTCAAGGCAAAAAATAAACCTAATTTTCGTCCCTTTCGTAGAAACGGACCAGCCCGAGGTGCTACGTCCTCTAAGCAAGAGGGTAATACTTCTCAAGCCAAGCCAGCTTGGAGACCAATGCAAGGCTGGAACAAGGGAAAGCAGGCCAAGAAACCTGCCACTGCTACCAAGACTGCATGAAATGTTGGCCCCCGATCCGGGACCGGATCTGGTGGGGGGCAGACTCTCTCTCTTCGCTCAGGCTTGGGCAAGAGATGTTCTGGATCCTTGGGCGCTAGAAATAGTCTCCCAAGGTTATCTTCTGGAATTCAAGGGACTTCCCCCAAGGGGGAGGTTCCACAGGTCTCAGTTGTCTTCAGACCACATAAAAAGACAGGCATTCTTACATTGTGTAGAAGACCTGTTAAAAATGGGAGTGATTCATCCTGTTCCATTAAGAGAACAAGGGATGGGGTTCTACTCCAATCTGTTCATAGTTCCCAAAAAAGAGGGAACGTTCAGACCAATCTTAGATCTCAAGATCTTAAACAAGTTTCTCAAGGTTCCATCGTTCAAGATGGAAACCATTCGAACTATTATTCCTTCCATCCAGGAAGGTCAATTCATGACCACGGTGGATTTAAAGGATGCGTATCTACATATTCCTATCCACAAGGAACATCATCGGTTCCTAAGGTTTCGCATTCCTGGACAAGCATTACCAGTTCGTGGCGCTTCCTTTCGGATTAGCCACTGCTCCAAGGATTTTCACAAAGGTACTAGGGTCCCTTCTAGCTGTGCTAAGACCAAGGGGCATTGCTGTAGTACCTTACTTGGACGACATTCTGATTCAAGCGTCGTCCCTTCCTCAAGCAAAGGCTCACACGGACATCGTCCTGGCCTTTCTCAGATCTCACGGATGGAAAGTGAACGTGGAAAAGAGTTCTCTATCTCCGTCAACAAGGGTTCCCTTCTTGGGAACAATAATAGACTCCTTAGAAATGAGGATATTTCTGACAGAGGCCAGAAAATCAAAGCTTCTAGACTCTTGTCGGATACTTCATTCCGTTCCTCTTCCTTCCATAGCTCAGTGCATGGAAGTGATCGGGTTGATGGTAGCGGCTATGGACATAGTTCCTTTTGCGCGCATTCATCTAAGACCATTACAACTGTGCATGCTCAGTCAGTGGAATGGGGATTATACAGACTTGTCTCCGAAGATACAAGTAAATCAGAGGACCAGAGACTCACTCCGTTGGTGGCTGTCCCTGGACAACCTGTCACAAGGGATGACATTCCGCAGACCAGAGTGGGTCATTGTCACGACCGACGCCAGTCTGATGGGCTGGGGCGCGGTCTGGGGATCCCTGAAAGCTCAGGGTCTTTGGTCTCGGGAAGAATCTCTTCTACCGATAAATATTCTGGAACTGAGAGCGATATTCAATGCTCTCAAGGCTTGGCCTCAGCTAGCGAGGGCCAAGTTCATACGGTTTCAATCAGACAACATGACAACTGTTGCGTACATCAACCATCAGGGGGGAACAAGGAGTTCCCTAGCGATGGAAGAAGTGACCAAAATCATTCTATGGGCGGAGTCTCACTCCTGCCACCTGTCCGCTATCCACATCCCAGGAGTGGAAAATTGGGAAGCGGATTTTCTGAGTCGTCAGACATTGCATCCGGGGGAGTGGGAACTCCATCCGGAAATCTTTGCCCAAGTCACTCAGCTGTGGGGCATTCCAGACATGGATCTGATGGCCTCTCGTCAGAACTTCAAAGTTCCTTGCTACGGGTCCAGATCCAGGGATCCCAAGGCGGCTCTAGTGGATGCACTAGTAGCACCTTGGACCTTCAAACTAGCTTATGTGTTCCCGCCGTTCCCTCTCATCCCCAGGCTGGTAGCCAGGATCAATCAGGAGAGGGCGTCGGTGATCTTGATAGCTCCTGCGTGGCCACGCAGGACTTGGTATGCAGATCTGGTGAATATGTCATCGGCTCCACCTTGGAAGCTACCTTTGAGACGAGACCTTCTTGTTCAGGGTCCGTTCGAACATCCGAACCTGGTTTCACTCCAGCTGACTGCTTGGAGATTGAACGCTTGATCTTATCGAAGCGAGGGTTCTCAGATTCTGTTATCGATACTCTTGTTCAGGCCAGAAAGCCTGTAACTAGAAAGATTTACCACAAAATTTGGAAAAAATATATCTGTTGGTGTGAATCTAAAGGATTCCCTTGGGACAAGGTTAAGATTCCTAAGATTCTATCCTTCCTTCAAGAAGGATTGGAAAAAGGATTATCTGCAAGTTCCCTGAAGGGACAGATTTCTGCCTTGTCTGTGTTACTTCACAAAAAGCTGGCAGCTGTGCCAGATGTTCAAGCCTTTGTTCAGGCTCTGGTTAGAATTAAGCCTGTTTACAAACCTTTGACTCCTCCTTGGAGTCTCAATTTAGTTCTTTCAGTTCTTCAGGGGGTTCCGTTTGAACCCTTACATTCCGTTGATATTAAGTTATTATCTTGGAAAGTTTTGTTTTTGGTTGCAATCTCTTCTGCTAGAAGAGTTTCAGAATTATCTGCTCTGCAGTGTTCTCCTCCTTATCTGGTGTTCCATGCAGATAAGGTGGTTTTACGTACTAAACCTGGTTTTCTTCCAAAAGTTGTTTCTAACAAAAACATTAACCAGGAGATTATCGTACCTTCTCTGTGTCCGAAACCAGTTTCAAAGAAGGAACGTTTGTTGCACAATTTGGATGTTGTTCGCGCTCTAAAATTCTATTTAGATGCTACAAAGGATTTTAGACAAACATCTTCCTTGTTTGTTGTTTATTCTGGTAAAAGGAGAGGTCAAAAAGCAACTTCTACCTCTCTCTCTTTTTGGATTAAAAGCATCATCAGATTGGCTTACGAGACTGCCGGACGGCAGCCTCCCGAAAGAATCACAGCTCATTCCACTAGGGCTGTGGCTTCCACATGGGCCTTCAAGAACGAGGCTTCTGTTGATCAGATATGTAGGGCAGCGACTTGGTCTTCACTGCACACTTTTACCAAATTTTACAAGTTTGATACTTTTGCTTCTTCTGAGGCTATTTTTGGGAGAAAGGTTTTGCAAGCCGTGGTGCCTTCCATTTAGGTGACCTGATTTGCTCCCTCCCTTCATCCGTGTCCTAAAGCTTTGGTATTGGTTCCCACAAGTAAGGATGACGCCGTGGACCGGACACACCTATGTTGGAGAAAACAGAATTTATGTTTACCTGATAAATTACTTTCTCCAACGGTGTGTCCGGTCCACGGCCCGCCCTGGTTTTTTTAATCAGGTCTGATAATTTATTTTCTTTAACTACAGTCACCACGGTACCATATGGTTTCTCCTATGCAAATATTCCTCCTTAACGTCGGTCGAATGACTGGGGTAGGCGGAGCCTAGGAGGGATCATGTGACCAGCTTTGCTGGGCTCTTTGCCATTTCCTGTTGGGGAGGAGAATATCCCACAAGTAAGGATGACGCCGTGGACCGGACACACCGTTGGAGAAAGTAATTTATCAGGTAAACATAAATTCTGTTTTTTGCTTTGCATAAATGTTTTGTATAGCCCATAAAGTTTTTTTTTTTTTTATTTTTTTTTTTAAATGTATAGTTTAGATCCCTGAGATACAGGTTTCTAAGCAGCATGCCCCCTTTCCCTATACTTTATATTGACAATTTTAAATAAAGTTGCACGGTGAAGTCATCCTGTCATTGAGCGTGACGTCACCGCACGTAACGGGAAGCCCGGTGATGCTTGTCACTATGCAGGCCCGATCGCCGAGGTAGGAGCGGATGGGGAGCCCCCAGATTGCAAAAAAGGTAGTAGAGTGCTAATGACGGCTCTGAGCAGTCATTAGCACATAACATTTAGAAAATACCATAAAAAAATTACAGTAAACACCTTGTATTTCTAAGAAGTTTCTGTTATCTTGCTATAGAACATCATAACTCCACCCTCTCTTATTTGGAGGAGCCAATTAAAGAGACATTATGCACTCATTTTTTCTTTGCATAAATGTTTTGTAGATGATCTATTTATATAGCCCATAAAGTTGTGTTTTTTTACAAATGTATAGTTTCTCCAACATAGGTGTGTCCGGTCCACGGCGTCATCCTTACTTGTGGGATATTCTCTTCCCCAACAGGAAATGGCAAAGAGCCCAGCAAAGCTGGTCACATGATCCCTCCTAGGCTCCGCCTACCCCAGTCATTCTCTTTGCCGTTGTACAGGCAACATCTCCACGGAGATGGCTTAGAGTTTTTTAGTGTTTAACTGTAGTTTTTATTATTCAATCAAGAGTTTGTTATTTTGAAATAGTGCTGGTATGTACTATTTACTCAGAAACAGAAAAGAGATGAAGATTTCTGTTTGTATGAGGAAAATGATTTTAGCAACCGTCACTAAAATCCATGGCTGTTCCACACAGGACTGTTGAGAGCAATTAACTTCAGTTGGGGGAACAGTGAGCAGTCTCTTGCTGCTTGAGGTATGACACATTCTAACAAGACGATGTAATGCTGGAAGCTGTCATTTTCCCTCTGGGATCCGGTAAGCCATGTTTATTACGATTGTAAATAAGGGCTTCAAAAAGGGCTTATTAAGACTGTAGACTTTTTTTGGGCTAAATCGATTGATTATTAACACATATTTAGCCTTGAGGAATCATTTTATCTGGGTATTTTGATATAATAATATCGGCAGGCACTGTTTTAGACACCTTATTCTTTAGGGGCTTTCCCAAAGCATAGGCAGAGCCTCATTTTCGCGCCGGTGTTGCGCACTTGTTTTTGAGAGGCATGGCATGCAGTCGCATGTGAGAGGAGCTCTGATACTTCGACCCCAGAAAGGACTTATGGCAGACAGTCCCCAAGGTCGAGGGAGCGGTTTCCACTTTAAACAAACGCACCACTATACCCATAGAGGATAGTTGTGCTTTCAAAGATCCTATGGATAAAAAATTAGAAGGTTTGCTTAAAAAGATGTTTGTTCAGCAGGGTTACCTTCTACAACCAATTTCATGCATTGTCCCTGTCGCTACAGCCGCATGTTTCTGGTTCGATGATAAAGGCGGTCGGCAGTGATTCTCCTCCTTATGAGGAGATTATGGACAGAATCAATGCTCTCAAATTGGCTAATTCTTTCACCCTAGACGCCACTTTGCAATTGGCTAGGTTAGCGGCTAAGAATTCTGGGTTTGCTATTGTGGCGCGCAGAGCGCTTTGGTTGAAATCTTGGTCGGCTGATGCGTCTTCCAAGAACAAGCTACTTAACATTCCTTTCAAGGGGAAAACGCTGTTTGGCCCTGACTTGAAAGAGATTATCTCGGATATCACTGGGGGTAAGGGCCACGCCCTTCCTCAGGATCGGCCTTTCAAGGCAAAAAATAAACCTAATTTTCGTCCCTTTCGTAGAAATGGACCAGCCCAAAGTGCTACGTCCTCTAAGCAAGAGGGTAATACTTCTCAAGCCAAGCCAGCTTGGAGACCAATGCAAGGCTGGAACAAGGGAAAGCAGGCCAAGAAACCTGCCACTGCTACCAAGACAGCATGAAATGTTGGCCCCCGATCCGGGTCCGGATCTGGTGGGGGGCAGACTCTCTCTCTTCGCTCAGGCTTGGGCAAGAGATGTTCTGGATCCTTGGGCGCTAGAAATAGTCTCCCAAGGTTATCTTCTGGAATTCAAGGGACTTCCCCCAAGGGGGAGGTTCCACAGGTCTCAGTTGTCTTCAGACCACATAAAAAGACAGGCATTCTTACATTGTGTAGAAGACCTGTTAAAAATGGGAGTGATTCATCCCGTTCCATTAAGAGAACAAGGGATGGGGTTCTACTCCAATCTGTTTATAGTTCCCAAAAAACAGGGAACGTTCAGACCAATCTTAGATCTCAAGATCTTAAACAAGTTTCTCAAGGTTCCATCGTTCAAGATGGAAACCATTCGAACTATTCTTCCTTCCATCCAGGAAGGTCAATTCATGACCACGGTGGATTTAAAGGATGCGTATCTACATATTCCTATCCACAAGGAACATCATCGGTTCCTGAGGTTCGCATTCCTGGACAAACATTACCAGTTTGTGGCGCTTCCTTTCGGATTAGCCACTGCTCCAAGGATTTTCACAAAGGTACTAGGGTCCCTTCTAGCTGTGCTAAGACCAAGGGGCATTGCTGTAGTACCTTACTTGGACGACATTCTGATTCAAGCGTCGTCCCTTCCTCAAGCAAAGGCTCACACGGACATCGTCCTGGCCTTTCTCAGATCTCACGGATGGAAAGTGAACGTGGAAAAGAGTTCTCTATCTCCGTCAACAAGGGTTCCCTTCTTGGGAACAATAATAGACTCCTTAGAAATGAGGATTTTTCTGACAGAGGCCAGAAAAACAAAACTTCTAGACTCTTGTCGGATACTCCATTCCGTTCCTCTTCCTTCCATAGCTCAGTGCATGGAAGTGATCGGGTTGATGGTAGCGGCAATGGACATAGTTCCTTTTGCACGCATTCATCTAAGACCATTACAACTGTGCATGCTCAGTCAGTGGAATGGGGACTATACAGACTTGTCTCCGAAGATACAAGTAAATCAGAGGACCAGAGACTCACTCCGTTGGTGGCTGTCCCTGGACAACCTGTCACGAGGGATGACATTCCGCAGACCAGAGTGGGTCATTGTCACGACCGACGCCAGTCTGATGGGCTGGGGCGCGGTCTGGGGATCCCTGAAAGCTCAGGGTCTTTGGTCTCGGGAAGAATCTCTTCTACCGATAAATATTCTGGAACTGAGAGCGATATTCAATGCTCTCAAGGCTTGGCCTCAGCTAGCGAGGGCCAAGTTCATACGGTTTCAATCAGACAACATGACAACTGTTGCGTACATCAACCATCAGGGGGGAACAAGGAGTTCCCTGGCGATGGAAGAAGTGACCAAAATCATTCTATGGGCGGAGTCTCACTCCTGCCACCTGTCTGCTATCCACATCCCAGGAGTGGAAAATTGGGAAGCGGATTTTCTGAGTCGTCAGACATTGCATCCGGGGGAGTGGGAACTCCATCCGGAAATCTTTGCCCAAGTCACTCAGCTGTGGGGCATTCCAGACATGGATCTGATGGCCTCTCGTCAGAACTTCAAAGTTCCTTGCTACGGGTCCAGATCCAGGGATCCCAAGGCGGCTCTAGTGGATGCACTAGTAGCACCTTGGACCTTCAAACTAGCTTATGTGTTCCCGCCGTTTCCTCTCATCCCCAGGCTGGTAGCCAGGATCAATCAGGAGAGGGCGTCGGTGATCTTGATAGCTCCTGCGTGGCCACGCAGGACTTGGTACGCAGATCTGGTGAATATGTCATCGGCTCCTCCTTGGAAGCTACCTTTGAGACGAGACCTTCTTGTTCAGGGTCCGTTCGAACATCCGAATCTGGTTTCACTCCAGCTGACTGCTTGGAGATTGAACGCTTGATCTTATCGAAGCGAGGATTCTCAGATTCTGTTATCGATACTCTTGTTCAGGCCAGAAAGCCTGTAACTAGAAAGATTTACCACAAAATTTGGAAAAAATATATCTGTTGGTGTGAATCTAAAGGATTCCCTTGGGACAAGGTTAAGATTCCTAGGATTCTATCCTTCCTTCAAGAAGGATTGGAAAAAGGATTATCTGCAAGTTCCCTGAAGGGACAGATTTCTGCCTTGTCTGTGTTACTTCACAAAAAGCTGGCCGCTGTGCCAGATGTTCAAGCCTTTGTTCAGGCTCTGGTTAGAATTAAGCCTGTTTACAAACCTTTGACTCCTCCTTGGAGTCTCAATTTAGTTCTTTCAGTTCTTCAGGGGGTTCCGTTTGAACCCTTGCATTCCGTTGATATTAAGTTGTTATCTTGGAAAGTTTTGTTTTTAGTTGCAATTTCTTCTGCTAGAAGAGTTTCAGAATTATCTGCTCTGCAGTGTTCTCCTCCTTATCTGGTGTTCCATGCAGATAAGGTGGTTTTACGTACTAAACCTGGTTTTCTTCCAAAAGTTGTTTCTAACAAAAACATTAACCAGGAGATTATCGTACCTTCTCTGTGTCCGAAACCAGTTTCAAAGAAGGAACGTTTGTTGCACAATTTGGATGTTGTTCGCGCTCTAAAATTCTATTTAGATGCTACAAAGGATTTTAGACAAACATCTTCCTTGTTTGTTGTTTATTCCGGTAAAAGGAGAGGTCAAAAAGCAACTTCTACCTCTCTCTCTTTTTGGATTAAAAGCATCATCAGATTGGCTTACGAGACTGCCGGACGGCAGCCTCCCGAAAGAATCACAGCTCATTCCACTAGGGCTGTGGCTTCCACATGGGCCTTCAAGAACGAGGCTTCTGTTGATCAGATATGTAGGGCAGCGACTTGGTCTTCACTGCACACTTTTACCAAATTTTACAAGTTTGATACTTTTGCTTCTTCTGAGGCTATTTTTGGGAGAAAGGTTTTGCAAGCCGTGGTGCCTTCCATTTAGGTGACCTGATTTGCTCCCTCCCTTCATCCGTGTCCTAAAGCTTTGGTATTGGTTCCCACAAGTAAGGATGACGCCGTGGACCGGACACACCTATGTTGGAGAAAACAGAATTTATGTTTACCTGATAAATTACTTTCTCCAACGGTGTGTCCGGTCCACGGCCCGCCCTGGTTTTTTTAATCAGGTCTGATAATTTATTTTCTTTAACTACAGTCACCACGGTACCATATGGTTTCTCCTATGCAAATATTCCTCCTTAACGTCGGTCGAATGACTGGGGTAGGCGGAGCCTAGGAGGGATCATGTGACCAGCTTTGCTGGGCTCTTTGCCATTTCCTGTTGGGGAAGAGAATATCCCACAAGTAAGGATGACGCCGTGGACCGGACACACCGTTGGAGAAAGTAATTTATCAGGTAAACATAAATTCTGTTTTTGCTTATTTTTAAATAACATTGCTCTGATTTTCAGACTCCTAACCAAGCCCCAAAGTTTTATGAGAATACCGTCAGACACCTTCTCCAGCTTGCTCCTGTTTGTGTAAAGGGTCTTTTCATATGCAAAAGAAGGGGGGGAGAGTGTCTTATTTCCCACTTGCAGTGGGCTATTCTGCAACCTTTTCAACAGAGCTAAACTGAGAGCTTCTAAGTAAGTTTTTAAACAGTTTATACTGGATTTTTATATCAGACACTACTATAAAGAATAAGATGCACAGATACTATTACATGCAGTTATATGAAAATGAGTGTATACTGTCCCTTTAAAGTGAATGTAAAGTTTACTGTTACTGAATACTGTACGGATCGTGGGACGTCTCTCTCCAAAGCGCATGCACGATCTTGATTTTCACTGCACATGCGTCAAACTCCTTAACTGACGCATAGTATTCAGTGAATGAATTACTACATTCATTGAGTACTATACCATCGTGGCTAGCAGCTGCATTTTTGCGATCATCTAACCTCTCTGTAAGTAATATCCATAATATTTACAAGTTTGAGAAATGATCCCTACTGTGCATGCGCGTCTCATGAATGAGCATGTAGAATCTACAGTGTTATTCCGGGCTTAACGTATGCGCATATTAATCGCGTGACGTAGATGATAGTGTGCTGAACACCCTGGGGGGGAAACAATAATTGGTTGATCAATCTGACTCGCCTTGTCAATCAGTCAAAATGGCGGACGGAGAAGCTAAGTTCATCATATGAAGTTTTAAATGTAAAAAGCTGCAGTAAATTATTATATTTAAAAAATATGATGAATTAAACTTATTTTTCAAAGATCTATACACCTACGTGACAGTTATCTTAACTTTACATTTACTTTAAGGTCCTGATTGAGCAGATCAAGTAATGTGCTATGCAGAATGTAGGGGGTCGGGGTCCTGAAATGCAGGGTTAAAACCCCCCAAAAAACTCCAAACAAATCACTGTAGCTGTATATTGCAGATTCTCTGATCAGTGCACATCAAAGGTTATAGGTTAAAGATACTAAAAACTTTTCAAAGGCTTTGTACCTGGGTTGCAGAACAATGCAGATCTTGCTAACTATCAGTTTAAACATTTTTTTTTTAAAAAACATTTTTAAATTTTAAAGGGACAATCTACTCCAGAATGGTTATTATTTAAAAAGATAGATAATCTCTTTATTAGTCATTCCCCAGATTTTAATAACGAAATACACTTTTACCTCAGTGATTACCTTGTATATAAGCCTCTGCAGACTGCCCCCTTATTTTGGTTCTTTTGACAGACTTGCATTTTAGCCAGTCATTGCTGACTCATAAATAATGCCATGGGAGTGAGCACAATGTTATCTATATGGCACACATGAACTAGCGCCCTCTGGCTGTGAAAAACTGTCAAATGCATTCAGATAAGAGGTGGTGGCCTTCAAGGTCTTGGGCATTAGCATATGAGCCTACCTAGGTTTAGCTTTCAACTAAGAATACCAAGAGAACAAAACAAATTTGATGATAAAAGTAAATTGGGAAGTTGTCTAAAATTACATTCCCTATCTGAAGCATGAAAGTTTAGTTTTAACTAGACTGTCCCTTTTTAGTGTTTAATTGATAAATATACATATGTTAACAAAGTGCGTTATTTCCCTGATTTTAAATAAAACCACAATTGGACATATTAAAATGCAAGTTAAAACCATTACAAACAAAAGATAGGAAGTTGATTAGAGATGAAGATTACCAAAAGCAGAAGTTAGAACCTTTTTACTGATTTGTTAATAATATGAGCATAGAGTATTTGTGAAGAATACTCAGATTATTTAATGCATACATCAGTGATAAGCGATAATAAGAAAAGGCTTTATTACCTTTGAGAAAATACACTGAAAAAATAAAAAAAATGGCCTTTAACCTTCTGATCCTGTTTGTTTTTGAGACAAGTAAAAAAAAAATAAAACCTAGAGTATGACGAGAAAATTGGCAGGCAGAAGATAAGAGTGAAACGCGTTAGACTGTCATGGGTTCTCTGACTGGTTCTCATTTGTAGTTTTGTTTCCTTTCCCAACAAATCTGTTATATGTGGTCACTTTTTTTGTAGTTTTCAGTTACATTTTTGTAATCTGCATAGTGCTGTAGCAGTTTGTTCCATTTTCTCTCTTCCTGTTTAATTATTTATACTTAAAGTCCCAACCTAATCAAAGGGACCGTATACACCAATTTTCGTATAACTGCATGTAATAGACACTACTATAAATAATAATATGCACAGATACTGATATAAAAAATCCAGTATAAAACTGTTTAAAAAAATGATGTAGAAAATAACAATTTAGCTCTGTTTAAAAGGTTACTGAAACACCCACTGCAAGTGGGAAATATCAGACACTCCCCCTTCCTTTGCATATGAAGACCCTTTACACAAACAGGAGCAAGCTGGAGTAGGTATACGTCAGTATTCTCCTAAAACTTTGGGGCTTGGTTAGGAGTCTGAAAATCAGAGCAATGTTATTTAAAAATAAGCAAAACTATACATTTAAATAAAAAAAAACAACAACCCTGTATAGGTTATATAAATGTATCATCTACAACACATGTATGCAAAGAAAAAATGTGTATAATGTCCCTTTTTTAATCAAATAGTGTTGGGGAGAGGTTTCCAATTAAAAAGAGCATTTCCAGTGCCCACATAAGAATCTTATCTGTGCAAATATCGGCTCAGGTTTCTGCTGAAGCCAGTATGGGTGGGATTCTCTCTAGTGCACGTGCAGAATACTGTGGACAACATTGGGGGCGGAGGTGCTTTCCTAACGAGCAGCACAAGACTTTTGAATAAAAAAAACATCTCCAACTATGGAGACACAATTAAAGGGACATAAAACTCCAAAAAATTATTTTGTTATTCAGATAGAGTATTCAATTTTAAACAACTTTCCAATTTTCTTTTTTTTCTTCTTATCCTTTGTTGAATAGCAGGAAGGTAAGTTCAGGAGAGTGCACGTGCCTGCAGCACTCTATGGCAGCAGTTTTGCAACAATGTTTACATTAGCAACAGCACTATTTCCTGACATGTAGTTATTCAGGAATGTCCAATCTACCTATATAGATATCTCTTCAACAAAGAAAAACATAGCAAAGCAAATTTGATAATAGAAGTAAATTGGAAACTAAAAAAAAAAATATTGAAAAAAAGTGTTTTATGCCCCTTTAAGTTCATTTAAAGGGATACTAAACCTACATTTTTTCTTTAATGATTCAAATAGAGCATGCAATTTTAAGCAACTTAAAATTGACTCCTATTAATTTTCTTCATTCTCTTGCTATCTTTATTTTAAAAGCAGGAATGTAAAGTTTTGGAGCCAGCCCATTTTAGGTTCAACACCCTGAATAGCGCTTGCATATTGGTGGCTACATTAAGCCACCAATAAGCAAGCACAACCCAGGTTCTGAACAAAAAATGGTCCGGCTCCTAAAATTTACCTTCCTGCTTTTTAAATAAAGATGGCAAGAGAATGAAGACAATTTTATAATAGGAGTAAATTAGAAAGTTGCTTAAAATTGCATGCTCTATTTGAATCATTAAAGAAAACAAATTGTGTTTAGTATCCCTTTAATACTGTGTCCATTGGATCTTGGGACCATTTTGGGGCACTTGATACCTGTTTGCCAGTGTTGGCAACTTGTTAGTGCTAAAAGATTGTAGGGAAGTCACATTTATTGACGTGTACGTGTAGTACTGCATAATAAATCTATTTCTTAGTATTTTAGCAAAATAATTTATAAGCAAAGTAAATCTAGTAATTTGCACATTTAATTGATAATATTCACACCCTAGTGTGTGAAATTGTCCCCCCCCCCCCAAATTCCCATGTGAGCTGTACCCATGAAAGTTGCATGCATATTGATGGTTGTGGGCATAAGACTGGGATATGATTGGCTACTGTGCATGTGAAATAAATTGCTCTGTAAATTTAGATACATTTCTAGCGTCTCTATAGGAATCCCCTTGCACAACTCTGTCCAGTGCATTTTATTTAACGTGTTATACAGCTGGTTTTACAAATCATTGTGATATTTAAAGGTAAAGTCAACACTTCCGTGAACATTATTTCATATTGAAAATTAAAACCCGACGATCCTCCTGCACTATACCCCTCCTGCCTTGCCGCCTTGCTTCTGTACTAATCAGCGTCGCAAACTTCTCTAATACCGGGTAAATATGGCAGCCGAACTCCCCCCACCGTTACGTAGCTGCCTTCTTCTTCAAATGATCAGCAAATCAGAATTCAATCCTCGGTCAGAAATTGCACACTCTTGCAATTTCTGACCAAGGATTGAATTCTGATTTGCTGATCATTTGAGGAAGAAGGCAGCTACGTAACGGTGGGGGGAGTTCGGCTGCCATATTTACCCGGTATTAGAGAAGTTAGCGACGCTGATTAGTACAGAAGCAAGGCGGCAAGGCAGGAGGGGTATAGTTCAGGCGGATCGTCTGGTTTTAATTTTCAATATGAAATAATGTTCATAGAAGTGTTGATTGTCCCTTTAAAGTGGAAACAAATGTTACCGTTCGCTGTACCTTTAAGTGTGCAATATTAGTGATACACACTCTGAATACAGTTGCCCAAAGTTCCTAGCCACGTATAAAACACTCAGTGCTTATAATAAGGTTAACTGAGCATAACAGCTTAATTAGAGACATGAGTAAGTGTTAAAATGATCTGTTTCATCACATGATAAAATTGTCATTGTCGCCCACTCAGACTTTTCGGAAATGAGCTAAGATAATCATGAGGTTTTAGATCTACATTTAAACGCACCTGTATTTATACCAGATGGGTGGGTCTATGAGCTAAATAAACGTTAGTCTACTTATAGTCTGTTTCAAACTTTCAGTTGTTTAAAGGGACAGTCTACTTGAAAATGTTTAAATAGATAGATAATCCCTTTGTTAACCTTTCCCCAGATTTCCATAACCAACACTGTTCAGCTGTGCAAAACTGTAAAAAAAATGCGCTGAGATAAGAAATGATAAATTATCAGTGTGCTGGAGCCTTGGCATACAATTTCTAAATGTCTTCTGGTCATTTATACCCCCAGACCATCCATTGAAGACCTCTAAATATCTGGTGCACGTTTTTAGACAGAGTGGAAATATATTTGGTTGTTATAATTTGAATGCATATACTTAAAAAAAAAATTCAAAGTATGTTGTACAGTTGTCTTTTTGAAAACATTCGCTATTAATCATTAGGATTTTATTACTGATTTACCTTTTTGATTATTTGAAGGTTAGTAGTGCACTAATAAAATCCTTTTGTTAAAGGGACACTCAAGTCAAAATTTAAACTTTCAAGATTCAGACCATGCAAGTTTAAACAAAATGTGCACAGACTTTTTAGATTTACTCTTGAGTCACCAGCTCCTACTGAGCGTGTGCAAGAATGCACAGAATATACTTGTATGCATTTGTGATTGGCTGATGGCTGTCACATGATACAGGAGGAGGAGCAATAGCTATAACTTGGAAATTTGTCAGAATAAAATCTACTACTCCATTTAAAGTGCTATTGCATTGTCTTTTTATTTTGCAAATCTGCTGTATTTACTGGCCCTTTAAACACATTGTTGTGCAATAATACAATGCTCTTACAAAGAACTGCAGCTTTCTTCCAAGGGTTAATCATAGGACCTCATGATAAATCACTCCCCGGCATTTAGAGAAATCTCGCAAACACGTTTTTTCTTTTTAGCATTATATTGTAATGTAGATGTCTCCTTCACATTTAGTCCTGCATAGCGAAATAAACAGCTCAAAAGCTAAAATTTGCCTTTACAACCTTGTTTAAATGACCTGACAATACTAACAAGACTTAGATTTATAATCTCACCTGAGCAGAGAACTTTAGATCATCAAGCTTCGAATCTGATCTGGAGATGAGCAGCTCTGAACTGCTCAGCTCCATCTCGGTAGCACTTGTGCCCTGGGAGCGTATTTATATATCTGATATCAAGGAACACTAGATTTTTATGCGTGTGAAGTGAAGCGCTGGTCTTTTAAGTGAAGGTAAAGTTAGCATGTTTCGATGTTTGCAAATGTAAATAGCATAAAAAATAAGGGTAGTTTAATTCATCAATTTTGTTATTGCTCAATATTTACCGATTTATCCGCGTTTTTAATTTTGAAACTACTCGTTCTGTAATCTGCCCGTTTTTTTTTTTTTTTTTTCGTAGCCAGGTCACGTTTTTCTAGTACCCAATCATATGTCTGGCCGTCAGGCGGCGTCACTTCATTAGTATTAATAGTGCACATGCGTTAGTTACGCGCAGGCGCAATTAGGGGTTACGGCGTGATGTGCGCAAGCATTCAGAGAATCGCAAACGCACATTTACAATACGTATAGAGCGGGTGGGAACGCTCTATACGTAATACAGAAAGAAACCAGGAACTAGATGGAGAGAGGAGCTATAAGCGGCCGAACACGTAGAGAAAAAGTATTTATTTTATATTTATATGTATACAAATATGTGTTAAAAACTTAGCGATCTTGGTATATATCAACTAATTAACATACTACTGCTTTCAATTGCGCAAAACTTTACATTCACTTTAACTAAACAGGCCTCTCTTGTTGGACTGTCTCCTTCCTAGATAGTTACAATGTGTTAAACTGACGATTAGGGTTTTTAAGAGGGCGCTTACAGCGTTTAGGTTAAAATTTTATCAGTTAATCAAATGTTGCAATCCTCAGTTTTTCAAATAGTGCAATCCTTGGTCAATATCTCATATATTTTACAATAATATTAAAGGTCTGGTGGTTGCAATATCTAATGAATATCCCCAAAATTATTTATAAAATAGATCCCTTTATAATAGAATGTTGTGTTTCTTTCAAACGGATACACAGATCACCACAAGAGAAAAAGGCAGGTTGTTAAAATACCTAATAGATATCCCTTAAAATACAATGCTATATTTAAATTTAAACAAGTGCAAAGATAGGCATAGCTTAATATTGACCAAATTTGGTTCTCTATAAAATGTATTATATTTTCTTTAAGACAAATTTATGTATTTGACCCAGTGGATTATTAAACCAGATTAACAGAGTTTAAAATAATTAGATACAATATGTCGTACTTTAACTTCCCATAGTATGACTTTTTCTTCTGTTAAGTGTGATCAGTCCACGGGTCATCATTACTTGTGGGATATTAACTGCTCCCCTACAGGAAGTGCAATAGGATTCACCCAGCAGAGTTGCTACATAGCTCCTCCCCTCTACGTCACCTCCAGTCATTCTCTTGCACCCAACGACTAGATAGGATGTGTGAGAGGACTATGGTGATATATTTAGTTTTTATATCTTCAATCAAAAGTTTGTTATTTTATAATAGCACCGGAGTGTGTTATTCCTTCTCTGGTAGAATTTGAAGAAGAATCTACCTGAGTTTTTCTATGATTTTAGCCGGAGTAGTTAAGATCATATTGCTGTTTCTCGGCCATCTGAGGAGAGGTAAACTTCAGATCAGGGGACAGCAGGCAGATTAATCTGCAAAGAGGTATGTAGCAGTTTATTATTTTCTGACATGGAATTGATGAGAAAATCCTGCCATACCGTTATAATGTAAACTCAGCCTTGAATGCAGTAGATGTAGCTGATATCAGGCTGTCATGTATGTATATTTTACACTTCAGTTTTCTGGGAAATGGTACTTCTCTGGCTTTTAAACTGTATACATAGACTTAACCTAATTGAGGTAAAACGTTTTTTTGCTGGCATGTAAAAACGTTTTTTTCTCTGAGGTACTGAGTGAAAAAATGTTTTGGGCACTTTTTTTCCACTTGGCAATAGTTTTCATTTAAATTAGAGCAGTTCACTGATCCCTCTCACTGTTATGTGTGTGGGGGAGGGGCCATTTTGGTGCTTTCACTATGCATCAGAAAAACTCAGTCAGAGGTTCATTTTCTTCCTGCATGATCCGGTTCATCTCTACAGAGTTCAGGGATCTCAAGAGTCTTTTTTGAGGGAAGTAATCATTCACAGCAGAGCTGTGCTGATTGTATTGACTGTGATATAAAAAACGTTTATTTGTGTATTTTTTTCTGCTGCCTGGGTTAGTTATCATTTGCTGAGGGGAACAATCCTTTGCTAAAACTGTATATTCTGACAAAGATTGATGCTATAACTTAATTATTTTATCTGTTATAATATTTTCTGTGCTTCTTAAAGGCACAGTTCGTTTTCATATTATTTGTAAATTACTTTGAAAAGTATTTCCAAGTTGCTGTTTATTTGCTAGTGTGTTAAACATGTCTGATTCAGAGGAATATCTCTGTGCTATATGTGTTAATGCCAAAGTGGAGCCCAATAGAAATTTATGTACTAAATGTATTGATGCTACTTTAAAAAATAGTCAATCTGTACAAATTGAACATATTTCACCAAACAACGAGGGGAGAGTTATGCCGACTAACTCGCCTCACGTGTCAGTACCTGCATCTCCCGCTCAGGAGGTGCGTGATATTGTAGCGCCGAGTGCATCTGGGCGGCCATTACAAATCACATTACAAGATATGGCTACTGTTATGACTGAAGTTTTGGCTAAACTACCAGAACTAAGAGGTAAACGTGATCACTCTGGGATGAGAACAGAGTGCGCTGATAATGCAAGGGCCATGTCTGATACTGCGTCACAGTTTGCAGAACGTGAAGACGGAGAGCTTCATTCTGTGGGTGACGGTTTTGATCCAAATAAACTGGACTCAGACATTTCAAATTTTAAATTTAAGCTTGAGAACCTCCGTGTGTTACTAGGGGAGGTATTAGCGGCTCTGAATGATTGTAACACAGTTGCAATCCCAGAAAAAATGTGTAGGTTGGATAAATATTTTGCTGGGTACCCGACGAGTACTGACGTTTTTTCCTATACCTAAGAGACTTACTGACATTGTTACTAAGGAGTGGGATAGACCCGGTGTGCCTTTCTCACCCCCTCCTATATTCAGAAAAATGTTTCCAATAGACGCCGCCACACGGGACTTATGGCAAATGGTCCCTAAGGTGGAGGGAGCAGTTTCTACTTTAGCTAAGCGTACCACTATCCCAGTGGAGGATAGCTGTGCTTTTTCAGATCCAATGGATAAAAAATTAGAGGGTTACCTTAAGAAAATGTTTGTTCAACAAGGGTTTATATTGCAACCTCTTGCATGTATTGCGCCTGTCACGGCTGCAGCAGCATTTTGGTTTGAGTCTCTGGAAGAGACACTTCAATCATCCACACTAGATGACATCACACACAAACTTAAATTCCTTAAGTTAGCTAATTCATTTATTTCAGATGCCGTAGTACATTTAACTAAACTTGCGGCTAAAAATTCAGGATTCGCCATTCAGGCACGCAGAGCTCTGTGGCTAAAATCCTGGTCAGCTGATGTTACGTCTAAATCTAAATTGCTTAATATTCCTTTCAAAGGGCAGACCTTATTCGGGCCCGGCTTGAAAGAGATTATTGATGACATTACAGGAGGTAAAGGTCATGCCCTGCCTCAGGACAAGGCCAAAGCCAAGGCTAGACAGTCCAATTTTCGTTCCTTTCGTAATTTCAAAGCAGGAGCAGCATCAACTTCCTCTGCACCAAAACAGGAAGGAGCTGTTGCTCGCTACAGACAAGGCTGGAAACCTAACCAGTCCTGGAACAGGGGCAAACAGGCCAGAAAACCTGCTGCTGCCCCTAAGACAGCATGAATTGAGGGCCCCCGATCCGGGACCGGATCTAGTGGGGGGCAGACTTTCCCTCTTCGCCCAGGCTTGGGCAAGAGATGTTCAGGATCCCTGGGCGTTAGAGATCATATCTCAGGGATACCTTCTGGACTTCAAATCCTCTCCCCCAAGAGGGAGATTTCATCTGTCAAGGTTGTCAACAAACCTAACAAAGAAGGAAGCGTTTCTACGCTGCGTACAAGATCTTTTATTAATGGGAGTGATCCATCCAGTTCCGCGGTTGGAACAAGGACAAGGGTTTTACTCAAATCTGTTTGTAGTTCCCAAAAAGAGGGAACCTTCAGGCCAATCTTGGATTTAAAGATCCTAAACAAATTCCTAAGAGTTCCATCGTTCAAGATGGAAACTATTCGAACAATTTTGCCCATGATCCAAGAGGGTCAGTACTTGACCACAGTGGATTTAAAGGATGCTTACCTTCACATACCGATTCACAGAAGTCATTACCGGTATCTAAGGTTTGCCTTTTTAGACAGGCATTACCAGTTTGTAGCTCTTCCATTCGGACTGGCTACGGCTCCAAGAATCTTCACAAAGGTTCTGGGCACTCTTCTGGCGGTACTAAGACCGCGAGGAATTTCAGTAGCTCCGTACTTAGACGACATACTGATACAAGCTTCAAGCTTTCAAACTGCCAAATCTCATACAGAGATAGTACTGGCATTTCTAAGGTCGCATGGATGGAAAGTGAACGAAGAGAAAAGTTCTCTCTTTCCACTCACAAGAGTTCCCTTCCTGGGGACTCTGATAGATTCTGTAGAAATGAAGATTTACCTGACAGAGGACAGGTTAACAAAACTTCAAAATGCATGCCGTGTCCTTCATTCCATTCAAGAGACCAGAAATTCTCTTCTATGGTGGCTTTATCGGCCACATCTGTCCAGGGGAATGCCATTCAGCAGGCCAGACTGGTCAATTGTAACAACAGACGCCAGCCTACTAGGTTGGGGCGCTGTCTGGAATTCTCTGAAGGCTCAGGGACTATGGAATCAGGAGGAGAGTCTTCTTCCAATAAACATTCTGGAATTGAGAGCAGTCCTCAATGCTCTTCTGGCTTGGCCCCAGTTAGCAACTCGGGGGTTCATCAGGTTCCAGTCGGACAACATCACGACTGTAGCTTATATCAACCATCAGGGAGGGACAAGAAGCTCCCTAGCAATGATGGAAGTATCGAAGATAATTCGCTGGGCAGAGTCTCACTCTTGCCACCTGTCTGCAATCCACATCCCGGGAGTGGAGAACTGGGAGGCGGATTTCTTAAGTCGTCAGACTTTTCATCCGGGGGAGTGGGAACTTCATCCAGAGGTCTTTGCCCAAATACTTCGACGTTGGGGCAAACCAGAGATAGATCTCATGGCGTCTCGACAGAACGCCAAGCTTCCGCGCTACGGGTCCAGATCCAGGGATCCGGGAGCGGTCCTGATAGATGCCTTGACAGCACCATGGACCTTCAGGATGGCTTATGTGTTTCCACCTTTCCCGATGCTTCCTCGATTGATTGCCAGAATCAAACAGGAGAAAGCATCAGTGATTCTAATAGCGCCTGCATGGCCACGCAGGACTTGGTATACAGATCTGGTGGACATGTCATTCTGTCCACCTTGGTCGTTACCTCTGAAACAGGACCTTCTGATTCAGGGTCCTTTCAAACATCAAAATCTAACTTCTCTGAAGCTGACTGCTTGGAAATTGAACGCTTGATCTTATCAAAGCGTGGTTTTTCTGAGTCAGTTATTGATACCTTAATACAGGATAGGAAGCCTGTCACCAGAAAGATTTACCATAAAATATGGTGTAAATACCTATATTGGTGCGAATCCAAAGGTTACTCTTGGAGTAAGGTTAGGATTCCTAGGATATTGTCTTTTCTACAAGAAGGTTTAGAAAAGGGGTTATCCGCTAGTTCCTTAAAGGGACAGATCTCAGCTCTGTCCATTCTGTTACACAAGCGTCTGTCAGAAGTTCCAGACGTTCAGGCTTTTTGTCAGGCTTTGGCCAGGATTAAACCTGTGTTTAAAGCTGTGGCTCCACCATGGAGTTTAAACCTTGTTCTTAACGTTTTACAGGGTGTTCCGTTTGAACCCCTTCATTCCATTGATATAAAGTTGTTATCTTGGAAAGTTCTATTTTTAATGGCTATTTCCTCGGCTCGAAGAGTCTCTGAGTTATCAGCCTTACATTGTGATTCTCCTTATTTGATTTTTCACTCGGATAAGGTAGTTCTGCGTACTAAGCCTGGGTTCTTACCTAAGGTAGTCACTAACAGGAATATCAATCAGGAGATTGTTGTTCCATCCTTGTGCCCAAATCCTTCTTCGAGGAAGGAACGTCTTTTGCACAATCTGGATGTAGTTCGTGCCCTTAAATTTTATTTACAGGCAACTAAAGATTTTCGACAAACGTCTTCCCTGTTTGTCGTTTACTCTGGTCAGAGGAGAGGTCAAAAAGCTTCTGCTACCTCTCTCTCTTTTTGGCTAAGTAGCATAATTCGTTTAGCTTATGAGACTGCTGGACAGCAGCCTCCTGAAAGAATTACAGCTCATTCCACTAGAGCTGTGGCTTCCACTTGGGACTTTAAGAATGAGGCCTCTGTTGAACAGATTTGCAAGGCTGCAACTTGGTCTTCGCTTCATACTTTTTCCAAATTTTACAAATTTGACACTTTTGCTTCCTCGGAGGCTATTTTTGGGAGAAAGGTTCTTCAGGCAGTGGTTCCTTCTGTATAAAGAGCCTGCCTATCCCTCCCGTCATCCGTGTACTTTTGCTTTGGTATTGGTATCCCAGAAGTAATGATGACCCGTGGACTGATCACACTTAACAGAAGAAAACATAATTTATGCTTACCTGATAAATTCCTTTCTTCTGTAGTGTGATCAGTCCACGGCCCGCCCTGTTTTTTAAGGCAGGTAAATATTTTTTAAATTATACTCCAGTCACCACTACACCCTTGGCTTCTCCTTTCTCGTTGGTCCTTGGTCGAATGACTGGAGGTGACGTAGAGGGGAGGAGCTATGTAGCAACTCTGCTGGGTGAATCCTCTTGCACTTCCTGTAGGGGAGCAGTTAATATCCCACAAGTAATGATGACCCGTGGACTGATCACACTACAGAAGAAAGGAATTTATCAGGTAAGCATAAATTATGTTTTACTAAATATTTTTTGATAATTTATAGCTTTTTTTAGTAAACTTAAAGGTTATTTATTTGATACATAAAATTCCTATACAATGTAATCGAGACCAGTCATACAAAACTACAGTTATATGTTCATACAAAAAAATAGTTTTGGTCAGTTCTAGGCTTTAAAAAAGGTAACAGTATATACAAATAATTTAAATAAGTTAAATTGTGGCTAACGAATTGACTCTGAAAAAAAGCTGAAAAAGAACACAAAGCGCATCCCAGATTCAAGGTAAAACTTTTTCACTTTATTTTGTGCACACAATCTATTGCATTTACAAGAGATTTATAAAAAAATGCCTTATACGTGAGTCTCTCTGCTCCACACAATTCAGCAGGTAGCGACCTCTACTTTACTTGCGGCTCTGTGTATTCCCGGACTCCTTCCGAACGTATAAACCAATAAAAACTGTTGTCCGGTGTAAAAGTTCATTTAAAATGTATTTCCTTTTTCTCTTCTTATGTGCTGAGTCCAATAGCTACCGGCATATCACCCTGCCTACGCGTTTCATTTGTCCTCCGCAAACTTTCTCAAGACCATGGGTGTTTACCATTGCCTGAGGATCCCTTCGTTAAATATAGCTGTGTCGGCTCCACCTTTTCCTGTTTCTGTAGGGATTGGAAGTAAAACCAAAAACAAACCCTCCCCTTAGTTATGTGCTGATCCGGCCCCCTTACACATAATCATTGACAGATACATGCATATCAACATTGTGTATACCGTATAAAATACACCATACATAAGACCTAGCTACTTACATATGTTTATTATATTTTATATTATATGGCTTCAATTACTGATTAGCATAACCGTGTACTGCGCAAATATGTACTACCTTTGTCTCCTTCATAGTAATCGCTCAGTATTACATAACCTAACTTGTATGGATATAATCTGTCATCATGTGTTCGTCCAAATCTAGCACTGATCGTCCTGTTGGGCTACTATCTTTGTTACTTGTAGGTAAATGTGGTATTGGATTACCTTATTATCTTGGCCCGAACTGATGATACCCATAGCGCTGCCTTCCTGTGTACAGCCTAACCTCTATTGGGCGACATACACACTCGTGTTCACTCCGCCCCTCTTGCTACGTAATTGCTTACGCGGAATGTAAACACTAGACGCCCATTCCTTAGACCAATGATACGTTACTTTTAGCCCTATACTGAAGGGGATGTGAGCTACTACATACATTCTATATAATTATATTTATTTGGCAAAGTATCCTTTATATTATAGTTTATAGGATGATGTATTATTCCTCATTTGTTCCTAAACTATAATGCACTTTAATATACATTAACTTATATTAATTTATATTAACTTATATTAATGAGTCCTATATCTAGCTTATTCCAAACAGGTTTATATTGCTGTTCCATAATCTGTATTAACTTTTTAAAGTTAAATTTATGCTCAATGTTTTAGTCGCTGACCCTTTATCCCAATAGATGCTATTATTAATTTTGTCTATCTTTTATCTATAAATTGCTACACGATGTTAATTTGTGTTTATAGAAAAAAAAGTTGAAATATTTAAAAAAGTGAAGCAAGAGAGTCTGTTTGCAAACTCTTATTGATGTAAAGGATCCTTATAACAGGTTTCTCTGGACTTAAAATTTACTTTCACTATCAGTGATGTAGATTAATAGTTAATATATGTGGGTGTGTGTGTTGTGCTTTTTCTTAACAGACTGTTTAAGATGAATTATTCAGATCATTCTCCGTTATTGCGTTTCTTTTGTACACTACTTTTTGCAGCGTTCACCTTCAAAGCTTATCCTTTATTCAATAGAGATGTTTTTATAATCTCACCTTTGAGTTTGAAGTCGTCCAAAATAGTTCTTTCAGGTGGATCTTACCTCTAAATAACTTTGGCGGTTTTTAAATCCTCACTTCCCTTTATGGCCGGTTAGTGTGACGTCACTCACTCCTGGCTCCTGTGTCAAATACTTGCGCAAGTGCTTTCGGCTCTGTTTTTACCAGCCTCCAACAGCTTTGTCAGATCCGGTCTCTATGTACTCTGCACTTCAATACAACGTACGCAGAGATTAGACATGTATCACAGATCCACGCGTTTCACCCCCCTTCAGGGCTTTCTCAAGAATCCTTGAGAAAGCCCTGAAGGGGGTGAAACGAGTGGATCTGTGATACAAAACTTAGCAGTGATTTGTGATTTGACAAAAAGACACCCACAACATCGTAGAACCAGAGTCAACTGAAAGGAGGAGGAAGGTCTAATCTCTGCGTACGTTGTACTGAAGTGCAAAGTACATAGAGACCGGATCCGACAAAGCTGCGGGAGGCTGGTAAAAATGGAGCCGAAAGTACAATAATTAATCTTAAACGGTCTGTTAAGAAAAAGCACAACAAACACACCCACATATATTAACTATTAATCTACATCACTGATAGTGAAAGTAAATTAAGTCCAGAGAAACCTGTTATAAGGATCCTTTGAATCAATAAGAGTTTGCAAACGGACTCTCTTGCTTCACTTTTTTTCTGAGTCAAATCGTTAGCCACAATTTAACTTATTTAAATTATTTGTATAAACGGTTACCTTTTTAAAAGCGTAGAACTGACCAAATCAATTTTTTTGTATGAGCATATAACTGTTTTTGTATGACTGGTCTTGATTACGTTGTATAGGAATTTTTTGTATCAAATAAATAACCTTTAAGTTTATTAAATATTTTTTGATCATTTATAGCTTTTTAGTAAAGTCATACTATGGGAAGTTAAAGTATGACATATTGTACCCAACTATTTTAAACTCTGTTAATCTGGTTTAATAATCCAATGGGTCAAATCCATAAATTTGTCTTGAAGAAAATATAATACATTTTATAGTGAAATAATTTGGTCAATATAAAGCTATGCTAATCTTTGCACTTGTTTAAATTTAGGTATAGGATTTTTTTAAGGAATATCTATTAGGTATTTTAACAACCTGCCTTTTTCCTCTTGTGGTGATCTGTGTATCTGTTTGAAATAAACACAACATTGTATTATAAAGGGATCTATTTTATACATGATTTTGGGGACATTCATTAGGTATTGCAACCACCAGTCCTATTAGAATATTGTAAAATATGAGATTGACCAAGGATTGCACTATTTGAAAAACTGAGGATTGCAACATTTGATTAACTGATAAAATTTTAACCTAAACGCTGTAAGCGAACTTTTAAAAACCCTAATCGCCAATCAAGGAACACTAGTGTAAAAATAAAATGCTATAACATGAATGGCTTTATTGCTATATTAACGTGTCCCTTTACATTTAATTGACCAGTTTCTGTTGATTGAGTTCACGTTCTATTGCTGAATCCACTGGGTAATAAATTCCATGACATGCAGTATGTACATGTCGGTTTTATACCCTGTTAGTACATGCTTATGCCGCAGCCTGGTTTTATGGCTGTGAAAACTCAATTTGAGAACATTTTCCACTAATGAGCGGCTGCTCAGTGTCTTCTATGTATACTACAGATACGTTAGACTGACTCTTGGAAGGTGGAGTCTCATTTACCACTAAGCTCTCTTAGCGCTAGTCGCACACAAATTAGGTCAGCTGCTGTTTCCGCTCGGGACCATCTATGCTCTTTTCACGGGTTAAAAACATAGTTGCAGGGTCAATAGTGATAAAATGAGACACTCTCATGAATGAGAACATGGATTTTTTTTTTTTTTTTTTTTTTAAACTAGAATGTTCCTTTAAAGTGATGGTAAATTCGCCTCCATAACTTTACATATTCTGAAAGCTCTTGTCATTACTAGCATATTGATGTGCTTACTTTGTTAAAAACTCAATTAAACTTCTAAAAAATCAGCGTTTGTCAGTCTGTTACCTGATTTAATGCAGCTTCTGTCAGATATTTTCTGATTGTGTTATTTGATTGGCATCTCTTTCAGCCAATAGGAGCCTCACAATGTGCCCCTCGATACGCTATTAGCGCAACTAAAACAGTGAGGCCACGAACAGGTACAGGTATTTAGTTGCGCAAATAGCGTATTGTGTTGCGCGTGCACAGTTGCACTTCAAGGCAGAGTTACAAGCACGGGAGCGTGCTGTGAGTAAAATCGATGGGGCGCATGGTGAGGCTCCTATTGGCTGAAAGAGATGTCAATCAAATAACACAGTCAGAAAATCTCTGACAGAGGCTGCATTGAATCAGGTAACGGAGCCTGACAAAAAACGCTGTTTTTTTTATAAGTTTAATTGAGTTTTGAAAAAAATAAGCACATCAATATGCTAGTAATGACAAGAGCTTTCAGAATATGTAAAGTTGTGGAGGCGAATTTACCATCACTTTAATATCCTAGATATATCTTAGAACCCGGAGTAAAATTGTAAGTAAATATTTTGCCAAAATTTGGCTGTACTATAAAAAGGCTGCTGTTGTCTTTTGTAATTTATTAGGACATTTTTTACATACCACTAGAAACTTTATTATCTCATTTTGCAAAGTCAGCAACTGGCAGAAAAAGTGAATGCTTTTTATAGAACATTTTCCAAATAGACTGTTATGCATTTTTTTTTACAACTGAAGACATGTGCATAAATCTTCAAAACGCCACTAAAATCAAAATTAAGGTTTCATGATTTAGATTTAGGACACAATTTGAAGAAAAAAAAGTTTTTTAAAAAAGTTCCAATTCCCTTCCATTATCAAAACATGCAACTTTATTTTATATGCACATTTCTGAGGCATCAACTCCTACTGAGCATGTGCAGAAGTGCACCGTATTTATGTATATGCATTTTGTGATAATCTGATATGCATTTTATAATTGGCTGATGGCTGTCACATGATACAGAGGGAGGGGAAATTGAATTAACTTTGAAATTAACCAGGAAATATTCTACTGGTCATTTTAAATTCAAAGTAAGTGCTATTACGCTGTATTTTTATTGTGCATTTGTCAGTTATTAAACTCTAATGTATTATTGGTAATTTCATTTTTTTTTTAACGGGTATATGCAGAATTATGTAGAATTCTCTCTGTTTACTGCCACTTTTAAATAATTGTTTTAATAGTATTTAAAGGAATAATAAGAACATTGAGTTTTTAATAAAAACATATTTTGATATAAAGGTTTTAATATAAAACTACTTTGCAATATTCATTGTTTATTTTGCCCCCCATTGCATGTAATTTAGCTCTGAAAATTCTCACAAGTCTATCCTTGCTATTAGGGTTGCACTGATACCGATACCAAGTATTTGCATGAGTACTTATACACCAATACTTAAACCGATACCTCCAATTCGTACCCATTTGCCATCTTGTGGCGTTTTTCAAACTGTATGTTCCCATTTCATTTTAAGCTGGAGTGGAGACTTAACTAAAAATTGTTCACTTCTGTTCTGCCAATACAAATTGCTGTTATTTGTATTATTTTACGTCAGAGCAGTGCTTTAAAAGCTGCTACTTTACAGCTGGAAGTCTCTCTTCTTGCACAATTATGCTCAAAACATACTGTACTCTGAGGAACACCCTTAGCCAGGGCTGGACTGGGAATAAAAAGCAGCCCTGGAAAAATATGAAGACCAGCCCTATTTTCTGTTGGGTCAGTAGAATACAAATGCCCCATTTTTCTCAAATTGGATTACAGGGATACTCCTTCCCCAATATTATTGTCAGAATTAAATTATACGACTTTGTATTAAGTACAAGTGTCAGATTTATCAGTTATATAGGCACCCTACAACCCAATTGCATCCAGTAATCGCCCCTTTAAATTGTAGCTTTCCAGCCCCAGCTGCTGCAGCTGTTATTTATTGTTGTTATTATTAATATATGTTATTGTAATAATTTTATTTATAAACATGTTCTATGAACTTTGTGACAACAAGCACATAAAACTGTTTTATTATTTCAAAATGTCTTTTTAGATACAGTTCATAATTATAAAGAAGCAATCTTAAATCATTAGTCTGTATTGTGCTTGGTAAACTATCATGACAATAAAAAAGTATCGGTAATTAGTATCGGGAGTATTTGAAAAAAAGTATCGGTACTTGGTCTTAAAAAAATTGTATCGGTGCAACCCTACTTGCTATACATGCCTGTCTCTTATTGGCTTCACCAGATAACAATGGCAAAACAATACATTTTATACTAACATAATAACATCCTTTTTTGTCTTTCTTTTATACATTTTGCAGTAGATATATATTCAATTTAAAATTATATTAACTTAAAGGGACAGTCTACACCTTGGTTGTTTTAATGGTGCAGCCTCCTGCACTTTTTCTATATCATGCAGCAGGAGCAGTATAACAGTTATTTTAATATAAATATGGTTTCTGACCACTTTGAAATGGCTGCCAAGCTCCACCCACTGATGACATCACAATCTGAGCTGTATCTAGGCACTCTGCTGAATAGCAATGTCAGTCTGTTGAGTCTAACTAGTGAGCCTTTTTTGATTGTACACCATATGCAGCCCAGATTTTGATGTCATCAATGGTCAGAGCTTGACAGCCATTTCAAAGTGGCCAGAAACAATATGCATTGTAAAATAACTACTTTAACATTCCTGCTGCATGATATAGAAAGGGGGCATAAGAGGCTATTTGCAGTTTAATTGGAGTACTTTAAGATGACTAAGGGTGTAAACTGTCCCTTTAACATTCAAAACTTGTAAATCTCCTTTTTATTGAGAATGCATCTATTTTCTTGCTGCACATGTACCAGAAACAATGTCTGTCCAGTTTTATTACAAACACCACACAGCAATCATTCTGCTACAATATATAATTATGTGATCTTCTGCATGAGACATTCTCCCCCCCCCCCCCCCCTGCAACCTTTTCTAAATCCAATACAGTATAAACCATTCCTTTAAAATCTATTTGTATTCACTGGATACTTTGTAATCTAATTTTGTATTTTTCTATTTACAATTACTATTTATAAACCACTTGTTTTTCTTTCTGGGGAAAAACAAAACAAAAGAGCTGTTTACTGTTGTGTTCTAAAATATTTAATAGAATTCCTTTTGTGCAAACTCTCCCACATTGTTTCGTTATATGCTGCACATATTTACTGAATTAGTTTGCTGCCATTTAGCAGGTGGAATTTAAACTAGACTATCCTATAGGGTGTGGGCAATTAATTCCTATTAATAAAACTGTTCTTAATGTATGACCTCTGTACACTTAATACTGTCTGTATCTTGACATCATGATACCAGCCTAGTCAAGAGAAAGGAATGACTGCTGTATACCCATTGCATAGAAGGCAAGTTAATTCTTGTACACTAATGCAATGCAGGTAGAACTGTCATGCAATCCTCAACTTGTTTACAGCATTCTTTTTAATATGGAGGTACCCTCGTCTGGAAAATATTTGTGTGTGGTTATATGAGAGAGGAAAAATAAAGAGAGAAAAAAAAAAGGGGGCGAGGGATAGGGAGAAAAGAGGGCGAGTTCAGGAGCGTGCATGGCATCTCTGGCAACAATGTTATACATTAGCAAGAGAAGTAGATGTCAGCACTTTTTCCGGTCACGTAGTGCTTCAGACATGTGCACGCTACTTATCTAGATACTCTTCAACAAAGAATAACATGAGAATGAAGCACATTTCATAATAGAATTAAATTGAAAACTTTTTTTAAATAAAGTGTTTAATCTATCTGAATCATGAGATATTTTTGGATTTCATGTCCCTTTAAATCAATTCCATCCTGCTTTTATTGCCAAGATATGGATGAAAACTAAATATACACTTTTTTTTATTTAAGATCGGTACAGCCTATTTTGTTCATTTGCTTTTTTTTAATATCCTTTCAAAGTTCAGATTGACAGTTGGTCTGACTTTGTATACACATTTCTGTTGTTGATGGATATGATTTAAAAATATCACGAGTATCCCCCCACGAGAGCTGCAACATTATCTGTATTGTGTGAAGATGTAGGAGTCTGACATCTGTCATATGTTCCATATTTATACAGACAGCAAAGCCCTCTATCTTCTGCCATTCCCTTAAGCGTTAAAATATGATACATACACGTAGTAATGTAAAAAAATAGTTGTACACAATTAAAATCATAGTATCAGACCATTAGTCAAAAAAATAAATATATGTATATAATTCTTTTTTATTTATTACTCTGGGTTATCATTTGTGACAACTTTAGGTACAGTTAGAAGCCTGTGTGGTACTAAAATAGAATCTAAGACAGGACTACAAGACAGATCTCCATGGTAACTAGAAATTAAAGGTACAGTCTACACCAGAATTTTTATTATTTTAAAAGATAATCACTTTATTACCCATTACCCAGTTTTGCATAACCAACAGTTATATTAATATACTTTTTACCTCTGTGATTATCTTGTATCTAAGCCTCTGCAAACTGCCCCTTATTTCAGTTCTTTTGACAGACTTGCATTTTAGCCAATCTGTGCTGACACCTTGGTAACGTGCATGAGCACAGTGTTATCTATATGATATACATGAACTAATGCCCTCTAGTGGTGAAAAAATGTCAAAATGTATTCAGATAAGAGGCGGCCTTCAAGGACTAAGAAATTAGCATATGAGCCTACCTAGGTTTAGCTTTCAACTAAGAATACCAAGAGAACAAAGCAGAATTGACGCTAAAAGTAAAATGGAAGGTTGTTTAAAATTACATGCCCTATCTGAATCATGAAAGTTTTTTTGCACTTGACTCTCCCTTTACCAGTGAACTGGTGTCAGTCTTCTCGGTCCCTACATTGTCAGGGTATCTGAGGGCCAGAATGTTCCCCCTGTTGCTTTGCTGTTGTATATTTTTGGGTCTCAGTGCTGTCTCATTATTGTGCTGTTTACCAGGGGCCAAATAATATTTTGTAAACTTTTCCCTCGCTCCCCTTTCATATAGGGGCAAATTATCTAAACGTCACCGCTTCTGATGTAATTTTGTTTTCCACCAACCCTCGCGACACACAGACACCATAACACAGTATTTGCCTCGCTCCTATGTTTTCGGACTGGCTCCTAGATTTTGAACACATTTGTCAAGACCTAACGTAGGAATACGATAGATTGTGGTTGGACGCCACATCATGCGTTAGTCATATAAACTAATTACATTTTTCTTGTTTTTATCCCTTTGGAGTGTCTGGCCCAAAAGATGGTGATAGTATCCAACAGCTGTAGATTCTGAGTGACCCTCCCTAATGGGACACTCACTAATAACATCCTATTCAAAGGATGTGATGGAAAATGAGAACTTTAGCAAAAGCTGATTTGAGATGAACATGCAATAAGGAAAACTTTTGTGTAATAATTATGTTTTCTCACTTGGGTTTGTGGAATGAATAACTGAACTGGAAACAAAATAATGGATTCTGTGCTTTATAAAGATAGATTTTACAGCAACGCTGTGCATACTGGATTACATTTAAAAATGTGCTGTTTAAAGGAGAGTAAACACATTTTAATGGCACGATTTGTAGTTGTGCAATAAAATGAACATACTAGGTAAGTGTGAACATGATTTGAATTAACACCTTGTTTGCTGCTATTGTTTTTCAACAGCGAACCCCCACCCATTATTTGCCTTGTTTAAAGGATTACTTTCTGTTATCATTTCTTCTGTTATGTGCGATCAGTCCACGGGTCATCATTACTTCTGGGATATAACTCCTCCCCAACAGGAAATGCAAGAGGATTCACCCAGCAGAGCTGATATAGCTCCTCCCCTCTACGTCAGTCCCAGTCATTCTCTTGCACCCAACGACTAGATAGGATGTGTGAGAGGACTATGGTGATTATACTTAGTTTTTATGACTTCAATCAAAAGTTTGTTATTTTACAATAGCACCGGAGCGTGTTATTACTTCTCTGGCAGAGTTTGAAGAAGAATCTACCAGAGTTTTTTACTATGATTTTAACCGGAGTAGTTAAGATCATATTGCTGTTCTCGGCCATCTGAGGGAGGTAAAGGCTTCAGATCAGGGGACAGCGGGCAGATGAATCTGCATTGAGGTATGTAGCAGTTTTTATTTTCTGAATGGAATTGATGAAAAAATCCTGCTATACCGTTATAATGACATGTATGTATACACTTCAGTATTCTGGGAATGGTTTTTCACCGGAACTACTCTGTTAAAGGTCACTAATCCTTTTAATAAATATTGTCATGTTAAACGTTTTTGCTGGAATGTAGAATCGTTTACATTGCTGAGGTACTGAGTAAATAAATGTTTGGGCATTATTTTCCACTTGGCAGTTGTCTGCTTTAAATTGTGACAGTTTCGTTTCTCCTCACTGCTGTGTGTGAGAGGGAGGGGCCGTTTTTGGCGCTCTTTTGCTACGCATCAAAAAATTCCAGTCAGCTACTATTATATTTCCTGCATGATCCGGTTCACTGACAGATCTCAGGGGTCTTCAAACTTCTTTGAAGGGAGGTACATTCTCTCAGCAGAGCTGTGAGAATTTTTATTGACTGTGAATAAAAACGTTACTCTATAATTTTTTATGTCAAATTTAGTTATTTACTAATGGGAACAAACCTTTACTAAAAGTTGTGTTATTTTAAACTTGATGCTATAACTGTTTCAGTTCATTATCTCAACTGTCATTTAATCGTTTAAGTACCTCTTTGAGGCACAGTACGTTTTTGCTAAAAAAGATTATAACCAGGTTGCAAGTTATTGCTAGTGTGTTAAACATGTCTGACTCAGAGAATATCTGTGTCATTTGTTCCAATGCCAAGGTGGAGCCCAATAGAAGTTTATGTACTAACTGTATTGATGCTACTTTAAATAAAAGTCAATCTGTACAATGTGAACAAATTTCACCAAACTGCGAGGGGAGAGTTATGCCGACTAACTCGCCTCACGCGGCAGTACCTGCATCTCCCGCCCGGGAGGTGAGTGATATTATGGCGCCTAATACATCTGGGCGGCCATTACAGATAACATTACATGATATGGCTACTGTTATGACTGAAGTTTTGTCTAAATTACCAGAACTAAGAGGCAAGCGTGATCACTCTGGGGTGAGAACAGAGTGCGCTGACAATACTAGGGCCATGTCTGATACTGCGTCACAGCTTGCAGAGCATGAGGACGGAGAGCTTCATTCTGTGGGTGACGGTTCTGATCCAAACAGATTGGATTCAGATATTT
Source organism: Bombina bombina (assembly GCF_027579735.1). Taxonomy (NCBI): domain Eukaryota; kingdom Metazoa; phylum Chordata; class Amphibia; order Anura; family Bombinatoridae; genus Bombina; species Bombina bombina. The sequence continues at coordinate 46,332,880 of NC_069508.1, forward strand.
CAAATTTTAAATTTAAATTGGAGAACCTCCGTGCATTACTAGGGGAGGTCTTAGCAGCTCTCAATGATTGTAACACCATTGCAATACCAGAGAAAATGTGTAGGTTGGATAAATACTTTGCGGTACCCGGCGAGTACTGACGTTTTTCCTATACCTAAGAGATTAACTGAAATTGTTACTAAGGAGTGGGATAGACCCGGTGTGCCGTTCTCACCCCCTCCAATATTTAGAAAGATGTTTCCAATAGACGCCACTACTCGGGACTTATGGCAAACGGTCCCTAAGGTGGAGGGAGCAGTTTCTACTTTAGCTAAGCGTACCACTATCCCGGTGGAGGATAGCTGTGCTTTTTCAGATCCAATGGATAAAAAATTAGAGGGTTACCTTAAGAAAATGTTTGTTCAACAAGGTTTTATATTGCAACCCCTTGCATGTATCGCGCCGATTACGGCTGCGGCAGCATTTTGGATGGAGTCTCTGGAAGAGAACCTTAGTTCATCTACGCTAGACGACATTATGGACAGGCTTAGAGTCCTTAAACTAGCCAATTCATTCATTTCGGAGGCCGTAGTACATTTAACCAAACTTACGGCTAAGAACTCTGGATTCGCCATACAGGCACGTAGAGCACTGTGGCTAAAATCCTGGTCAGCTGATGTTACTTCTAAGTCTAAATTACTTAATATACCTTTCAAGGGGCAGTCTTTATTTGGGCCCGGGTTGAAAGAAATTATCGCTGACATTACAGGAGGTAAGGGCCACGCCCTACCTCAAGACAAAGCCAAAGCTAAGGCTAGACAGTCTAATTTTCGTCCCTTTCGGAATTTCAAACCTGGAGCAGCGTCAACCTCCACTGCACCAAAACAGGAAGGAGCTGTTGCTCGTTACAGACAAGGCTGGAAACCTAACCAGTCCTGGAATAAGGGCAAACAGGCCAGGAAACCTGCTGCTGCCCCAAAGACAGCATGAACCGAGAGCCCCCGATCCGGGACCGGATCTAGTGGGGGGCAGACTTTCTCTCTTCGCTCAGGCCTGGGCAAGAGATGTTCAGGATCCCTGGGCGCTGGAGATCATATCTCAGGGATACCTTCTAGACTTCAAATTATCTCCCCCAAAAGGGAGATTTCATCTGTCAAGGTTGTCAACAAACCAGATAAAGAAAGAAGCGTTTCTACGCTGTGTACAAGATCTGTTATTAATGGGAGTGATCCATCCAGTTCCGCGGTCGGAACAAGGACTAGGGTTCTACTCAAACCTGTTTGTGGTTCCCAAAAAAGAGGGAACTTTCAGGCCAATCTTAGATTTAAAGATTCTAAACAAATTCCTAAGAGTTCCATCGTTCAAAATGGAAACTATTCGGACAATCTTACCTATGATCCAAAAGGGTCAGTACATGACCACAGTGGATTTAAAAGATGCTTACCTTCACATACCGATTCACAAAGATCATCAACGGTATCTACGGTTTGCCTTCCTAGACAGGCACTACCAGTTTGTAGCTCTTCCATTCGGATTGGCTACGGCCCCAAGAATCTTCACAAAGGTTCTGGGCGCCCTTCTGGCGGTACTAAGACCGCGAGGGATTTCGGTAGCTCCGTACCTAGACGACATTCTAATACAAGCTTCAAGCTTTCAAACTGCCAAGTCTCATACAGAGTTAGTTCTGGCATTTCTAAGGTCGCATGGATGGAAAGTGAACGAAAAGAAAAGTTCTCTTTTTCCTCTCACAAGAGTTCCATTCTTGGGGACTCTTATAGATTCTGTAGAAATGAAGATTTACCTGACAGAAGACAGGTTAACAAGGCTTCAGGATGCATGCCGTGTCCTTCATTCCATTCAACACCCGTCAGTAGCTCAATGCATGGAGGTGATCGGCTTAATGGTAGCGGCAATGGACATAGTACCTTTTGCACGCCTACACCTCAGACCGCTGCAATTGTGCATGCTAAGTCAGTGGAATGGGGATTACTCAGATTTGTCCCCTACCCTGAATCTGAATCAAGAGACCAGAAATTCTCTTCTATGGTGGCTTTATCGGCCACACCTGTCCAGGGGGATGCCATTCAGCAGGCCAGACTGGACAATCGTAACAACAGACGCCAGCCTGCTAGGTTGGGGCGCTGTCTGGAATTCTCTGAAGACTCAGGGATTATGGAATCAGGAGGAGAGTCTCCTTCCAATAAACATTCTGGAATTGAGGGCAGTGCTCAATGCCCTTCTAGCTTGGCCCCAATTAACAACTCAGGGGTTCATCAGGTTTCAGTCGGGCAATATCACGACTGTAGCTTACATCAACCATCAGGGAGGGACAAGAAGCTCCCTAGCAATGATGGAAGTATCAAAGATAATTCGCTGGGCAGAGTCTCACTCTTGCCACCTGTCAGCAATCCACATCCCGGGAGTGGAGAACTGGGAGGCGGATTTCTTGAGTCGCCAGACTTTTCATCCGGGAGAGTGGGAACTTCATCCGGAGATTTTTGCCCAAATACTTCGACGTTGGGGCAAACCAGAGATAGATCTCATGGCGTCTCGCCAGAACGCCAAACTTCCTCACTACGGGTCCAGATCCAGGGATCCGGAAGCGGTTCTGATAGATGCTTTGACAGCACCTTGGAACTTCGGGATGGCTTATGTGTTTCCACCCTTCCCGCTGCTTCCTCGATTGATTGCGAAAATCAAACAAGAGAGAGCATCTGTGATTCTAATAGCGCCTGCATGGCCACGCAGGACTTGGTATGCAGATCTAGTGGACATGTCATCCTGTCCACCTTGGTCTCTACCTCTGAGACAGGACCTTCTGATACAGGGTCCATTCAAACATCAAAATCTAACTTCTCTGAAACTGACTGCTTGGAAATTGAACGCTTGATTTTATCAAAGCGTGGTTTTTCTGAGTCGGTTATTGATACCCTGATCCAGGCTAGGAAGCCTGTTACCAGAAAGATTTACCATAAAATATGGCGCAAATACCTATACTGGTGCGAATCCAAACGTTACTCCTGGAGTAAGGTTAGGATCCCTAGGATATTGTCTTTTCTACAAGAAGGTTTAGAAAAGGGTTTATCGGCTAGTTCATTAAAGGGACAGATTTCAGCTCTGTCCATCTTGTTACACAGGCGTCTGTCAGAAAATCCAGACGTCCAGGCTTTTTGTCAAGCTTTAGCTAGGATCAAGCCTGTGTTTAAAGCCGTTGCTCCGCCATGGAGTTTAAACTTAGTTCTTAACGTTTTACAAGGTGTTCCATTTGAACCCCTTCATTCCATTGATATAAAATTGTTATCTTGGAAAGTTCTGTTTTAATGGCTATTTCCTCGGCTCGAAGAGTCTCTGAGTTATCAGCATTACATTGTGATTCTCCTTATCTGATTTTTCACTCAGATAAGGTAGTTCTGCGTACTAAACCTGGGTTCTTACCTAAGGTAGTTACTAACAGGAATATCAATCAAGAGATTGTTGTTCCATCCTTGTGTCCAAATCCTTCTTCAAAGAAGGAACGTCTTCTACACAATCTGGATGTAGTTCGTGCCCTCAAGTTCTACTTGCAGGCAACTAAAAATTTTCGCCAAACTTCTTCCCTGTTTGTCGTTTATTCTGGACAGAGGAGAGGTCAAAAAGCTTCTGCTACCTCTCTCTCTTTCTGGCTTCGTAGCATAATACGTTTAGCCTATGAGACTGCTGGACAGCAGCCTCCTGAAAGAATTACAGCTCACTCCACTAGAGCTGTGGCTTCCACTTGGGCCTTTAAGAATGAGGCCTCTGTTGAACAGATTTGCAAGGCTGCAACTTGGTCTTCGCTTCATACTTTTTCCAAATTTTACAAATTTGACACTTTTGCTTCTTCGGAGGCTATTTTTGGGAGAAAGGTTCTTCAGGCAGTGGTTCCTTCTGTATAATGAGCCTGCCTATCCCTCCCGTCATCCGTGTACTTTTGCTTTGGTATTGGTATCCCAGAAGTAATGATGACCCGTGGACTGATCGCACATAACAGAAGAAAACATAATTTATGCTTACCTGATAAATTTCTTTCTTCTGTTGTGCGATCAGTCCACGGCCCGCCCTGTTTTTTAAGGCAGGTAAATATTTTTTAAATTATACTCCAGTCACCACTTCACCCTTGGTTACTCCTTTCTCGTTGATTCTTGGTCGAATGACTGGGACTGACGTAGAGGGGAGGAGCTATATCAGCTCTGCTGGGTGAATCCTCTTGCATTTCCTGTTGGGGAGGAGTTATATCCCAGAAGTAATGATGACCCGTGGACTGATCGCACAACAGAAGAAAGAAATTTATCAGGTAAGCATAAATTATGTTTTTTAAGCTAAACAACTAACATATTAAAGTTAATAAACATGAATTAAAACCTACTGACCTATATTTTCTCCAAAACAAAGTTTCATAACGTTCTAAAAGTTATATCTTTTATTTGCCGATGATGTCACGTTATCCTGCCCACTATTTTCAGCACTGCATGTTCAAAATACTTAAACCAATAACTTTGTGTTTAAAGCGCCATTTTGAAACCTAGGTATTGTAAACGGATTGGTACAGAGCAAAGGATACCCACGGAGTGGGTTTGGAAAACAATTAAATTTGCAGACAAAATTTCTGATATACGGTAGAGATATGTTAATGGAATGCTATTGATAAAAAGCGTATTTGGGGTAGTTAGTTAGTAACAGGCATAGAAAATATTTACTTACAGTGCCCCTTTAATTTGTTCTTTTTTATCCTTTATTGAAAAGCATACCTAGGTAGACTCGGAGCAGGGGTTCTTTACTGGGAGCTAGCTGGTGACTTTGCACACTTGAGCAAGGGTTAAATACATAGTTAAAGTATTTTATTACTGGACTATTACTTAGACTTTTGTGTCCTTTTAAATTCTTTTAGTATCACTTGTTGAAAAAAAGAATACGCACGTATCCTACACTAGTGGGTGACTGCTGATTGGTGCATATACAATGAATATTGATTAAAAATAGTTTATGCCCCCATTAATCTAAGGAGTCTACATTTCAGTGTGCAGTTTTACAAAAATGTGGTATGTGGTTTCCTGTTTAGGTCTTGAATATGATGCAAATGCTTTTACTACATTGTGTGATTTACTTCTCGGTTTTCATCTTTGGATGAACTAATTATTATGTAACACCCACAAAATAAAACTTGTTAAATTGTTTTGGCTTCGTTTTATGTTCCATTTTAATGATCTCTCACCCTGAGGAAAACTTAGAGTTTACTTACAATTTCCAGAAGAGAAAGGGGGAATGACATCTGTGTAAAATGTATAATGTGTTAAAGGGACATTTTACCCATATGCTAAATCACTTGAAAGTGACGCAGTTTATCTGTGAAAAGCTGGCTAGAGACTATCACATGAACCTCTCTATGTAAAAAAAAGATTTTACATCCATAATTACCTCAGCTTTGTGAGCAGTTATTCTTCAACTACTGTCATTTGTAAGTATCAGTGCTGAGTTCACACTGCATTACTGTGATCTCGTGGGCTTTCACCATAATCAGAAATAAAGTGACTGCACATGCTAGGTGCACGCTCTCTTGCTAGCCCGACAACATGCTGCTTAAAAACTCTTTATGATAGGATATGGGGGCTAGCGCTGAGAACATAGTGATGTTCATGTGATTTTTGACAGCTTTTTACATATATGCTGAATTACTTTCAAGTGATTCTTCTGCAATTGGGTAAACTTTTCCTTTTAATTCTCTTGGTCATCTTCCTAACAGACGCGTTCACACCCACTGTCTCTCGCACGCACACTCACACACACACATTATATTCAAACATGCACACACACATGGTAGTCAACTCCGTGTTAAAAGCACACACAAGTAAGGAATTTGTCTATCTTTATCTACATCTGAAGAAGAGACTTGTGGAATAAAAAAACCAAACATTAAAAGGAAATTCATGGGTTCAGGGTATAATGTTTGATATACCCCAACAATGCAGACATTTCAAATATTGTATAAGGTCTGAATGTTAACCGAAACTCTATATGATTAATATATTAATATAGATGCAATTTAACTATATACACACACACACATATATATATATATATATATATATATATATATATATATATATATATATATATATATATATATATATATATATATATATATATATATATATATATTGCTTTGTCATTTGTATTTTGTTTAATGGTTGAATTCTTAACTGGTGCCCAGCGTGGCATTAGGATACAGTTGATTTTTTTTTTCTCTCTGCACTGTTGGTAATAAGTTTTTTTTTGTTTAAAAAAAAAAAAAAAAAAAGGTATCACAGTTTACTAAAAGAACATTCTCTGTGGGTCCAATATGGCAATAACCTTTTTCTGCAGAACTGGGAATAAGAGACTGGAAGCTTTAGCTAAAGCCGATTTGAGATGCGCACGTAATAAGGAAAACATTTGCGTAATACTTGTGTTTTTTTTTGGGTTTGGGAAATGAATGACTAAACGTTAAGAAAAAGATTGGATTCAGTGCTTAGTTTATGACTGTGTACAATGTTTGTTTCTTCTGTTATGTGTGATCAGTCCACGGGTCATCATTACTTCTGGGATATAACTCCTCCCCAACAGGAAATGCAAGAGGATTCACCCAGCAGAGCTGCATATAGCTCCTCCCCTCTACGTCACTCCCAGTCATTCTCTTGCACCCAACGACTAGATAGGATGTGTGAGAGGACTATGGTGATTATACTTAGTTTTTATAACTTCAATCAAAAGTTTGTTATTTTACAATAGCACCGGAGCGTGTTATTGCCTCTCTGGCAGAGTTTGAAGAAGAATCTACCAGAGTTTTTACTATGATTTTAACCGGAGTAGTTAAGATCATATTGCTGTTTCTCGGCCATCTGAGGGAGGTAAAAGCTTCAGATCAGGGGACAGCGGGCAGATGAATCTGCATTGAGGTATGTAGCAGTTTTTATTTTCTGAATGGAATTGATGAGAAAATCCTGCCATACCGTTATAATGACATGTATGTATACTCTACACTTCAGTATTCTGGGGATGGTATTTCACCGGAATTACTCTGTTAAAAGTACACTAAACCTTTTAATAGGTATTTATCATGTTAAACGTTTTTGCTGGAATGTAGAATCGTTTGCATTTTCTGAGGTACTGAGTGAATAATATTTGGGCATTATTTTTCCACTTGGCAGTTGCTTGTTTTAATTGTGACAGTTTCGTTTCTCTCTCACTGCTGTGTGTGAGGGGGAGGGGCCGTTTTTGGCGCTCTTTGCTACGCATCAAAAATTTCCAGTCAGTTACTCTTGTATTTCCTGCATGATCCGGTTCATCTCTAACAGAACTCAGGGGTCTTCAAACTTCTTTGGAGGGAGGTAGATTCTCTCAGCAGAGCTGTGAGACTTATATATTGACTGTGATTAAAAACGTTGCTCTGTAATTTTTATTTTCAAATTTAATTATTGTTACTTTACTAATGGGAACAAACCTTTGCTAAAAGTTGTGTTGTTTTTAAGGATTGATGCTATAACTGTCTTTCAGTTCATTATTCAACTGTCATTTAATCGTTTAGTGCTTCTTTGAGGCACAGTACGTTTTTGTTAAATAAGATTGTAACCAAGTTGCAAGTTTATTGCTAGTGTGTTAAACATGTCTGATTCAGAGGAAGATACCTGTGTCATTTGTTCCAATGCCAAGGTGGAGCCCAATAGAAATTTATGTACTAACTGTATTGATGCTACTTTAAATAAAAGCCAATCTGTACAATTTGAACAAATTTCACCAAACAGCGAGGGGAGAGTTATGCCGACTAACTCGCCTCACGTGTCAGTACCTGCATCTCCCGCCCGGGAGGTGCGTGATATTATGGCGCCTAGTACATCTGGGCGGCCATTACAGATAACATTACAAGATATGGCTACTGTTATGACTGAAGTTTTGGCTAAATTACCAGAACTAAGAGGCAAGCGTGATCACTCTGGGGTGAGAACAGAGTGCGCTGATAATACTAGGGCCATGTCTGATACTGCGTCACAGCTTGCAGAGCATGAGGACGGAGAGCTTCATTCTGTGGGTGACGGTTCTGATCCAAACAGATTGGATTCAGATATTTCAAATTTTAAATTTAAATTGGAAAACCTCCGTGTATTACTAGGGGAGGTTTTAGCGGCTCTTAATGATTGTAACACTGTTGCAATACCAGAGAAATTGTGTAGGTTGGATAAATACTTTGCGGTACCGGCGAGTACTGACGTTTTTCCTATACCTAAGAGACTAACTGAAATTGTTACTAAGGAGTGGGATAGACCCGGTGTGCCGTTCTCACCCCCTCCAATATTTAGAAAGATGTTTCCAATAGACGCCACCACACGGGACTTATGGCAAACGGTCCCTAAGGTGGAGGGAGCAGTTTCTACTTTAGCTAAGCGTACCACTATCCCGGTGGAGGATAGCTGTGCTTTTTCAGATCCAATGGATAAAAAATTAGAGGGTTACCTTAAGAAAATGTTTGTTCAACAAGGTTTTATATTGCAACCCCTTGCATGCATCGCGCCGATTACGGCTGCGGCAGCATTTTGGATTGAGTCTCTGGAAGAGAACCTTAGTTCAACTACGCTGGACGACATTACGGACAGGCTTAGAGTCCTTAAACTAGCTAATTCATTTATTTCGGAGGCCGTAGTACATTTAACCAAACTTACGGCTAAGAACTCAGGATTCGCCATTCAGGCACGTAGGGCGCTGTGGCTAAAATCCTGGTCAGCTGATGTAACTTCTAAGTCCAAATTACTTAATATACCTTTCAAGGGGCAAACTTTATTTGGGCCCGGTTTGAAAGAAATTATCGCTGACATTACAGGAGGTAAGGGCCACGCCCTGCCTCAAGACAAAGCCAAAGCTAAGGCTAGACAGTCTAATTTTCGTCCCTTTCGGAATTTCAAAGCAGGAGCAGCATCAACTTCCACTGCACCAAAACAGGAAGGAGCTGTTGCTCGTTACAGACAAGGCTGGAAACCTAACCAGTCCTGGAACAAGGGCAAGCAGGCCAGGAAACCTGCTGCTGCCCCAAAGACAGCATGAACCGAGGGCCCCCGATCCGGGACCGGATCTAGTGGGGGGCAGACTCTCTCTCTTCGCCCAGGCTTGGGCAAGAGATGTTCAGGATCCCTGGGCGCTAGAGATCATATCTCAGGGATACCTTCTAGACTTCAAATTCTCTCCCCCAAGAGGGAGATTTCATCTGTCAAGGTTGTCAACAAACCAGATAAAGAAAGAAGCGTTTCTACGCTGTGTACAAGATCTGTTATTAATGGGAGTGATCCATCCGGTTCCGCGGTCGGAACAAGGACAAGGGTTTTACTCAAACCTGTTTGTGGTTCCCAAAAAAGAGGGAACTTTCAGGCCAATCTTGGATTTAAAGATCCTAAACAAATTCCTAAGAGTTCCATCGTTCAAAATGGAAACTATTCGGACAATCTTACCCATGATCCAAAAGGGTCAGTACATGACCACAGTGGATTTAAAGGATGCTTACCTTCACATACCGATTCACAAAGATCATTACCGGTATCTAAGGTTTGCCTTCTTAGACAGGCATTACCAGTTTGTAGCTCTTCCATTCGGATTGGCTACGGCTCCAAGAATCTTCACAAAGGTTCTGGGTGCCCTTCTGGCGGTACTAAGACCGCGAGGAATTTCGGTAGCTCCGTACCTAGACGACATTCTGATACAAGCTTCAAGCTTTCAAACTGCCAAGTCTCATACAGAGTTAGTTCTGGCATTTCTAAGGTCGCATGGATGGAAAGTGAACGAAAAGAAGAGTTCTCTTTTTCCTCTCACAAGAGTTCCATTCTTGGGGACTCTTATAGATTCTGTAGAAATGAAGATTTATCTGACAGAAGACAGATTAACAAAGCTTCTAAATGCATGCCGTGTCCTTCATTCCATTCAACTCCCGTCAGTAGCTCAATGCATGGAGGTGATCGGCTTAATGGTAGCAGCAATGGACATAGTTCCCTTTGCACGTCTACATCTCAGACCGCTGCAATTGTACATGCTGAGTCAGTGGAATGGGGATTACTCAGACTTGTCCCCTACTCTGAATCTGGATCAAGAGACCAGAAACTCTCTTCTATGGTGGCTTTCTCGGCCACATCTGTCCAGGGGGATGCCATTCAGCAGGCCGGACTGGACAATTGTAACAACAGACGCCAGCCTACTAGGTTGGGGCGCTGTCTGGGATTCTCTGAAGGCTCAGGGACAATGGAATCAGGAGGAAAGTCTCCTGCCAATAAACATTCTGGAATTGAGAGCAGTTCTCCATGCCCTTCTGGCTTGGCCCCAGTTAAAAACTCGGGGGTTCATCAGGTTTCAGTCGGAAAAACATCACGACTGTAGCTTACATCAACCATCAAGGAGGGACAAGAAGCTCCCTAGCAATGATGGAAGTATCAAAGATAATTCGCTGGGCAGAGTCTCACTCTTGCCACCTGTCAGCAATCCACATCCCGGGAGTGGAGAACTGGGAGGCGGATTTCTTGAGTCGCCAGACTTTTCATCCGGGGGAGTGGGAACTTCATCCGGAGGTCTTTGCCCAAATACTTCGACGTTGGGGCAAACCAGAGATAGATCTCATGGCGTCTCGCCAGAACGCCAAACTTCCTCACTACGGGTCCAGATCCAGGGATCCGGGAGCGGTTCTGATAGATGCTTTGACAGCACCTTGGAACTTCGGGATGGCTTATGTGTTTCCACCCTTCCCGCTGCTTCCTCGATTGATTGCCAAAATCAAACAGGAGAGAGCATCAGTGATTCTAATAGCGCCTGCATGGCCACGCAGGACTTGGTATGCAGATCTAGTGGACATGTCATCCTGTCCGCCTTGGTCTCTACCTCTAAGACAGGACCTTCTGATACAGGGTCCATTCAAACATCAAAATCTAACTTCTCTGAAGCTGACTGCTTGGAAATTGAACGCTTGATTTTATCAAAACGTGGTTTTTCTGAGTCGGTTATTGATACCTTGATACAGGCTAGGAAGCCTGTTACCAGAAGGATTTACCATAAGATATGGCGTAAATACCTATACTGGTGCGAATCCAAAGGTTACTCCTGGAGTAAGGTTAGGATTTCTAGGATATTGTCCTTTCTACAAGAAGGTTTAGAAAAGGGTTTATCGGCTAGCTCATTAAAGGGACAGATCTCAGCTCTGTCCATCTTGTTACACAGGCGTCTGTCAGAAAATCCAGACGTCCAGGCCTTTTGTCAGGCTTTAGCTAGGATCAAGCCTGTGTTTAAAGCTGTTGCTCCGCCATGGAGTTTAAACTTAGTTCTTAACGTTTTACAGGGTGTTCCGTTTGAACCCCTTCATTCCATTGATATAAAATTGTTATCTTGGAAAGTTCTGTTTTTAATGGCTATTTCCTCGGCTCGAAGAGTCTCTGAGTTATCAGCCTTACATTGTGATTCTCCTTATCTGATTTTTCACTCAGACAAGGTAGTTCTGCGTACTAAACCTGGGTTCTTACCTAAGGTAGTCACTAACAGGAATATCAATCAAGAGATTGTTGTTCCATCCTTGTGTCCAAATCCTTCTTCAAAGAAGGAACGTCTTCTACACAATCTGGATGTAGTTCGTGCCCTCAAGTTCTACTTGCAGGCAACTAAGGATTTTCGACAAACGTCTTCCCTGTTTGTCGTGTACTCTGGTCAGAGGAGAGGTCATAAGGCTTCGGCTACCTCTCTCTCCTTATGGCTTCGTAGCATAATTCGTTTAGCCTATGAGACTGCTGGACAGCAGCCTCCTGAAAGAATTACAGCTCATTCTACTAGAGCTGTGGCTTCCACTTGGGCCTTTAAGAATGAGGCCTCTGTTGAACAGATTTGCAAGGCTGCAACTTGGTCTTCGCTTCATACTTTTTCCAAATTTTACAAATTTGACACTTTTGCTTCTTCGGAGGCTATTTTTGGGAGAAAGGTTCTTCAGGCAGTGGTTCCTTCTGTATAATGAGCCTGCCTATCCCTCCCGTCATCCGTGTACTTTTGCTTTGGTATTGGTATCCCAGAAGTAATGATGACCCGTGGACTGATCACACATAACAGAAGAAAACATAATTTATGCTTACCTGATAAATTCCTTTCTTCTGTTGTGTGATCAGTCCACGGCCCGCCCTGTTTTAAGGCAGGTAAATATCTTTTAAATTATACTCCAGTCACCACTTCACCCTTGGTTTCTCCTTTCTCGTTGATTCTTGGTCGAATGACTGGGAGTGACGTAGAGGGGAGGAGCTATATGCAGCTCTGCTGGGTGAATCCTCTTGCATTTCCTGTTGGGGAGGAGTTATATCCCAGAAGTAATGATGACCCGTGGACTGATCACACAACAGAAGAAAGGAATTTATCAGGTAAGCATAAATTATGTTTTTAGCAAGTGGCATGTGTGTTCATGTAGCCACCAACCGGCAGCTAGCTTCCACTAGTGCATTGTTGAGCCTACCTAGGTATGCTTTAAAAAAAAAAAAAAGATACCAAGGTAACAAATACAATTTGATAATAAAAGTAAATTGAAAAGTCTTGGAAAATGACATGCTCTATCTGACTTTCATGTCTATCTTTATGGACCCATCTATCTATATGTAAGTTTTCAAAGAGCTTTAAAAGGACATATAAAATGTATTTAAAGGGACATTATACACATTTTTTCTTTGCATAAATGTTTTGTAGATGATCTATTTATATAGTCCATAAAGGTTTTTTTTTTAAATGTATAGTTTTGCTTATTTTTAAATTACATTGCTCTGATTTTCAGACTCCTAACCAAGCCCCAAAGTTTTATGTGAATACCGTCAGCTACCTTCTCCAGCTTGCTGCTGTTTGTGTAAAGGGTCTTTCATATGCAAAAGAAGGGGGAGGGGGGAGTGTCTTATTTACCACGTGCAGGGGGCTTTCCAGCTACCTTTTCAACAGAGCTAAACTGAAAGCTTCTAAGTACGTTTTTAAACAGTTTTATAATGGATTTTTATATCGGTATCTGTGCATCTTATTCTTTATAGTAGTGTCTATTACATGCAGTTATATGAAAATGAGTGTATACTGTCCCTTTAAGTATAGGATCATTCAGCCTCTAGTCATGGGTGCCTCCGTGTTGAAATCTAGATTTCACTACATCAAGGATCGACAAACCCAGGAGATAATGAGCCACTGGCTTAAAGAATTTTACCTCTGGCTACTAAGTTTTTGAGATATAGATACATACATACCTGTCCGACTGCTAAATATTCTTACAGGCTTCTAAATTTTAAACAAATGTGTTAACCCCGTTGACTACTCTTCAGTACTGATGTGTTTAAACATGTGCCGTAACTTTCCTTCAGATATTTGCAATGTAACCTAGGTTCCAAATTGGCAGTACCCATGATTAGAGGGAGGAGCATGAAATATATTTAGTGTTCAGTGTCCTTTTAACGAGCTTTCCACTTGCTATAATCATCCTGGTCTGATAGGTGTAATACAGCACTCTCTCTATATAACGCACACCATCCAGCTTGTAATGCTAATGCAGTCGATATTCATGTTAAAGGGATAGGAAAGTGAAAATTAAACTTGCATGATTTAGATAGAGCGTGTCATTTTAAAGACGCATTTATATTCGCTCCGGTTTTCAAATGTGCTTCGTTCTCTTGGTATCCCTTGTTCAAAAAGAATACAAATGTATCCTACACTAGTGGTAGCTAGTTGCTGACTGGTGCCTGCACACCTTTGTCTTTTGTGTTTGTCGAATTTGATGTGTTCAGCTAGCTGCCAATGTTCCTTCAACAAAGGATAACCATAGAATGAATCAAATGATAAAATTAGTGAATTGGAAAGTTGATTAAAATGGTATGTAAGAAAATGTTGGGGTTTCCTGTCCTTTTAAGCAGCATTCCCTACACATGAGCAAACCGTAAACTAACTGTCATTGATCCCCTCTCAATACAAGATTAGTCCATAGAGATACAAAATAAATGTTTGAAAATATGCAGTGCAGCACCTGTAATTGGCTGCTCCGATTGCAATGGAAGTATTGAATGTAAGCGCTTCTGATAGATTTAAGATGCTATTTCTGGGGGTTTGGTGATAACGTACATTACATTTTCACCCTATATAAAGCATGTCATTTTCTATGCTTTTATTTTAGCGAAGCTGCAATAGAAACAGGGCATGGTTGTGGTCAGTGTTTTTATTTATTTATGTAATTTTATGTCTCTTTAAAGTTTAAACACAATGTATTAGCCTTAAAATGAATGGATTTCATCCATGAAGCTTAAGTGCATTTTGTTTTATTACATTGATTTCAAACCATGAGTCCTCTGGGTTAGGTAAGAACAACAAGGAATCATTAAGTGGCGTAGGAAGTCTTTGTAAGCGAACATTGTTAATAATTAGCTGTGCCATATAGTTGCGCAAGCCATTATCTTGTGCACCAGAGTCAGAATTTTCCTTCTTCCTTCTCTGTTTACTGAATTACATACCTTGTGATTTAAATGTGAGACCTATCTAGACATCATGGTTTTTTTTTTCTAGTCCTGCCAGATGATGCTGATGTGTTTTTTTTTGTATCATTATCCTATCACTCTTGAACCTATCCAGTTATTTTGATATGATTTTATTATAATTATATAAAATCCATGATATCAGAGCTTGTGACATTCCGGCTGGCTGAGGGTCATGATACAATTTAACCCCTTAACGATCACAACGTAACCAGTACGTCGCTGGTCCTTAAAGGGACATGAAACCCCAATTTTTTCTTTCATGATTTTTAGATAGAACATTCAATTTTAAATAACTTTCCAATTTTACTTCTATTTAATTTGCTTCCTTCTCGTGTTATCCTTTGCTGAAAGGCTTATGTAGGTAAGCTCAGGAGCAGAAAAGAACCTAGGTTCTAGCGGCTGATTGGTGGCTGCATATATATATTGTCTCACCCATGTGTTTAGTTAGAAACCAGTAGTGCATTGCTGCCCCCTCAACAAATGTTTCCAAGAGAATGAAACAAATTATATAATAGAAGTAAATTAGAAAGTTGTTTAAAATTGTATTCTCTATCTGAATAATGAAATAAATATTTTGGGTTTCATGAGTGCTAAGCACTTTCCCACCTGAGTGCTGAGCTAATTTTAGTTTGTGTTTTTTTTGTTTAAATATATTTTTACACTTTTTTTTTTTTTCTTCTTTCAGATCCCCAAGACTTATACTGTTGGAAAGGTTACGCGATTACCTTTCCAACTGTAGGGGTCTGTAGCTGCTTAGATGACTGAGATACAGGCTTCTAAGCAGCATGCCCCCTTTCCCTATACTGTCCATTGTCTTTTTTTAAATAAAGTTGCGTGGTGACGTCATTACGTTATTGCGTGTGACGTCACCACGCAAAACGTGAAGCCCTGGCGATGCCTTTCACTATACAGGCCCGATCGCCAGGGTAGGAGTGGGTGGGAGTCCCCAGATCTCCCTCAAGGTGGGAGAGTGCTAGCGACGGCTCTGAGCCATCGTTGGCACTCAAGGGGTTAAGGGGTTGTCTGCTAATAATGGCGCGGGTCTTGCTATTAGACTCTCCCTCTCTCCTGCAGGCTTCCTAAAATAGCAGGACCAGCGCCGTCATTAAGGGTTATAAAAAGGATTAATGGAATGTTATACATTTTGAGCATTTAAAGGAATATGAAAGTCAAATTAAACATTTATGGTTTAGATAGAGCATGCAATAGAGACTTTACTATTTGCTTCTATTAGCAGATTTACTTTGTTCTCTTAGTATCCTTGGGTTGAAAAGCACACCTAGGTAGGATTGGGGAGCAGCAATGCGCTACTGGAAGCTAGCTGCTAATTGGTTACTGCACACATATACCTCTTGTCATTGGCTCACCATCTGTGTTGGCTTTCCAAAGTGCGTCACACAACAACTAAATAGGTATATGCTGTCACGTATCGAGCACCTCCTCGTGTAAGTTGATCGTTGTAAGAAATAATTTGCATGAGTTGTGAAAAACTGCTAACGTAGAAGTATTTTCTCGACCTGCTATCTAAAAAAACACTGACTTGTTTCAGTGACACAGATCGGTATCTAAAAAGAAGCTGCACCCAGGTGGTAAATCGCCATAGAACAGGCTAACAATGGTATTGAGCTGGTTGTTGGTTCCTGAGAGTGCACTTCTTTCTGTGTGTATTTAGTCTCCCTAAGGGAAAAAGGGGCAACCAGACGTGGACTCCTTGCTCAGTGAGCTTAGAGGAATACTGCTACACCTCACGGACGAGGCCCAATGAAGGCCGAAACGATCATCTGGGGTTGCTGTGTTCCTTGTTCAGATAGGAATTACCTGGTATTTTGGCGCTGGACTGACCGTAATAGGCAGTATCAGACTTATATACTACAGGAAAGTTCTACTCTGTAAAAAGCATTACTGGGCTAAAAAAGCTCCGCCCAGGTGGTAAATCGCCATAGAACAGGTTAACAATGGTATTGAGCTGGTTGTTGGTTCCTTTGAGTGAGCCTCTCTTTGTATGTACAGATCGGTATCTGATCACACACCAAAAGTTCCCCATCTGCTTGCTGGACTCCATTGAAAGCAATCGGAGAGCCAAGACAGAGCGGTACATACAGAACAAATATCTACATGTTTTATGGCACAGATTCCTTATCTCATTTAGCCTTTTGTACAGCAGCTAATTGTAGCCTGAAACCTCAGAGGTGGGGCTTTCCACCTTTGAGTGACTTTCTATGTAGCGATCTTTAAAGGGACATTCCAGTCAAAATTTAAATGTACATAGATGATTTACATTTTTGAATAGAAACATATTTGCAGTATACATGTATTGGCAAAAATACTTCTATTAAGAGTTATCACTGTTTTTAGTGTTAACATTTTTCTCTGCACGTGCATGTGAAGCATAGCTAGATATTGGCACTGCACCCACATTTTAAATAATGCAGCTGCTCAGATAATCAGTTGGGCTTGTATCATGTCAGCAATTAACAAATTGAGTCATTAGCAGATGGTACAAGCACCTTAGGCTCTCCGAACAAGTGTTGTGTTTAAAATGCTGGTGCACGGTGCATACTTAAATACACTTTTGAAACAGCTATAGCTTTTATTAGAAGCATTTTTGCTAATGCATGTATATTACAAAAATGCTTCGGTTTAATACCGAAATGCACCCATGTGGTTTCCAATTTTGGCTGGAATATCCCTTTAACTCAATTAAATCTGTATTATACCAAGGCAACTATGGGTGTGAGAAGTTTGTTCTCCAAAATGATTTGCATTTTGTTCTCCTCTTTACATAGGAACACATAACAAAATAATAAAAAAAAGTTTTAGAGGAGCCAGAACTTATCAAACATCGTCTAATCACAACCACTAACATTTGCATTACGATATTTAAAGGGACAGGAAACCACAACATTTTCTTTCATGATTTTTAACAACTTTCCAATTTACTTTTTGCCATATTTGCTTCATTATCTTGTTATCCTTTGCTGAAGGAACAGCATTGCACTACTGCCGCTTGCTGAACACATCTCCAATCACAAGGGACAAGCATGTGCAGGACCCAATCAGCAGCCACCCACTAGTGTAGGATATGTGCGTATTCTTTTTAAACAAGGGATATTAAAAGAACAAAGCACATTTAAAAATAGAAGTGAATTTAAAAAAGTGTCTTAAAATATTCTATCTGAATAATGCAAGTTTAATTTAGACTTTCCTATCCCTTTTAAGGCAACAAAATTTCCTCCAAAAAATGAGACCCTGATATATCAAGTGATGTTTGAAAGTGTAGCTTTTTTTTTTTTTTCTTCATTTTTGTTCCTTCTGATTTTATGTTTTCAGAGGTAGAGAATTTCCTTTATACTGTCCATTTTTTTTCTTACCCATAACTAAAAGAAATTTCTTCCTGGCCCTTCTTAGAGTGTGTACAGTGATTAGTTTAACGGGACGGAATACTGCTAGCTTGCATATGACAGCGCACTATTTAAACACAGTGTTAAAGGGACACTGTACCCAAAAAAATTCTTTCGTGATTCAGATTGAGCATGAAATTTTAAGCAACTTTCTAATTTACTCCTATTATCAAATTTTCTTCATTCTCTTGGTATCTTTATTTGAAATGCAAGAATGTAAGTTTAGATGCCGGCCCATTTTTGGTGAACAACCTGGGTTGTCCTTGCTGATTGGTGGATAAATTCATCCACCAATAAAGTGCTGTCCAGAGTACTGAAACAAAAAAAAAAAAAGCTTAGATGTCGTCTTTTTCAAATAATGATAGCAAGAGAACGAAGAAAAATTGATAATTGGAGTAAATTAGAAAGTTGCTTAAAATTGCATGCTCTAGCTGAATCACAAAAGAAAAAAAAATTGGGTTCAGTGTCCCTTTTAATATTTTTAGGTTGCTAAAGCTTTTTTTATTTTGATTAGTTAATGGGAAAGGCTCTTTATTTTGTGATTCAGACAGAGAATACCATTTTAAAAATGTTTCCAATTTACTTCTATTATCAAATTTACTTTGTTACAGTGATATTCTTTGTTGAAGAGATACCTAGGTAGGCGTCTGGAGCACTTTATGGCAGGAATTGGTGCTGCCATTTAGTGCTCTTGCAAATAGGCAACATTCTTGCAAAACTGCTGCCATTTAGTGCTCCAGAAATGGCCCTGCGTCTAAGCATACATCACTGCTTTTCAACAAAAGATACTAAAAGAACAAAGAAAAATAAATTGGTAAAAGAAGTAAATTAGAAAGTTATTTTAAATTGCATGCTCTATCTGAATCATGAAAGAGAAAAATTTGGTTTTCATATCCCTTTAATTTTTTTGGCTAATTAGTCCACAGCCCAGAGACTTTTTTTTTTTTTCTTTTGCAGATCATTTTGAAATAAAATTACATTTTAAATTAGGCAGTTACACTAAAGCATCAGTTCAATATTGCAATGTGTTTTTTAATATAGTGCAGCAGTTTAAAATTGCATTGCAAATTAGCTTCAAAGAAAAATATAAATTTTACTTTTTTAAAATGTCTTGTGAAAAAAAAATCACTTAGAGCCAGTCAACAAATGCATTGCTGCTTTGCAGTGCTGCTAAATATTTGACTGTTCTTTTCAAACAGTACTTTGTTCTGGATGCACTGTGTTAAGGCAAACATACTTTAGTGCAGCCAGAGAACAGTGCTGTTTAAAGAGAACAGCCTAATGCAGAGCAGCGCTGCAAAGTGAAAGAGCTAACCATTCCTGCATGTGTCCCACTCTTTCTGCACAAATGCTGCATTTTCTGTGATGACATTTCAGATCACAGCATGTTCTGCCTTTGGTGTCCACAGCAGTACATGCTATAGTGATCCAGCCACAAAATGAAACAAACCTGTATTACAGAAACTACAAATGGCACCTGATGTGATCTATCCAATGATTTAATGACATTATTGTATAACCAGATTGCAGTCTGCTATATAGGTTATGTATAGATCTAGTTCTTTAGACAAAGGATGCAATTTAACACCTTCTCATACCACACACTGATATATATCTATCGTTTTGTGCGTGAGATTTTGCAGGATACCAGTGTCACTCAGCTAAAAGTTTTTCACAGTGACACGCAGTTTCTGTTGGAGTTCAGCTGTAAAATTGGTTTAATATTTAGAGTCTGGGCTCAGAGTCAAAGTGACTGCATAGTATCGTGTGTCTCTCTCACACACTGCATAACCTGCCAGATGTTTTCTGGTATACATTTGATGCAGTCGAAAAGGAAGTGAGAGAGAACCTTTGGGACTATTTAAGTATCTTCTTGTACTTTGGCCAACTATATCTTATGATTAATGCTCCATATTGAACCCTGTATTAAAATTGCATAAGTTCCTTAATCACATCTGAGTACGAGAGCAATAAAGTATATTTGTGATTTTATAAGCCGTTAAGTAACATGCATCTAATACATGCTTGTAAACAGTAAGGAGAAATTGTTCAATACGTTGAAATATGCTACTGTAAGTACTCAAATAGAGGGGAATATATAGCTATAGATATAGCTAGCTAGATAGAGATAGATATAGCAAGAGAGATAAAGTATATATGTGCGAGTGTGTATGTATGTGTATATATATATATATATATGTGTGTGTGTGTGTATAATCAAGCAATAACATATTTAAGATCCTTGAGGGACTTACTCCTGATTAAGAATGCAGGACTATCTGTTTTTGACATTTCAATATTATCCTATGTTGACCGTGACACTTATTTTTTCTTTCTAGAGAATGTCGCATTTGATATGCAAATATTGCATTTGAATTCTCATGTGTAAAATTTGAATATTATGTTTCAGTATAAATTTTACATTCAATAACAAAAATCTTAAAAAGAAAAGAAAAAAAAGAAAAAAGTCAAGTGTTTAGGAAACATTTAACAGTTATTTAGAGCAAATACATTCACTCGTCCTTCTCTAAAAGAAGTATTCTATTTAACTATTTAATTAGGCTAATTAAAGGGACACTGAACCCAAATTTTTTCTTTTGTGGTTCAGATAGAAAATGAAATTTTAAGCAACTTTCTAATTTACTCCTATAATCAAAATGTCTTCATTCTCTTGGTATCTTTATTTGAAATGCAAGAATGTAAGTTTAGATGCCGGCCCATTTTTGGTGAACAACCTGGGTTGTTTTTGCTAATTGGTGGATAAATTCATCCAGCAATAAAAAAAATGCTGTCCATAGTACTGAACTAAAAAAAATCCTAGATAACTTCCTTTTCAAATAAAGACAGCAAAAGAACGAAAAAAAATTGATAATAGGAGTAAATTAGAAAGTTGCTTAAAATGGCATGCTCTATCTGAATCACAAAATATTTTTTTTTTCTTCAGTGTCCCTTTAATTAGACTTGTAGACTAGAGGGGGGCGCAGCAGTGATCACATGATTATTCTAACCCAAGATGTTTGGATATGAATTGTAATTAATATGTGTTGTACGTTTGGTTTAATTATTCAGTATGTCATTGCTATAATTCAGATCTTTTCCAAAACAATAACACCTAAAAGCAAATAAGTAGTATTTGTAACCCCTTTGTGTCTGCATCAAACTGTTAACATCGGAAAAAAAAGTTCTTTTCCTTACAAAAAAATAGATGGGAAAGGTCCGAAAGTTTTGTGAACTGTATGTGGAACCCGTATTGAATGTTTGCAGTAACTGGAGGCCTGGTTGTATTGTTTTTATTCTGTATTGTGTCCTTACATAATACAACAGGTAACTGAAACCGTGGTTCACCTGCTGAGCTCTTATGTGGAACATAGAATGGTTTAGTGTAGTTCTTTCCCAGAATGATCTATAGCCACAGGTTTTTTACCTGTTAAAGGGAAATAAAATTCAACTTGAAACATATATCACCATTTCTTTCATGTAATTAGCAAGAGTCCATGAGCTAGTGACGTATGGGATATACATTCCTACCAGGAGGGGCAAAGTTTCCCAAACCTTAAAATGCCTATAAATACACCCCTCACCACACCCACAATTCAGTTTTACAAACTTTGCCTCCGATGGAGGTGGTGAAGTAAGTTTGTGCTAGATTCTACGTTGATATGCGCTCCGCAGCAAGTTGGAGCCCGGTTTTCCTCTCAGCGTGCAGTGAATGTCAGAGGGATGTGAGGAGAGTATTGCCTATTTGAATGCAGTGATCTCCTTCTACGGGGTCTATTTCATAGGTTCTCTGTTATCGGTCGTAGAGATTCATCTCTTACCTCCCTTTTCAGATAGACGATATACTCTTATATATACCATTACCTCTGCTGATTCTCGTTTCAGTACTTGTTTGGCTTTCTACAAACATGTAGATGAGTGTCCTGGGGTAAGTAAGTCTTATTTTCTGTGACACTCTAAGCTATGGTTGGGCACTTTGTTTATAAAGTTCTAAATATATGTATTCAAACATTTATTTGCCTTGACTCAGAATGTTCAACTTTCCTTATTTTTCAGACAGTCAGTTTCATATTTGGGATAATGCATTTGAATTAATCATTTTTTCTTACCTTCAAAAATTTGACTCTTTTTTTCCTGTGGGCTGTTAGGCTTGCGGGGGCTGAAAATGCTTCATTTCTCCAACATAGGTGTGTCCGGTCCACGGCGTCATCCTTACTTGTGGGATATTCTCTTCCCCAACAGGAAATGGCAAAGAGCCCAGCAAAGCTGGTCACATGATCCCTCCTAGGCTCCGCCTACCCCAGTCATTCTCTTTGCCGTTGTACAGGCAACATCTCCACGGAGATGGCTTAGAGTTTTTTAGTGTTTAACTGTAGTTTTTATTATTCAATCAAGAGTTTGTTATTTTAAAATAGTGCTGGTATGTACTATTTACTCTGAAACAGAAAAGAGATGAAGATTTCTGTTTGTAAGAGGAAAATGATTTTAGCAACCGTTACTAAAATCGATGGCTGTTCCACACAGGACTGTTGAGAGGAATTAACTTCAGTTGGGGGAACAGTGAGCAGACTTTTGCTGCTTGAGGTATGACACATTCTAACAAGACGATGTAATGCTGGAAGCTGTCATTTTCCCTATGGGATCCGGTAAGCCATTTCTCCAACATAGGTGTGTCCGGTCCACGGCGTCATCCTTACTTGTGGGATATTCTCTTCCCCAACAGGAAATGGCAAAGAGCCCAGCAAAGCTGGTCACATGATCCCTCCTAGGCTCCGCCTACCCCAGTCATTCTCTTTGCCGTTGTACAGGCAACATCTCCACGGAGATGGCTTAGAGTTTTTTAGTGTTTAACTGTAGTTTTTCATTATTCAATCAAGAGTTTGTTATTTTCAAATAGTGCTGGTACGTACTATTTACTCAGAAACAGAAAAGAGATGAAGAATTCTGTTTGTATGAGGAAAATGATTTTAGCAACCGTAACTAAAATCCATGGCTGTTCCACACAGGACTGTTGAGAGCAATTAACTTCAGTTGGGGGAACAGTTTGCAGTCCTTTGCTGCTTGAGGTATGACACATTCTAACAAGACGATGTAATGCTGGAAGCTGTCATTTTCCCTATGGGATCCGGTAAGCCATGTTTATTACGATTGTAAATAAGGGCTTCACAAGGGCTTATTTAAACTGTAGACCTTTTTTGGGCTAAATCGATTGATATTAACACTTATTTAGCCTTGAGGAATCATTTATTCTGGGTATTTTGATATAATAATATCGGCAGGCACTGTTTTAGACACCTTATTCTTTAGGGGCTTTCCCAAAGCATAGGCAGAGTCTCATTTTCGCGCCGGTGTTGCGCACTTGTTTTTGAGAGGCATGGCATGCAGTCGCATGTGAGAGGAGCTCTGATACCTATAAAAGACTTCTGAAGGCGTCATTTGGTATCGTATTCCCCTTTGGGTTTGGTTGGGTCTCAGCAAAGCAGATACCAGGGACTGTAAAGGGGTTAAAGCTTAAAACGGCTCCGGTTCCGTTATTTTAAGGGTTAAAGCTTCCAAAATTGGTGTGCAATATTTTCAAGGCTTTAAGACACTGTGGTGAAAGTTTGGTGAATTTTGAACAATTCCTTCATGTTTTTTCGCAATTGCAGTAATAAAGTGTGTTCAGTTTAAAATTTAAAGTGACAGTAACGGTTTTATTTCAAAACGCTTTTTGTACTTTCTTATCAAGTTTATGCCTGTTTAACATGTCTGAACTACCAGATAGACTGTGTTCTGAATGTGGGGAAGCCAGAATTCCTATTCATTTAAATAAATGTGATTTATGTGATAATGACAATGATGCCCAAGATGATTCCTCAAGTGAGGGGAGTAAGCATGGTACTGCATCATTCCCTCCTTCGTCTACACGAGTCTTGCCCACTCAGGAGGCCCCTAGTACATCTAGCGCGCCAATACTCCTTACTATGCAACAATTAACGGCTGTAATGGATAATTCTGTCAAAAACATTTTAGCCAAAATGAACCCTTGTCAGCGTAAGCGTGGATGCTCTGTTTTAGTTACTGAAGAGCATGACGACGCTGATATTAATATCTCTGAAGGGCCCCTAACCCAATCTGAGGGGGCCAGGGAGGTTTTGTCTGAGGGAGAAATTACTGATTTAGGGAACATTTCTCAGCAGGCTGAATCTGATGTGATTACTTTTAAATTTAAATTGGAACATCTCCGCATTTTGCTTAAGGAGGTATTATCCACTCTGGATGATTGTGAAAATTTGGTCATCCCAGAGAAACTATGTAAAATGGACAAGTTCCTAGAGGTGCCGGGGCTCCCAGAAGCTTTTCCTATACCCAAGCGGGTGGCGGACATTGTTAATAAAGAATGGGAAAGGCCCGGTATTCCTTTCGTCCCTCCCCCCATATTTAAAAAATTGTTTCCTATGGTCGACCCCAGAAAGGACTTATGGCAGTCAGTCCCCAAGGTCGAGGGAGCGGTTTCTACTTTAAACAAACGCACCACTATTCCCATAGAGGATAGTTGTGCTTTCAAAGATCCTATGGATAAAAAATTAGAAGGTTTGCTTAAAAAGATGTTTGTTCAGCAGGGTTACCTTCTACAACCCATTTCATGCATTGTCCCTGTCACTACAGCCGCATATTTCTGGTTTGATGAACTGATTAAGGTGCTCGATAGTGACTCTCCTCCTTATGAGGAGATTATGGACAGAGTCAATGCTCTCAAATTGGCTAATTCTTTCACTCTAGACGCCTCTTTGCAATTGGCTAAGTTAGCGGCTAAGAATTCTGGGTTTGCTATTGTGGCGCGCAGAGCGCTTTGGTTGAAATCTTGGTCGGCTGATGCGTCTTCCAAGAACAAGCTACTAAACATTCCTTTCAAGGGGAAAACGCTGTTTGGTCCTGACTTGAAAGAGATTATCTCTGATATCACTGGGGGTAAGGGCCATGCCCTTCCTCAGGATCGGCCTTTCAAGGCAAAAAATAGACCTAATTTTCGTCCCTTTCGTAAAAACGGACCAGCCCAAGGTGCTACGTCCTCTAAGCAAGAGGGTAATACTTCTCAGGCCAAGCCAGCTTGGAGACCAATGCAAGGCTGGAACAAGGGAAAGCAGGCCAAGAAACCTGCCACTGCTACCAAGACAGCATGAAATATTGGCCCCCGATCCGGGACCGGATCTGGTGGGGGGCAGACTCTCTCTCTTCGCTCAGGCTTGGGCAAGAGATGTTCTGGATCCTTGGGCGCTAGAAATAGTCTCCCAGGGTTATCTTCTGGAATTCAAGGGACTTCCCCCAAGGGGGAGGTTCCACAGGTCTCAGTTGTCTTCAGACCACATAAAAAGACAGGCGTTCTTACATTGTGTAGAAGACCTGTTAAAAATGGGAGTGATTCATCCTGTTCCATTGAGAGAACAAGGGATGGGGTTCTACTCCAATCTGTTCATAGTTCCCAAAAAAGAGGGAACGTTCAGACCAATCCTAGATCTCAAGATCTTAAACAAATTTCTCAAGGTCCCATCGTTCAAGATGGAAACCATTCGAACTATCCTTCCTTCCATCCAGGAAGGTCAATTCATGTCCACTGTGGATTTAAAGGATGCGTATCTACATATTCCTATCCACAAGGAACATCATCGGTTCCTAAGGTTTGCATTCCTAGACAAACATTACCAGTTCGTGGCGCTTCCTTTCGGATTAGCCACTGCTCCAAGGATTTTCACAAAGGTACTAGGGTCCCTTCTAGCGGTGCTAAGACCAAGGGGCATTGCAGTAGTACCTTACCTGGACGACATTCTGATTCAAGCGTCGTCCCTCCCTCGAGCAAAGGCTCACACGGACATCGTCCTGGCCTTTCTCAGATCTCACGGCTGGAAAGTGAACGTGGAAAAGAGTTCTCTATCCCCGTCAACAAGGGTTCCCTTCTTGGGAACAATTATAGACTCCTCAGAAATGAGGATTTTTCTAACAGAGGCCAGAAAGACAAAACTTCTGGACTCTTGTCGAATTCTTCATTCCGTTCCTCTTCCTTCCGTAGCTCAGTGCATGGAAGTGATCGGGTTGATGGTAGCGGCAATGGACATAGTTCCTTTTGCGCGCATTCATCTAAGACCATTACAACTGTGCATGCTCAGTCAGTGGAATGGGGACTATACAGACTTATCTCCAAAGATACAAGTAAATCAGAGGACCAGAGACTCACTCCGTTGGTGGCTGTCCCTGGACAACCTGTCACGAGGGATGACATTCCGCAGACCAGAGTGGGTCATTGTCACGACCGACGCCAGTCTGATGGGCTGGGGCGCGGTCTGGGGATCCCTGAAAGCTCAGGGTCTTTGGTCTCGGGAAGAATCTCTTCTACCGATAAATATTCTGGAACTGAGAGCGATATTCAATGCTCTCAAGGCTTGGCCTCAGCTAGCGAGGACCAAGTTTATACGGTTTCAATCAGACAACATGACGACTGTTGCGTACATCAACCATCAGGGGGGAACAAGGAGTTCCCTAGCGATGGAAGAAGTGACCAAGATCATTCTATGGGCGGAGTCTCACTCCTGCCACCTGTCTGCTATCCACATCCCGGGAGTGGAAAATTGGGAAGCGGATTTTCTGAGTCGTCAGACATTGCATCCGGGGGAGTGGGAACTCCATCCGGAAATCTTTGCCCAAGTCACTCAACTATGGGGCATTCCAGACATGGATCTGATGGCCTCTCGTCAGAACTTCAAAGTTCCTTGCTACGGGTCCAGATCCAGGGATCCCAAGGCGGCTCTAGTGGATGCACTAGTAGCACCTTGGACCTTCAAACTAGCTTATGTGTTCCCGCCGTTCCCTCTCATCCCCAGGCTGGTAGCCAGGATCAATCAGGAGAGGGCGTCGGTGATCTTGATAGCTCCTGCGTGGCCACGCAGGACTTGGTATGCAGATCTGGTGAATATGTCATCGGCTCCACCTTGGAAGCTACCTTTGAGACGAGACCTTCTTGTTCAGGGTCCGTTCGAACATCCGAATCTGGTTTCACTCCAGCTGACTGCTTGGAGATTGAACGCTTGATTTTATCGAAGCGAGGTTTCTCAGATTCTGTTATCGATACTCTTGTTCAGGCCAGAAAGCCTGTAACTAGAAAGATTTACCACAAAATTTGGAAAAAATATATCTGTTGGTGTGAATCTAAAGGATTCCCTTGGGACAAGGTTAAGATTCCTAGGATTCTATCCTTCCTTCAAGAAGGATTGGAAAAAGGATTATCGGCAAGTTCCCTGAAGGGACAGATTTCTGCCTTGTCGGTGTTACTTCACAAAAAACTGGCAGCTGTGCCAGATGTTCAAGCCTTTGTTCAGGCTCTGGTTAGAATCAAGCCTGTTTACAAACCTTTGACTCCTCCTTGGAGTCTCAATTTAGTTCTTTCAGTTCTTCAGGGGGTTCCGTTTGAACCCTTACATTCCGTTGATATTAAGTTATTATCTTGGAAAGTTTTGTTTTTAGTTGCAATTTCTTCTGCTAGAAGAGTTTCAGAATTATCTGCTCTGCAGTGTTCTCCTCCTTATCTGGTGTTCCATGCAGATAAGGTGGTTTTACGTACTAAACCTGGTTTTCTTCCAAAAGTTGTTTCTAACAAAAACATTAACCAGGAGATTATCGTACCTTCTCTGTGTCCGAAACCAGTTTCAAAGAAGGAACGCTTGTTACACAATTTGGATGTTGTTCGCGCTCTAAAATTCTATTTAGATGCTACAAAGGATTTTAGACAAACATCTTCCTTGTTTGTTGTTTATTCAGGTAAAAGGAGAGGTCAAAAAGCAACTTCTACCTCTCTCTCTTTTTGGATTAAAAGCATCATCAGATTGGCTTACGAGACTGCCGGACGGCAGCCTCCCGAAAGAATCACAGCTCATTCCACTAGGGCTGTGGCTTCCACATGGGCCTTCAAGAACGAGGCTTCTGTTGATCAGATATGTAGGGCAGCGACTTGGTCTTCACTGCACACTTTTACCAAATTTTACAAGTTTGATACTTTTGCTTCTTCTGAGGCTATTTTTGGGAGAAAGGTTTTGCAAGCCGTGGTGCCTTCCATTTAGGTGACCTGATTTGCTCCCTCCCTTCATCCGTGTCCTAAAGCTTTGGTATTGGTTCCCACAAGTAAGGATGACGCCGTGGACCGGACACACCTATGTTGGAGAAAACAGAATTTATGTTTACCTGATAAATTTCTTTCTCCAACGGTGTGTCCGGTCCACGGCCCGCCCTGGTTTTTTAATCAGGTCTGATAATTTATTTTCTTTAACTACAGTCACCACGGTACCATATGGTTTCTCCTATGCTATTATTCCTCCTTAACGTCGGTCGAATGACTGGGGTAGGCGGAGCCTAGGAGGGATCATGTGACCAGCTTTGCTGGGCTCTTTGCCATTTCCTGTTGGGGAAGAGAATATCCCACAAGTAAGGATGACGCCGTGGACCGGACACACCGTTGGAGAAAGAAATTTATCAGGTAAACATAAATTCTGTTTTTTATTACAGAGTAAATAAGGGCTTCACAAGGGCTTGTTAAGACTGTAGACATTTTCTGGGCTAAATCGATTCATATATAAACATATTTAGCCTTGAGGAATCATTTAATCTGGGTATTTTTGTAAAATAATATCGGCAGGCACTGTTTTAGACACCTTATTCTCCAGGGGCTTTCCCTAATCATAGGCAGAGCCTCATTTTCGCGCCGGTATTGCGCACTTGTTTTTGAGAAGCATGACATGCAGTCGCATGTGTGAGGAGCTCTGATACATAAAAAAGACTTTCTGAAGGCGTCATTTGGTATCGTATTCCCCTTTGGGCTTGGTTGGGTCTCAGCAAAGCAGATACCAGGGACTGTAAAGGGGTTAAAGATAAAAACGGCTCCGGTTCCGTTATTTTAAGGGTTAAAGCTTCCAAATTTGGTGTGCAATACTTTTAAGGCTTTAAGACACTGTGGTGAAATTTTGGTGAATTTTGAACAATTCCTTCATACTTTTTCGCAATTGCAGTAATAAAGTGTGTTCAGTTTAAAATTTAAAGTGACAGTAACGGTTTTATTTTAAAACGTTTTTTGTACTTTGTTATCAAGTTTATGCCTGTTTAACATGTCTGAACTACCAGATAGACTGTGTTCTGAATGTGGGGAAGCCAAGGTTCCTTCTCATTTAAATAGATGTGATTTATATGACACTGAAAATGATGCCCAAGATGATTCCTCAAGTGAGGGGAGTAAGCATGGTACTGCATCATTCCCTCCTTCGTCTACACCAGTCTTGCCCACTCAGGAGGCCCCTAGTACATCTAGCGCGCCAATACTCCTTACTATGCAACAATTAACGGCTGTAATGGATAATTCTATCAAAAACATTTTAGCCAAAATGCCCACTTATCAGCGTAAGCGCGACTGCTCTGTTTTAGATACTGAAGAGCATGAGGACGCTGATGATAATGGTTCTGATATGCCCCTACACCAGTCTGAGGGGGCCAGGGAGGTTTTGTCTGAGGGAGAAATTTCAGATTCAGGGAAAATTTCTCAACAAGCTGAACCCGATGTGATTACATTTAAATTTAAGTTGGAACATCTCCGCGCTCTGCTTAAGGAGGTGTTATCCACTCTGGATGATTGTGAGAATTTGATCATCCCAGAGAAACTATGTAAAATGGACAAGTTCCTAGAGGTCCCGGGGCCCCCAGAAGCTTTTCCTATACCCAAGCGGGTGGCGGACATTGTAAATAAAGAATGGGAAAGGCCCGGTATACCTTTCGTCCCTCCCCCCATATTTAAAAAATTGTTTCCCATGGTCGACCCCAGAAAGGACTTATGGCAGACAGTCCCCAAGGTCGAGGGGGCGGTTTCTACTTTAAACAAACGCACCACTATACCCATAGAAGATAGTTGTGCTTTCAAAGATCCTATGGATAAAAAATTAGAAGGTTTGCTTAAAAAGATGTTTGTTCAGCAAGGTTACCTTCTACAACCAATTTCATGCATTGTCCCTGTCACTACAGCCGCGTGTTTCTGGTTCGATGAGCTAGAAAAGGCGATCGATAGTGATTCTCCTCCTTATGAGGAGATTATGGACAGAATCCGTGCTCTCAAATTGGCTAATTCTTTCACCCTAGACGCCACTTTGCAATTGGCTAGGTTAGCGGCGAAAAATTCTGGGTTTGCTATTGTGGCGCGCAGAGCGCTTTGGTTGAAATCTTGGTCAGCGGATGCGTCTTCCAAGAACAAATTGCTTAACATTCCTTTCAAGGGGAAAACGCTGTTTGGCCCTGACTTGAAAGAGATTATCTCTGATATCACTGGGGGTAAGGGCCACGCCCTTCCTCAGGATAGGTCTTTCAAGGCCAAAAATAAACCTAATTTTCGTCCCTTTCGTAGAAACGGACCAGCCCCAGGGTAATACTTCTCAAGCCAAGCCAGCCTGGAGACCAATGCAAGGCTGGAACAAGGGAAAGCAGGCCAAGAAGCCTGCCACTGCTACCAAGACAGCATGAAATGTTGGCCCCCGATCCGGGACCGGATCTGGTGGGGGGCAGACTCTCTCTCTTCGCTCAGGCTTGGGCAAGAGATGTTCTGGATCCTTGGGCACTAGAAATAGTCTCCCAAGGTTATCTTCTGGAATTCAAGGGGCTTCCCCCAAGGGGGAGGTTCCACAGGTCTCAATTGTCTTCAGACCACATAAAGAGACAGGCATTCTTACATTGTGTAGAAGACCTGTTAAAAATGGGAGTGATTCATCCTGTTCCATTAGGAGAACAAGGGATGGGGTTCTACTCCAATCTGTTCGTAGTTCCCAAAAAAGAGGGAACGTTCAGACCAATCTTGGATCTCAAGATCCTAAACAAGTTTCTCAAGGTTCCATCGTTCAAAATGGAAACTATTCGAACAATTCTTCCTTCCATCCAGGAAGGTCAATTCATGACCACGGTGGATTTAAAGGATGCGTATCTACATATTCCTATCCACAAGGAACATCATCGGTTCCTAAGGTTCGCATTCCTGGACAAGCATTACCAGTTCGTGGCACTTCCTTTCGGATTAGCCACTGCTCCAAGGATTTTCACAAAGGTACTAGGGTCCCTTCTAGCGGTACTAAGACCAAGGGGCATTGCAGTAGTACCTTACTTGGACGACATTCTGATTCAAGCGTCGTCCCTTCCTCAAGCAAAGGCTCACACGGACATAGTCCTGGCCTTTCTCAGATCTCACGGATGGAAAGTGAACGTAGAAAAGAGTTCTCTATCTCCGTCAACAAGGGTTCCCTTCTTGGGAACAATAATAGACTCCTTAGAAATGAGGATTTTTCTGACAGAGGCCAGAAAAACAAAACTTCTAAACTCTTGTCAAACACTTCATTCCGTTCCTCTTCCTTCCATAGCGCAGTGCATGGAAGTAATAGGTTTGATGGTAGCGGCAATGGACATAGTTCCTTTTGCGCGCATTCATCTAAGACCATTACAACTGTGCATGCTCAGTCAGTGGAATGGGGACTATACAGACTTGTCTCCGACGATTCAAGTAAATCAGAGGACCAGAGACTCACTCCGTTGGTGGCTGTCCCTGGACAACCTGTCACAAGGGATGACCTTCCGCAGACCGGAGTGGGTCATTGTCACGACCGACGCCAGTCTGATGGGCTGGGGCGCGGTCTGGGGACCCCTGAAAGCTCAGGGTCTTTGGTCTCGGGAAGAATCTCTTCTACCGATAAATATTCTGCAACTGAGAGCGATATTCAATGCTCTCAAGGCTTGGCCTCAGCTAGCAAAGGCCAAGTTCATACGGTTTCAATCAGACAACATGACGACTGTTGCGTACATCGACCATCAGGGGGGAACAAGGAGTTCCCTGGCGATGGAAGAAGTGACCAAAATCATTCAATGGGCGGAGACTCACTCCTGCCACCTGTCTGCAATCCACATTCCAGGAGTGGAAAATTGGGAAGCGGATTTTCTGAGTCGTCAGACATTACATCCGGGGGAGTGGGAACTCCATCCTGAAATCTTTGCCCAAATTACTCAATTGTGGGGCATTCCAGACATGGATCTGATGGCCTCTCGTCAGAACTTCAAGGTTCCTTGCTACGGGTCCAGATCCAGGGATCCCAAGGCGACTCTAGTAGATGCACTAGTAGCACCTTGGACCTTCAAACTAGCTTATGTGTTCCCGCCGTTTCCTCTCATCCCCAGGCTGGTAGCCAGGATCAATCAGGAGAGGGCGTCGGTGATCTTGATAGCTCCTGCGTGGCCACGCAGGACTTGGTATGCAGATCTGGTGAATATGTCATCGGCTCCACCATGGAAGCTACCTTTGAGACGAGACCTTCTTGTTCAAGGTCCGTTCGAACATCCGAATCTGGTCTCACTCCAGCTGACTGCTTGGAGATTGAACGCTTGATCTTATCAAAACGAGGGTTCTCAGATTCTGTTATTGATACTCTTGTTCAGGCCAGAAAGCCTGTAACTAGAAAAATTTACCACAAAATATGGAAAAAATATATCTGTTGGTGTGAATCTAAAGGATTCCCTTGGAACAAGGTAAAGATTCCTAAGATTCTATCCTTTCTTCAAGAAGGATTGGAGAAAGGATTATCGGCAAGTTCCTTGAAGGGACAGATTTCTGCCTTGTCTGTGTTACTTCACAAAAAGCTGGCAGCTGTGCCAGATGTTCAAGCCTTTGTTCAGGCTCTGGTTAGAATCAAGCCTGTTTACAAACCTTTGACTCCTCCTTGGAGTCTCAACTTAGTTCTTTCAGTTCTTCAGGGGGTTCCGTTTGAACCCTTGCATTCCGTTGATATTAAGTTATTATCTTGGAAAGTTTTGTTTTTGGTTGCAATTTCTTCTGCTAGAAGAGTTTCAGAATTATCTGCTCTGCAGTGTTCTCCTCCTTATCTGGTTTTCCATGCAGATAAGGTGGTTTTACGTACTAAACCTGGTTTTCTTCCGAAAGTTGTTTCTAACAAAAACATTAACCAGGAGATAGTCGTGCCTTCTTTGTGTCCGAATCCAGTTTCAAAGAAGGAACGTTTGTTGCACAATTTGGATGTTGTTCGCGCTCTAAAATTCTATTTAGATGCTACAAAGGATTTTAGACAAACATCTTCCTTGTTTGTTGTTTATTCTGGTAAAAGGAGAGGTCAAAAAGCAACTTCTACCTCTCTCTCTTTTTGGATTAAAAGCATCATCAGATTGGCTTATGAGACTGCCGGACGGCAGCCTCCTGAAAGAATCACAGCTCATTCCACTAGGGGTGTGGCTTCCACATGGGCCTTCAAGAACGAGGCTTCTGTTGATCAGATATGTAGAGCAGCGACTTGGTCTTCACTGCACACTTTTACCAAATTTTACAAGTTTGATACTTTTGCTTCTTCTGAGGCTATTTTTGGGAGAAAGGTTTTGCAAACCGTGGTGCCTTCCATTTAGGTGACCTGATTTGCTCCCTCCCTTCATCCGTGTCCTAAAGCTTTGGTATTGGTTCCCACAAGTAAGGATGACGCCGTGGACCGGACACACCTATGTTGGAGAAAACAGAATTTATGTTTACCTGATAAATTACTTTCTCCAACGGTGTGTCCGGTCCACGGCCCGCCCTGGTTTTTTAATCAGGTCTGATAATTTATTTTCTTTAACTACAGTCACCACGGTATCATATGGTTTCTCCTATGCAAATATTCCTCCTTTACGTCGGTCGAATGACTGGGGTAGGCGGAGCCTAGGAGGGATCATGTGACCAGCTTTGCTGGGCTCTTTGCCATTTCCTGTTGGGGAAGAGAATATCCCACAAGTAAGGATGACGCCGTGGACCGGACACACCGTTGGAGAAAGTAATTTATCAGGTAAACATAAATTCTGTTTTTATTGCGTCATTCTTGGCGCAGACTTTTTTGGCGCAAAAATTCTTTTCCGTTTCCGGCGTCATACGTGTCGCCGGAAGTTGCGTCATTTTTTGACGTTATTTTGCGCCAAAAATGTCGGCGTTCCGGATGTGGCGTCATTTTTGGCGCCAAAAGCATTTAGGCGCCAAATAATGTGGGCGTCTTATTTGGCGCTAAAAAATAAGGGCGTCGCTTTTGTCTCCACATTATTTAAGTCTTATTTTTTCATTGCTTCTGGTTGCTAGAAGCTTGTTCTTTGGCATTTTTTTTCCCATTCCTGAAACTGTCATTTAAGGAATTTGATCAATTTTGCTTTATATGTTGTTTTTTCTCTTACATATTGCAAGATGTCTCACGTTGCATCTGAGTCAGAAGATACTACAGGAAAATCGCTGTCTAGTGCTGGAGCTACCAAGCTAAGTGTATCTGCTATAATTTTTGGTATCTGTTTCTCCAGCTGTTTTTTGTATTGCATGTCATGACAAACTTATTAATGCAGATAAAATTTCCTTTAGTACTGTTACATTACCTGTTGCTGTTCCGTCGACATCTAATTTTCAGAGTGTTCCTGATAAACATAAGAGATTTTATTTTTTAAATCCATTAAGAAGGCTATGTCTGTTATTTCTCCTTCTAGTTTACATAAAAGTCTTTTAAAACTTCTCTTTTTTCAGATGAATTTTTAAATGAACATCATCATTCTGATACTGATAATGGTTCTTCTGGTTCAGAGGTTTCTGTCTCAGAGGTTGATGCTGATAAATCTTTGTATTTGTTCAAGATGGAATTTATTCGTTCTTTATTTAAAGAAGTATTAATTGCATTAGAAATAGAGGATTCTGGTCCTCTTGATACTAAATCTAAACGTTTAAATAAGGTTTTTAAATCTCCTGTAGTTATTCCAGAAGTGTTTAATCTCCCTGATGCTATTTCTGAAGTAATTTCCAGGGAATGGAATAATTTGGGTAATTCTTTTACTCCTTCTAAACGTTTAAGCAATTATATCCTGTGCCATCTGACAGATTAGAGTTTTTTTGGGACAAAATCCCTAAGGTTATGGGGCTGTCTCTACTCCTGCTAAATGTGCTACTATTCCTACGGCAGATAGTAATTCATTTAAGGATCCTTTAGATGGGAAAATTGAATCCTTTCTAAGAAAAACTTACTTATGTTCAGGTAATCTTCTTAGACCTGCTATATTTTTAGCGGATGTTGCTGCAGCTTCAACTTTTTGGTTAGAAGCTTTAGCGCAACAAGTAACAGATCATAATTTTATAGCATTATTATTATTCTATAACATGCTAATAATTTTATTGGTGATACCATCTTTTGATATCATTAGAGTTGATGTCAGGTATATGTCTCTAGCTATTTTAGCTAGAAAAGCTTTATGGATTAAACTTGGAATGCTGATATGTCTTCTAAGTCAACTTTGCTTTCCTTTTCTTTCCAGGGTAATAAATTATTATTTCAACTGTTTCTGGAAGGAAGGGAACTTTTTTACCAAAGGATAAAAAATCTAAGGTAAATTTAGGTCTAATAATCATTTTCGTTCCTTTCCTCACAATAAGGAACAAAAGCCTGATCCTTCATCCTCAGGAGCGGTATCAGTTTGGAAACTATTTCCAGTTTGGAATATATCCAAGCCTTATAGAAAACCTATAGCCAGCTTCTAAGTACCCATGAAGGTGCGGACCTTATTCCAGCTCAGCTGGTATGGGGCAGATTACGTTTTCTTCAAAGAAATTTTGATCAATTCCGTTCTCAATTTCTGGTTTCAGAACATTGTTTCAGAAAGGTACAGAATTGGCTTCAGTTAAGGCCTCCTGCTAAGAGATTTTTTTTCTTTCCCGTGTCCCAGTTAACACAGCAAAGGCTCAGCATTTCTGAAATGTGTTTCAGATCTAGAGTTGGCTGGAGTAATTATGCCAGTTCCAGTTCTGGAACAGGGACTGGGGTTTTATTTTATCTCTTCATTGTACCAAAGAAGGTCAATTCCTTCAGACCAGTTCCGGATCTATCAATATTGAATCGTTATGTAAGGATACCAACATTCAGTTTCTGTAGGACTGTCCTGCCTTTTGTTTAGCAAGGGCATTATATGTCTACAATAGATTTACAGGATGTGTATCTGCATATTCCGATTCATCCAGATTACTTTTAGTGTCTAAGATTCTCTTTTTAGACAAGCATTACCAGTTTTGTGGCTCTACCGTTTGGCCTAGCCTCAGTTCCAAGAATTGTTTTCAAAGGTTCTCGGTGCCCTTCTTTCTGTAATCAGAGAACAGGGTTTTGGTATTTCCTTATTGGACGATATCTGGGTACTTGCTCAGTCTTCTCATTTTCGATGAATCTCATACGAATCGACTTGTGTTGTTTCTTCAAGTTCATGGTTGGAGGATCAATTTACCAATCAGTTTGATTCCTCAGACAAGGGTAACCTTTTTAGGTTTCTAGAATAGATTCAGTGTCTATGACTCTGTCCTTGTCAGACAAGAGAAGTTTAACATTGATTTCAGCTTGTCAAAACCTTCAGTCACAATCATTCCCTTTGGTAGCCTTATGCATGGAAATTTTAGGTCTTAGGACTGCCGCATCAGATGCGATCTCCTTTGCTCGTTTTCACATGCGACCTCTTCAGCTCTGTATGCTGAACCAATGGTGCAGGGATTACTCAAAGATATCTCAATTAATATCTTTAAACCGATTATACGACACTCTCTGACATGGTGGACAGATCACCATCGTTTAGTTCAGGGGGCTTCTTTGTTCTTCCGACCTGGACTATAATCTCAACAGATGCAAGTCTTACAGGTTGGGGAGCTGTGTGGGGGTATCTGACGGCACAAGGGGTTTGGGAATCTCAGGAGGTGAGATTTCCGATCAATATTTTGGAACTCCGTGCAATTTCAGAGCTCTTCAGTCTTGGCCTCTTCTGAAGAGAGAGTTGTTCATTTGTTTTCAGATAGACAATGTCACAACTGTGGCATACATCAATCATCAAGGAGGGACTCACAGTCCTCTGGCTATGAAAGAAGTATCTCAAATTTTGGTTTGGGCGGAATCCAGCTCCTGTCTAATCTCTGCGGTTCATATCCCAGGTATGGACAATTGGAAAGTGGATTATCTCAGTCGCCAAACGTTGCACCTGGGTGAATGGTCTTCACCCAGAGGTATTTCCTCTGATTGTTCAAATGTGGGAACTCCCAGAAATAGATCTGATGGCTTCTCATCTAAACAAGAAACTTCCCTGGTATCTGTCCGGATCCAGGGATCCTCGGGCGGAGGCAGTGGATGCATTATCTCTTCCTTACAAGTGTCATCCTGCCTATATCTTTCCGCCTCTAGTTCTTCTTCCAAGGGTATTCTCCAATATTCTAAAGGAATGCTCGTTTGTCCTGCTGGTAGCTCCAGCATGGCCTCACAGGTTTTGGTATGCAGATCTTGTCCGGATGGCCTCTTGCCAGCTGTGGACTCTTCCGTTAAGACCAGTCTTTCTGTCTCAAGGTTCTTTTTTCCATCAGGATCTCAAAACCTTAATTTTAAGGTGTGGAGTTTGAACGCTTGATTCTTGGTCAAAGAGGTTTCTCTGACTCTGTGATTGATACTATGTGACAGGCTCGTAAATCTGTATCTAGAGAGATATATTATAGAGTCTGGAAGACTTATATTTCTTCAGGATGGTTTAGATAAAGGTTTGTCCGCAAGTTTCTTGAAAGACAAATCTCTGCTCTTTCTGTTCTTTTTCACAGAAGGATTGCTAATCTTCCTGATATTCATTGTTTTGTACAAGCTTTGGTTCGTATAAAACCTGTCATTTAGTCAATTTCTCCTCCTTGGAGTTTGAATTTGGTTCTGGGGGCTCTTCAAGCTCCTCCTTTTGAACCCATGCATTCTTTGGTCATTATATTACTTTTTTGGAAAGTTTTGTTTCTTTTGGCCATCTCTTCTGCCAGAAGAGTCTCTGAATTATCTACTCTTTTTTTGTGAGTCTCCTTTTCTGATTTTGTATCAGGATAAGGCGGTGCTGCGAACTTCTTTTGAATTTTTTACCTAAGGTTGTGAATTCTACCAACATTAGTAGAGAATTTGTGGTTCCTTCATTATGTCCTAATCCTATGAATTCTAAGGAGAAATCATTGCATTCTTTGGATGCTGTTAGAGCTTTGTAATATTATGTTGAAGCTATTAAGTCTTTCCGAAAGACTTCTAGTCTATTTGTCATCTTTTCCGGTTCTAGAAAAGACCAGAAAGCTTCTGCCATTTCTTTGGCATCTTGGTTGAAATCTTTATTTCATCATGCCTATGTTGAGTCGGGTAACACTCCGCCTCAAAGGATTACAGCTCATTCTACTAGGTTAGTTTCTACTTCCTGGGCGTTTAAGAATGAAGCTTCGGTTGATCAGATTTGCAAAACAGCAACTTGGTCCTCTTTGCATACTTTTACTAAATTCTACCATTTTGATGTGTGTTCTTCTTCTGAAGCAGTTTTTGGTAGAAACGTACTTCAGGCAGTGGTTTCAGTTTGAATCTTCTGCTTATGTTTTTTCATTAAAAATTTTATTCTGGGTGTGGATTATTTTCAGCAGGAATTGGCTGTCTTTATTTTATCCCTCCCTCTCTAGTGACTCTTGTGTGGAAAGATCCACATCTTGGGTAATCATTATCCCATACATCACTAGCTCATGGACTCTTGCTAATTACATGAAAGAAAACATAATTTATGTAAGAACTTACCTGATAAATTCATTTCTTTCATATTAGCAAGAGTCCATGAGGCCCGCCCTTTTTTGTGGTGGTTTTGATTTTTTTGTATAAAGCACAATTATTCCAATTCCTTATTTTATATGCTTTCGCACTTTTTTCTTATCACCCCACTTCTTGGCTATTCGTTAAACTGAATTGTGGGTGTGGTGAGGGGTGTATTTATAGGCATTTTAAGGTTTGGGAAACTTTGCCCCTCCTGGTAGGAATGTATATCCCATACGTCACTAGCTCATGGACTCTTGCTAATATGAAAGAAATGAATTTATCAGGTAAGTTCTTACATAAATTATGTTTTTTTCAAGTGTTGGATGTGTTTGTGCGTAGCCTTATATACTCAGTTGTACGCACAAAAAGATATTTACTTACATATACATTTATACATATTGCCTTTTATTGTGAAATTAGTTAAGATTATGACTATCTCCCCTGTTTAATAATCTAGCCCTTACTCCTGGATATAATCTAAACCAGGGTCAACGGAAAAAGCTTGCCAATAAATGTAAAACTTAAACCACAATACTGAAATAAATATAGTGTACACACAAAAATCTTAATTTAGGGGTTGACAAATCTGTTTAAAATGTAAGAACCAGACAGTGGTATTTGTATAATAGATATATGGAAAATAACCCAAAAAGTTAGGAGCCAAAGGTACAATTCTAGGAGCCAGTGGCTCTCTCGCTCCCAGGTTTGTCGAGCCCTGTTTTAATGGCACTTGAAACCCAAATTGTTTATTTCACGATTCAGATACAACATGCAATTTTAAACAACTTTCCAATATACTTGTATTATCTAATTTGCTTTGTTCTTTTGGTATCCTTTGTTGAAGGAACAGCAATGCACTACTGTGAGCTAGCTGAAGGCCAATGACAAAATGCATATATGTGCAGCCTCCAATCGGCAGCTTCTGAGCCTGCCTAGGTATATTTTTCAGCAAAGGATAGAAAGAGAACACAACTAATTAGAATATTAGATAGAAATAAATTAAAAAGTTGTTGAAATTTGCATGCTCTATCTGAATCATAAAAGAAGAAGAGAAAAAAGGGTGTTTTTATATCTCTTTTCAAATGTAACATAAACAGTCACAAAGTGTCTCAAAAGTCCTGATGTATTCTAGACAGGGTCTTAAAGGGTTTGTTATTGGTCCTCCGATTGGTTGCCAGTTCTAGTTGACTTATACATTCTCCTTTCTAGTATCATGCAAGAAGAATTTATGTCCCTAGATCAGTGGTGCCAAGTTGGCACCTCAGATGTTTTGAAAATACATTTCCCATGATGCTTGGGCACTCAGCAGTCTTGTTGAGCATCATGGGAGATGTAGTTCTGAAACAGGGGTGCCAAGGTTAGCCTCACTGCCCTAGATCGTCTTTATCATGCACAAACTCTGCTTGTATAGCGGAGTAACTTGGTGCCCCATCCTTGACTGCTGCATCAGTTCAAAAATACTCCATCTGGTACAAGGCCCAAGTCGACATCAGGTTCTACCTTAAATGCATAATGGACAAAATGCGGAACATATTTTAATCCACTCGCCAGTCCGAGGGCAGGACACCTAAGCACTCCTCTATACAAGCAGTGTTTTATGCACGATAAGGACGATCCAGGGACGTACATTCTAATTGCATGTGTTTATCCTGTTAAGTGCATTGTGTGTGTTTGCACTTATATTTTTTTATAAACCTTCTTTGAATCTGAGCTGCGATTGGTGCTTTATGTTCAATCTACTCTGGGAATTGATGTTCCTCTTCGAGGAAACCCTGAAAGCACCTCTCAGACTCAATTACAACAGAACTGTATCATATAGAATTGGTATCTGAGAATATGAATTCTGCCTTTCTTTTCTGTTTTTTTTTTTTTCTTCTGTATTTCCATTTTTTTTTAAATACAAATGTTAGATTGAATTCCAGTTCACCTACCTTTTATTGCATTTTGACTACGTTTGTTCTCTTATAAAAAAAAGTTTTTTTTTGTAGATAATTTACTTCCCTATAATAAAAATAAACGTGTAAATGTGTATATATAACTATTTAACAGTTTCAGCCATGCTTCCTTCTGCAGACATGCAAGTGAGAACATGTGTATAATTCTTAATTACAAGTTTATTTTTTTTTTTTCTTGCAAAAGGAGCACTTAGAAATTTTCAGTGTTGCCACTGCTTTTTGTGAGACAAGGGAGTTACTATTATAAAACTTATGCTCCACTGTCACATGATTTTTGCAGCCAAATCCCTTTTACTGAGCATGGGCAAGATATTGATTGGAGCTAGAGCAGGTGTCTCTTAGCAACCACATCAAAAGGCAAAGCTACTCCACTGGTTTCCTGCAGAGACCACATTCCCCTTGTGGGGCTGTAATAGGAAATAATGGACTCTACACATATGCAGTTAAAGGAGACAAAAAAGAAATAAAATGAACACTACATATTGGAATGATTTATATTAAGTATAACCCATAGCTTAGTGTTTTTTATAACAGCTGTTTTATATCTCTTTAAGGGATATTATACACTGAGATTGTAATATAACTGATT
This sequence comes from Bombina bombina, assembly GCF_027579735.1. Taxonomy (NCBI): domain Eukaryota; kingdom Metazoa; phylum Chordata; class Amphibia; order Anura; family Bombinatoridae; genus Bombina; species Bombina bombina. The sequence goes on from NC_069508.1 coordinate 46,373,992, forward strand.
TAATTGTGTGTAGTAATACAATTTAGCAATATACTTTACCTATTTACTTGTGTCTCCTTATCCTTTAAATGTATTTCTGAAAGCTGTGGGCTTTTCAGTTCCTATTAGAAGTGAAAGAGCAGGCTCCATCCAGACTTGGCACCGCTATGTAGCATTCATTGGTTGCACACTTTAGCGACTCCCTCATAGCTGTCATTGACTGGCTTTAAGGACAGTAAGGGGTCGATTTATCAGAGGCTTCACCAGCCTTCGTCCCTCTTCGACTGGAGTTTCTCACAAGAGAACCTGCAGTCCATATTTAACAAGCAGCGGTCACCAGACCGCTGCTTCCCTAACCTCATTGGGCGGCGAATTTCAATCTCCCCAGTCCCGTCCGACCAGTGAGATTGACAGCTCCTGCCTGCGCGGCACAAAAGTGCAAAATTGCGTTTTTGTGCAATGCTGAATTCCGGCAAAGGAATTCAGCCCGCTAAAGGTTGTCCGCCACAGCTTGATAAATGGACCCCTAAAACTTTACACTTATTTTTTCAACGTTTTAACAACTGTTTAAAAAATACATATGGGTATTTCAGGCTAATATTTGCTTCCAGTGCATCATTCTATCTAGAATTTATTTAGTGTTTAATGTCTTTTTAAAGGAACAGTATACACCAATGTTCATATAACTACATGTAATAGACACTACTATAAAAAAGATTATGCACAGATACCGATCTAAAAATACATGGATCATCTAGAAAAGATTTATGCAAAGAAAAATCTAGCCCTACTACACAATAGCTTAGTAACTTGTCCTTTGGTGGGTGTTCACCTGGGAGCAGCCTCTTTTAGCCCTACTGAGCTGATCCTGCCTAAGTGGATGGTTCATTCCCAAAGTACCAGGGAATCCTCCTCTAAACAAGGAAAATGGCAACCCCAGATGATTGTCTCGGACTTCTGTTCGCCTTTTCAGTGAGGTGCAGCCATATGTCTCTAAGCACATTGTGCAGGGAGACCAAAATTGATTGCAAAGTTGTTTCATTAGGTATAATCTAATTTTTTTTCCTTTGATGCTGAATGATATGGTTTATGTACTCTGCTCCTTACCCCTTTTAAGATCGGTACTAATCACAGACCTGGTTTTATTATTTTTGGAGTCTACTATGAAACAAAGAAAAATCTGTTTATACTGATGTAAATATATCTGTCAGCATATACCATAATGTACATTTTTTTTTATAAATTACTTGTTGACCTTAAAATAAATTCCTATGAATAAATATTTTAATCCTGCTATTTCTGCACCAGTACTGGCAAGTTGCACCATTTTATAATGTGTTTCTGGCTCCTGTGAGACTGGAGGGGTTTAGGATCATTGTGTATACATGACACAATGTTTTCACTGTCCCCTAATGACCAGCCAGATTTCTGTTAATCCTTCTCGCCACTTTTGGTCTTGGAGCTGTCCCTGAACGCCCTCACAGACCTCCTTGGTCATATAGCTCTGCTGCCAATCAGTTAATAGCATTAGATGCTTGGTGATTCCACAAAGGCACAGGCTAGCAAATTAATTTGTTTTAGTCCTTTCTTTTTAGATTTATTTCTCCAGCACTAGTTCCCAAACTTTTCTGTGTTTTGGGACACCCTTGGTGTCTTATTGAAATTCATGTCACACCCCTCATTTATTTTATACGTCTGTGATATTGCAAGGTCTCATTTAAAGGGACAGTCTTCACCAGAATTTGTATTGCTTAAAAACAGATAATCCCTTTTATTACCCATTCCCCAGTTTTGCATAACCAACACTGTTATATTAATATACGTTTTACCTCTGTGATTACCTTGTATCTAAGCCTCTGCAGACTGCCCCCTTATTTCACTTCTTTTGACAGTCTTGCATTTTAGCCAATCAGTGCTGACACCCAGGTAACTCCACTTGCGTGAGCACAAAGTTATCTATATGGCACACATGAACTAATGCCCTCTAGTTGTGAAAAACGGTCAAAATGCATTCAGATAAGAGGCGGCCTTCAAGGGCTAAGAAATTAGCATATGACCTACCTAAATTTAGCTTTCAACTAAAAATACCAAGATAATCAAAATTGATAAAAGTAAATTGGAAAGTTGTTTAAAATTACTTGCCCTATCTGAATCATGAGTTTTTTTGACTAGACTGTCCCTTTAAAATTTTAATTTAAAATGTGCACCAGAGCACTTCAAAGGGCAGTTTTCCTTGTTACAACTAAAACAATAAGTATTAAGAGACATGAAAGCCAAAACTTTCCCTTCATGATTCAGAAAGAGCATTTAGTTTTTAAACAACTTTCCAGTTGATTTCTATTATATAATTTACTTTGTTCTTTTAGTATCCTTTGTTGACAATCATACATAGGTAGGCTCAGGTGCAGAAATGCACTACTGGGAGGTAACTGCTAATTGGTAGCTGCACTTATATGCCTCTTGTCATTGGCTTATCCAGTGTGTTGAGCTAGCTCCCAGTAGTACATTGCTACTCACTTCAACAAAGTTACTAAGCAAATGAAGCAAGTTGGATAATAGAAGTAAAGTTTAAAGTTGTTTAAAATTGTATTTTCTATCTGAATAATAAAAAAATGTATCTGCTTTGTCCCTTTTAAGACGTTTTATAGGTTTATGCCCAAACATAAACTTTTGATATTAGTTTCACTGTCAATTTAAACATAGTTATCATTTTTCATACAAAAATAATTGCTGCTCGTACAGATGAATTAAAACTTATTTAAAGGGCCATGAAGCACTTTAATTATTTGCAGAACTGCAGATAGGTTTCACACTAGCCTGGTTTGTAATAAAACTTTTCTGAATGTATTAAAGGGACATGACACCCACATTTTTTCTTTTATGATTTAGAAAGAGAATGCAATTTTAAACATCTTTCTAATTTACTTATATTATCTCATTTGTTTTATTCTCTTGATATTCTTTGATGAAAAGCATATCTAGATATGCTCACTAGCTGCTGATTGGTTGCTGCACATAGAAGCCTCCTGTGATTGGCTCACCATGTTCATTGCTTTTTCTTCAACTAAGGATATCTAAAAAATGAAGCAAAATAAATAATGGAAGTAAATTGTAATGTTGTTTAAATTTCTATTCTCTATCTGAATCATAAAAGAAAGATTTTGGGTTTAGTGGCCCTTTAACACCTTGTTTACTACAATTATTTTTTATTGGCCAGTTGGCTACCCTTCCCTACCACTTATTTGGAGGAGGCAAAGTGAATATGTTACTAGGGAATATAAAGCTAGTCACTTCAATTTTATTACCAAAACTTGCATTGTTTTGCAGTGTCTTATGTTAAAGGGATAGTCTAGTCAAAATTAAACGTTTGTGATTCCGATAGATCATGTAATTTTAAGCAACTTTCTAGTTTACTCCTATTAATTTCCATTCATTCTTTTGGTATCTTTATTTGAAAAAGCAGGAATGTGTAAGCATAATATAGCCACCAACCAGCAAGTGCTACCCAGGTGCTGAACCAAAAATAGTCTGGCTTCTAAGCTAACATTCAAATAAAGATACCAACAGGACAAGTTAAAATTGATAATAGGAGTATGACATGTTATTCAATATAAGTTGTATTGTTTCGCGCAACCTCAATAAAAAATTAAAAAAAAAAAAAATTGATAATAGGAGTAAATTAGAAAGTTGCTTAAAATTGCTACTCTATCTGAATCATGAAAGTTTAATTTTGACCTTTAAGGGACACAGATATAGTAGGATTTGGCTTGCGAAGTCTGCTGTGTGCACTTCCAATTCTCAGCATTATAAAACCCACAATTATCGCAGTTAATTTTCATAAAAAGGGGCAAGATATATAATTTAAGTATGTTGTTATAGTGTTCTCATTACATATAATGAAACATTTGTATATTAGTTTTAAAGTGATAATGTCCATTTAACATTCAAAAAGTTTAGAGACCATAAAATCAGTCAGAGCATGCCATTTTAAACAACCTTCTCTTGATATCCTTCGTTGAAGAGCATACCCAGGTAGGCTCAGGAACAGCAACACACTGTTTGAGAGCTAGCTGAACACATGGGGTTATCCAATGACAAGAGGCATGTATGTGCATCATCCTGTCATCTAGCTCACAGTAGTGTGTTGCTTCTCCTGATATTACTTAGGAATACTCTTCAACAAAGAATACTATGAGAACAAAGTAAATTTGATAATAAGTAAATTGGAAACCTTGTTTTAAAATTGTCTGCTCTGTCTTAATCACAAAAGAAACATTTTGGGTTTCATGTCCCTGTTAATAACCCATTACATTGGCTTTTTGATAGCCAAAAGCCTGTTTCCTCAGATCAGATTTTGTTCTTTTCTTTTGTACCATGTGACAGGAAGCAGGAAGTACATTTTGCTCTAAGCTTATTGTGGCTGATTTATCAGAGTTTTATCTTGAAACTTTGAGTCATGGGAGCATGGAATATTTTTTTTTATTGGAGAGAAAGTGCAGTGATATTAGGAAGCTGTCAATTCTTATGTTTTGTTATATTTCATGGCTATGACTACAACGTTTAAATAAAGTTAAAGGGAAATTTTAAATAAAAATTGAAATGCACTGCACTGAATTTAAGTTTTGAATAAAAGCATTTTTGTAATAAACTAAAAGCATTGTTTGCTAATACATGTTAGTGTTTCATTGATACTGTGCACAGAGCATATGCACATATGCTATATGTTCCTACAAACACCATGTCTGCTAAGAGAGCATTTGAGTCCAGTTTGCATTATTGTCAATAATACATCACTCGCTCTCTGAACAGGCACAGTGTTTGCATGCAGGTGCATGGGGCATATGTGCATATTCTATTCATGTCAGCACCCCCTGTAACCCCCATAAGCCCCCTCTGTAACCTACATAAGCCCCATCAGCTCCCACTGTAACCCCACAACCCCTGTAACCCCCATAAGCCCCCCTCTGTAATCTACATAAGTCCCATCAGCTCCCACTGTAACTCCACAATCCCTCTAACCCCCATAAGCCCCCCCTCTGTAACCTACATCAGTCCCATCAGCTCCCACTGTAACTCCCCAATAAGCACTCCCTTTAACATCGTAAGCACCGCCTTTAACCACCATCAGCCCCCAACCCTCATAAGTCCCAGCACACCCCCATTCCTGTAACCTGCATCAGCCACAGCGCTCAATGTTGCAAGGCGGGCACCGCATGTCGGCGGGCCTCCTGTACGTCATAGGTGATATCAAAGGGGGCGGGGCTAAAACTGCATAAACTCGCGGTTTTAAAACCCCTGCGATTAATCGCGGTTTAAAATTGCATCCGTGATTAATCGTGCGGCATTAATTCTATGTAAACAGTAAAAGTTTTCATTGAAATATGGATCATTAATTAACATTGATGTCCTCGGACTGTTATAAATATTTCTTTCATGTAATTAACAAGAGTCCATGAGCTAGTGACGTATGGGATATACATTCCTACCAGGAGGGGCAAAGTTTCCCAAACCTTAAAATGCCTATAAATACACCCCTCACCACACCCACAAATCAGTTTTACAAACTTTGCCTCCAAGGGAGGTGGTGAAGTAAGTTTGTGCTAGATTCTACGTTGATATGCGCTCCGCAGCAAGTTGGAGCCCGGTTTTCCTCTCAGCGTGCAGTGAATGTCAGAGGGATGTGAAGAGAGTATTGCCTATTGAATGCAGTGATCTCCTTCTACGGGGTCTATTTCATAAGGTTCTCTGTTATCGGTCGTAGAGATTCATCTCTTACCTCCCTTTTCAGATCGACGATATACTCTTATATTTACCATTACCTCTACTGATTCTCGTTTCAGTACTGGTTTGGCTTTCTACAAACATGTAGATGAGTGTCCTGGGGTAAGTAAGTCTTATTTTCTGTGACACTCTAAGCTATGGTTGGGCACTTTATTTATAAAGTTCTAAATATATGTATTCAAACATTTATTTGCCTTTACTCAGAATGTTCAACTTTCCTTATTTTCAGACAGTCAGTTTCATATTTGGGATTATGCATTGAATTATCATATTTTTCTTACCTCAAAAATTTGACTTTTTTCCCTGTGGGCTGTTAGGCTCGCGGGGGCTGAAAATGCTTCATTTTATTGCGTCATTCTTGGCGCGGACTTTTTTGGCGCAAAAATTCTTTTCCGTTTCCGGCGTCATACGTGTCGCCGGAAGTTGCGTCATTTTTTGACGTTATTTTGCGCCAAAAATGTCGGCGTTCCGGATGTGGCGTCATTTTTGGCGCCAAAAGCATTTAGGCGCCAAATAATGTGGGCGTCTTATTTGGCGCTAAAAAATATGGGCGTCGCTTTTGTCTCCACATTATTTCAGTCTCATTTTTCATTTGCTTCTGGTTGCTAGAAGCTTGATATTTGGCATTCTTTCCCATTCCTGAAACTGTCTTATAAGGAATTTGATCTATTTTGCTTTATATGTTGTTTTTTCTCTTACATATTGCAAGATGTCTCACGTTGCATCTGAGTCAGAAGATACTACAGGAAAATCACTGCCTGCTGGATCTACCAAAGCTAAGTGTATCTGCTGTAAACTTTTGGTAGCTATTCCTCCAGCTGTTGTTTGTAATAATTGTCATGACAAACTTGTTAAAGCAGATAATATTTCCTTTAGTAATGTACCATTGCCTGTTGCAGTTCCCTCAACATCTAAGGTGCAGAATGTTCCTGATAACATAAGAGATTTTGTTTCTGAATCCATAAAGAAGGCTTTGTCTGTTATTTCTCCTTCTAGTAAACGTAAAAAGTCTTTTAAATCTTCTCTCTCTACAGATGAATTTTTAAATGAACACCATCATTCTGATTCTTTGGACTCTTCTGGTTCAGAGGATTCTATCTCAGAGATTGATGCTGATAAATCTTCATATTTATTTAAGATGGAATTTATTCGCTCTTTACTTAAAGAAGTACTAATTGCTTTAGAAATAGAGGATTCTAGTCCTCTTGATACTAATTCTATACGTTTGGATAAGGTTTTTAAAGCTCCTGCGGTTATTCCAGAAGTTTTTCCTGTTCCTAATGCTATTTCTGCAGTAATTTCCAAAGAATGGGATAAATTGGGTAATTCATTTACTCCTTCTAAACGTTTTAAGCAATTATATCCTGTTCCGCCTGACAGGTTAGAATTTTGGGACAAAATCCCTAAAGTTGATGGGGCTATTTCTACCCTTGCTAAACGTACTACCATTCCTACGTCAGATGGTACCTCGTTTAAGGATCCTTTAGATAGAAAAATTGAATCTTTTCTAAGAAAAGCTTATCTGTGTTCAGGTAATCTTCTTAGACCTGCTATATCATTGGCTGATGTTGCTGCAGCTTCAACTTTTTGGTTGGAAACTCTAGCGCAACAAGTAACAAATCGTGATTCTCATGATATTATTATTCTTCTCCAGCATGCTAATAATTTTATCTGTGATGCCATTTTTGATATTATTAGAGTTGATGTTAGGTTTATGTCTCTGGCTATCTTAGCCAGAAGAGCTTTATGGCTTAAGACTTGGAATGCTGATATGGCTTCTAAATCAACTCTACTTTCCATTTCTTTCCAAGGAAACAAATTATTTGGTTCTCAGTTGGATTCTATTATTTCAACTGTTACTGGTGGGAAAGGAACTTTTTTACCACAGGATAAAAAATCTAAAGGTAAAAACAGGGCTAACAATCGTTTTCGTTCCTTTCGTTTCAACAAAGAACAAAAGCCTGATCCTTCGTCCTCAGGAGCAGTTTCAGTTTGGAAACCATCTCCAGTCTGGAATAAATCCAAGCCTGCTAGAAAGGCAAAGCCTGCTTCTAAGTTCACATGAAGGTACGGCCCTCATTCCAGTTCAGCTGGTAGGGGGCAGGTTACGTTTTTTCAAAGAAATTTGGATCAATTCTGTTCACAATCTTTGGATTCAGAACATTGTTTCAGAAGGGTACAGAATTGGTTTCAAGATGAGACCTCCTGCAAAGAGATTTTTTCTTTCCCGTGTCCCAGTAAATCCAGTGAAAGCTCAAGCATTTCTGAATTGTGTTTCAGATCTAGAGTTGGCTGGAGTAATTATGCCAGTTCCAGTTCCGGAACAGGGGATGGGGTTTTATTCAAATCTCTTCATTGTACCAAAGAAGGAGAATTCCTTCAGACCAGTTCTGGATCTAAAATTATTGAATCGTTATGTAAGGATACCAACGTTCAAGATGGTAACTGTAAGGACTATATTGCCTTTTGTTCAGCAAGGGAATTATATGTCCACAATAGATTTACAGGATGCATATCTGCATATTCTGATTCATCCAGATCATTATCAGTTCCTGAGATTCTCTTTTCTAGACAAGCATTACCAATTTGTGGCTCTACCGTTTGGCCTTGCTACAGCTCCAAGAATTTTCACAAAGATTCTCGGTGCCCTTCTGTCTGTAATCAGAGAACAGGGTATTGTGGTATTTCCTTATTTGGACGATATCTTGGTACTTGCTCAGTCTTTACATTTAGCAGAGTCTCATACGAATCGACTTGTGTTGTTTCTTCAAGATCATGGTTGGAGGATCAATTTACCAAAAAGTTCTTTGATTCCTCAAACAAGGGTAACCTTTCTGGGTTTCCAGATAGATTCAGTGTCCATGACTCTGTCTTTAACAGACAAGAGACGTCTAAAATTGATTACAGCTTGTCGAAACCTTCAGTCTCAATCATTCCCTTCGGTAGCCTTATGCATGGAAATTCTAGGTCTTATGACTGCTGCATCGGACGCGATCCCCTTTGCTCGTTTTCACATGCGACCTCTTCAGCTCTGTATGCTGAACCAATGGTGCAGGGATTACACGAAGATATATCAATTAATATCTTTAAAACCGATTGTTCGACACTCTCTAACGTGGTGGACAGATCACCATCGTTTAATTCAGGGGGCTTCTTTTGTTCTTCCGACCTGGACTGTAATTTCAACAGATGCAAGTCTCACAGGTTGGGGAGCTGTGTGGGGATCTCTGACGGCACAAGGAGTTTGGGAATCTCAGGAGGTGAGATTACCGATCAATATTTTGGAACTCCGTGCAATTTTCAGAGCTCTTCAGTTTTGGCCTCTTCTGAAGAGAGAATCGTTCATTTGTTTTCAGACAGACAATGTCACAACTGTGGCATACATCAATCATCAAGGAGGGACTCACAGTCCTCTGGCTATGAAAGAAGTATCTCGAATTTTGGTTTGGGCGGAATCCAGCTCCTGTCTAATCTCTGCGGTTCATATCCCAGGTGTAGACAATTGGGAAGCGGATTATCTCAGTCGCCAAACGTTGCATCCGGGCGAATGGTCTCTTCACCCAGAGGTATTTCTTCAGATTGTTCAAATGTGGGGGCTCCCAGAGATAGATCTGATGGCCTCTCATCTAAACAAGAAACTTCCCAGGTATCTGTCCAGATCCCGGGATCCTCAGGCGGAGGCAGTGGATGCATTATCACTTCCTTGGAAGTATCATCCTGCCTATATCTTTCCGCCTCTAGTTCTTCTTCCAAGAGTAATCTCCAAGATTCTGAGGGAATGCTCGTTTGTTCTGCTAATAGCTCCGGCATGGCCTCACAGGTTTTGGTATGCGGATCTTGTCCGGATGGCATCTTGCCAACCATGGACTCTTCCGTTAAGACCAGACCTTCTGTCGCAAGGTCCTTTTTTCCATCCGGATCTGAAATCCTTAAACTTAAAGGTATGGAGATTGAACGCTTGATTCTTGGTCAAAGAGGTTTCTCTGACTCCGTGATTAATACTATGTTACAGGCTCGTAAATCTGTATCTCGAGAGATATATTATAGAGTCTGGAAGACTTATATTTCTTGGTGTCTTTCTCATCATTTTTCTTGGCATTCTTTTAGAATACCGAGAATTTTACAGTTTCTTCAGGATGGTTTAGATAAGGGTTTGTCCGCAAGTTCTTTGAAAGGACAAATCTCCGCTCTTTCTGTTCTTTTTCACAGAAAGATTGCTATTCTTCCTGATATTCATTGTTTTGTACAAGCTTTGGTTCGTATAAAACCTGTCATTAAGTCAATTTCTCCTCCTTGGAGTTTGAATTTGGTTCTGGGAGCTCTTCAAGCTCCTCCGTTTGAACCTATGCATTCATTGGACATTAAATTACTTTCTTGGAAAGTTTTGTTCCTTTTGGCCATCTCTTCTGCTAGAAGAGTTTCTGAATTATCTGCTCTTTCTTGTGAGTCTCCTTTTCTGATTTTTCATCAGGATAAGGCGGTGTTGCGAACTTCTTTTGAATTTTTACCTAAGGTTGTGAATTCCAACAACATTAGTAGAGAAATTATGGTTCCTTCATTATGTCCTAATCCTAAGAATTCTAAGGAGAAATCGTTGCATTCTTTGGATGTTGTTAGAGCTTTGAAATATTATGTTGAAGCTATGAAATCTTTCCGTAAGACTTCTAGTCTATTTGTTATCTTTTCCGGTTCTAGGAAAGGCCAGAAAGCTTCTGCCATTTCTTTGGCATCTTGGTTGAAATCTTTAATTCATCTTGCCTATGTTGAGTCGGGTAAAATTCCGCCTCAGAGAATTACAGCTCATTCTACTAGGTCAGTATCTACTTCCTGGGCGTTTAGGAATGAAGCTTCGGTTGACCAGATCTGCAAAGCAGCAACTTGGTCCTCTTTGCATACTTTTACTAAATTCTACCATTTTGATGTATTTTCTTCTTCTGAAGCAGTTTTTGGTAGAAAAGTTCTTCAGGCAGCGATTTCAGTTTGAATCTTCTGCTTATGTTTTTCGTTAAACTTTATTTTGGGTGTGGATTATTTTCAGCAGGAATTGGCTGTCTTTATTTTATCCCTCCCTCTCTAGTGACTCTTGTGTGGAAAGATCCACATCTTGGGTAGTCATTATCCCATACGTCACTAGCTCATGGACTCTTGTTAATTACATGAAAGAAAACATAATTTATGTAAGAACTTACCTGATAAATTCATTTCTTTCATATTAACAAGAGTCCATGAGGCCCACCCTTTTTTGTGGTGGTTATGATTTTTTTGTATAAAGCACAATTATTCCAATTCCTTATTTTATATGCTTCGCACTTTTTTTCTTATCACCCCACTTCTTGGCTATTCGTTAAACTGATTTGTGGGTGTGGTGAGGGGTGTATTTATAGGCATTTTAAGGTTTGGGAAACTTTGCCCCTCCTGGTAGGAATGTATATCCCATACGTCACTAGCTCATGGACTCTTGTTAATATGAAAGAAATGAATTTATCAGGTAAGTTCTTACATAAATTATGTTTTTTAACAAATTTGTAAGATGCAACCCTTGAATCCGAAAAACTGAATCTATCCAAAAAGAAAAATATATGATCGTGTTGAACCGAGTCGAATGCCTTCTCTGCATCCTGGGAAATAACAGCAGTATCTTTCATAAAGGACAATTCTACTTTTTCCTTTAATTTAAGATTATCTATTATAAAAAACAGTTCTCTAATCTTTGCTGAGGTGTTTCTACCTTTAAGGAATCATCGAAATGAATGGCCTGATTTAAAGGAAGCTTTTGGTGTCTAAATGTAGCCACCAATCAGCAAGCTCTACCCAGGTTTTGAACCAAAAATGGGCCGGCTCCTAAGCTTACATTCTTGCCTTTTCAAATAAAGATACCAAGAGAACAAAGAAAAAAAAATAATAGGAGTTAATTAGAAAGTTGCTTAAAATGACTGCTCTATCTGAATCATGAAAGTTTAATTTTGACTAGACTATTCCTTTAAAGGGACATGAATGGACATTAATTTCTTTTCTTTCATGTTTCAGACAGAGCAATCATTTTAAGCAACTTTCCAATTTTCTCCTATTAGCAAAATGTCTTTGTTCTCTTGGTATCCTTTGTTAAAAGTTGGAAAGTAAGTTCAGGAGTGTGCATGTGTCTGCAGCACTAATTTGGTAGCTGTACATTAGCAAGAGCACTCGAGGGCAACACGTTCCTGCAATGTTATGGTCCAGACGTGCGTGCTTCTTATCTGTATATATTTTCAACAAAGAATAACATGAATTAAGCAAATTTGACTATTGAAGTAAACTGAAAACTTTTATTTTTATAAATTGTATGCTCTGTTGGAATCACAAAAAAAAGTTGTTTCATGTCCCTTTAAATCTGTGAGGCTTACTATGGCTGTATTTGGATTTAGATTGTTGAGGAGAAGAGGTGTCATCTTGCTAGGGACATGAAACCCAAATTTACTTTGATTCAGATAGCACATAACTTTCTCATTTACTTCTCATATCAAATTTGCTTCATTCTCTTGGTATCCTTTGCTGAATGAGCAGCAATGCCCTACTGGGAGCTAGCTAAACACATCTCTGCCAATGACAAACGACGACAAATGTGTGCAGGCACCAATCAGCAGCTAGCTCTTCAACAGAGGATATAGAGAGAATAAAGTGAATTTGAAAATAAAAGTGAATTTAAAGTGCCTTAAAATGACTTGCTCTATGTGAATCATGCAAGCTTAAAGTCAAAATAAACTTTTTATGATTCAGAAAGAGCAGCTGTTTTAAGACCCTTTCCAATTTGCTTCCATTATCAAATTTTGCAAAATCTTTTTATATACACACTTTCTGGGGAACAAGATCCTACTGAGCATGTGCACAAGCTCAAAGGGTATACTTATACTAATCTGTGATTGGCTGTCTGTCACATGATATGGGGGGGGGGAAATGGGAGAGAGAAACAAATTTGCCAGAAAAAAATAGGATGCTTTTTTCCAAATCATAGTAGGTGTTATTGCATTGTCTCTTTATTATGCTCTTGTTGTTTATGCAATTCTGCAATTAGTGGTCCTTTTTAATATTGACTTTCTTATTCCTTTAAAACTAAAATAGGGGGCCAAACAAATATTATATATTTAGAAGTTATTGATTTTTTTTTCAGTTTTGTTTAATGTCCCAGAACATTCCGTTTGACTGCTTCGTATGTGTGCGTCTCCCGTAGGTTTTTAGCTTTGTGTTGTACACCTGTCCCCTAGTATTGTAACACCAGTTGTTTTCTTCTGCAGGATCAGTTCGACAATCTAGAGAAGCATACACAGTGGGGCATAGACTTTCTGGATAAATATGCCAAGTTTGTGAAAGATAGAATTGAGATTGAGCAAAACTACGCAAAACAGCTCAGGTAAGTCTCATACAGGAGATTCGTCCTAGTTTCTTTTACTGCAGAAATATAAAGCTACACGTTCCACACTATATTATTTTTCACTACAGTAAAAAGGTTTATATAAATATTCTTCAGATAATATATTTGTGAGTTACAGTGCATATACACACTGAGAGAGCCAGCGACAGAGTTCATGATTAAAGGGACATTAAACACTTTGAGATGGTAATATAAAATGATAAATTGTATATAATAAAACAACTTTGCAATATACTTTCATTATTTTTTTTGGCCTCTTTGCCTGTAATTCCATTCTGAAAATATGAGCTTTTCAGTTCCTGTTAGAAATGGAAGTGCAGAACACTTAAATCCAGCACAACTATTGGCTGCACACTCTAGTGACCTATTTATAACTGACTCTAATTGGCCACAGCAGAGAAGGTAACACAAGTTACAACATGGCAGCTCCCAGTGTTTTATAGACACTAAAACTTTACACTTATTTTGTCACGTTTTAAACAACTAATTAAACTTTAAAAAATACATCTACATGTTAGTCATGGACTAATCTTTTCTTTGAATGCATTATTCTTTCTAGCGTATATTTAGTGTTTAATGTCCCTTTAAAGGTACAGTCTTGTGAAGTCAAAATTAAACTTTCATGATTCAGATAGGACATGCAATTTTTAACAACTTTCCAATTGACTTTCTCCAACATAGGTGTGTCCGGTCCACGGCGTCATCCTTACTTGTGGGATATTCTCTTCCCCAACAGGAAATGGCAAAGAGCCCAGCAAAGCTGGTCACATGATCCCTCCTAGGCTCCGCCTACCCCAGTCATTCTCTTTGCCGTTGTACAGGCAACATCTCCACGGAGATGGCTTAGAGTTTTTTAGTGTTTAACTGTAGTTTTTATTATTCAATCAAGAGTTTGTTATTTTGAAATAGTGCTGGTATGTACTATTTACTCAGAAACAGAAAAGAGATGAAGATTTCTGTTTGTATGAGGAAAATGATTTTAGCAACCGTCACTAAAATCCATGGCTGTTCCACACAGGACTGTTGAGAGCAATTAACTTCAGTTGGGGGAACAGTGAGCAGTCTCTTGCTGCTTGAGGTATGACACATTCTAACAAGACGATGTAATGCTGGAAGCTGTCATTTTCCCTATGGGATCCGGTAAGCCATGTTTATTAAGATCGTAAATAAGGGCTTCACAAGGGCTTATTAAGACTGTAGACTTTTTCTGGGCTAAATCGATTCATTATTAACACATATTTAGCCTTGAGGAATCATTTATTCTGGGTATTTTGATATAATAATATCGGCAGGCACTGTTTTAGACACCTTATTCTTTAGGGGCTTTCCCAAATCATAGGCAGAGCCTCATTTTCGCGCCGGTGTTGCGCACTTGTTTTTGAGAGGCATGACATGCAGTCGCATGTGAGAGGAGCTCTGATACTTAGAAAAGACTTTCTGAAGGCGTCATTTGGTATCGTATTCCCCTTTGGGCTTGGTTGGGTCTCAGCAAAGCAGATACCAGGGACTGTAAAGGGGTTAAAGTTAAAAACGGCTCCGGTTCCGTTATTTTAAGGGTTAAAGCTTCCAAATTTGGTGTGCAATACTTTTAAGGCTTTAAGACACTGTGGTGAAAATTTGGTGAATTTTGAACAATTCCTTCATGTTTTTTCGCAATTGCAGTAATAAAGTGTGTTCAGTTTAAAATTTAAAGTGACAGTAACGGTTTTATTTTAAAACGTTTTTTGTACTTTGTTATCAAGTTTATGCCTGTTTAACATGTCTGAACTACCAGATAGACTGTGTTCTGAATGTGGGGAAGCCAGAATTCCTATTCATTTAAATAAATGTGATTTATGTGACAATGACAATGATGCCCAAGATGATTCCTCAAGTGAGGGGAGTAAGCATGGTACTGCATCATTCCCTCCTTCGTCTACACGAGTCTTGCCCACTCAGGAGGCCCCTAGTACATCTAGCGCGCCAATACTCCTTACTATGCAACAATTAACGGCTGTAATGGATAATTCTGTCAAAAACATTTTAGCCAAAATGAACACTTATCAGCGTAAGCGCGACTGCTCTGTTTTAGATACTGAAGAGCATGACGACGCTGATAATAATGGTTCTGAAGGGCCCCTAACCCAGTCTGATGGGGCCAGGGAGGTTTTGTCTGAGGGAGAAATTACTGATTCAGGGAACATTTCTCAACAAGCTGAACCTGATGTGATTACGTTTAAATTTAAGTTGGAACATCTCCGCATTCTGCTTAAGGAGGTATTATCCACTCTGGATGATTGGGACAAGTTGGTCATCCCAGAGAAACTATGTAAAATGGACAAGTTCCTAGAGGTCCCGGGGCTCCCAGAAGCTTTTCCTATACCCAAGCGGGTGGCGGACATTGTTAATAAAGAATGGGAAAGGCCCGGTATTCCTTTCGTCCCTCCCCCCATATTTAAAAAATTGTTTCCTATGGTCGACCCCAGAAAGGACTTATGGCAGACAGTCCCCAAGGTCGAGGGAGCGGTTTCCACTTTAAACAAACGGACCACTATACCCATAGAGGATAGTTGTGCTTTCAAAGATCCTATGGATAAAAAATTAGAAGGTTTACTTAAAAAGATGTTTGTTCAGCAGGGTTACCTTCTACAACCAATTTCATGCATTGTCCCTGTAGCTACAGCCGCATGTTTCTGGTTCGATGAGCTGATAAAGGCGGTCGATAGTGATTCTCCTCCTTATGAGGAGATTATGGACAGAATCAATGCTCTCAAATTGGCTAATTCTTTCACCCTAGACGCCACTTTGCAATTGGCTAGGTTAGCGGCTAAGAATTCTGGGTTTGCTATTGTGGCGCGCAGAGCGCTTTGGTTGAAATCTTGGTCAGCTGATGCGTCTTCCAAGAACAAGCTCAGGATCGGCCTTTCAAGGCAAAAAATAAACCTAATTTTCGTCCCTTTCGTAGAAATGGACCAGCCCAAAGTGCTACGTCCTCTAAGCAAGAGGGTAATACTTCTCAAGCCAAGCCAGCTTGGAGACCAATGCAAGGCTGGAACAAGGGAAAGCAGGCCAAGAAACCTGCCACTGCTACCAAGACAGCATGAAATGTTGGCCCCCGATCCGGGACCGGATCTGGTGGGGGGCAGACTCTCTCTCTTCGCTCAGGCTTGGGCAAGAGATGTTCTGGATCCTTGGGCGCTAGAAATAGTCTCCCAAGGTTATCTTCTGGAATTCAAGGGGCTTCCCCCAAGGGGGAGGTTCCACAGGTCTCAGTTGTCTTCAGACCACATAAAAAGACAGGCATTCTTACATTGTGTAGAAGACCTGTTAAAAATGGGAGTGATTCATCCTGTTCCATTAAGAGAACAAGGGATGGGGTTCTACTCCAATCTGTTCATAGTTCCCAAAAAAGAGGGAACGTTCAGACCAATCTTAGATCTCAAGATCTTAAACAAGTTTCTCAAGGTTCCATCGTTCAAGATGGAAACCATTCGAACTATTCTTCCTTCCATCCAGGAAGGTCAATTCATGACCACAGTGGATTTAAAGGATGCGTATCTACATATTCCTATCCACAAGGAACATCATCGGTTCCTAAGGTTCGCATTCCTGGACAAGCATTACCAGTTCGTGGCGCTTCCTTTCGGATTAGCCACTGCTCCAAGGATTTTCACAAAGGTACTAGGGTCCCTTCTAGCTGTGCTAAGACCAAGGGGCATTGCTGTAGTACCTTACTTGGACGACATTCTGATTCAAGCGTCGTCCCTTCCTCAAGCAAAGGCTCACACGGACATTGTCCTGGCCTTTCTCAGGTCTCACGGATGGAAAGTGAACGTGGAAAAGAGTTCTCTATCTCCGTCAACAAGGGTTCCCTTCTTGGGAACAATAATAGACTCCTTAGAAATGAGGATTTTTCTGACAGAGGCCAGAAAAACAAAACTTCTAGACTCTTGTCGGATACTTCATTCCGTTCCTCTTCCTTCCATAGCGCAGTGCATGGAAGTGATCGGTTTGATGGTAGCGGCAATGGACATAGTTCCTTTTGCGCGCATTCATCTAAGACCATTACAACTGTGCATGCTCAGTCAGTGGAATGGGGACTATACAGACTTGTCTCCGAAGATACAAGTAAATCAGATGACCAGAGACTCACTCCGTTGGTGGCTGTCCCTGGACAACCTGTCACAAGGGATGACATTCCGCAGACCGGAGTGGGTCATCGTCACGACCGACGCCAGTCTGATGGGCTGGGGCGCGGTCTGGGGATCCCTGAAAGCTCAGGGTCTTTGGTCTCGGGAAGAATCTCTTCTACCGATAAATATTCTGGAACTGAGAGCGATATTCAATGCTCTCAAGGCTTGGCCTCAGCTAGCGAGGGCCAAGTTCATACGGTTTCAATCAGACAACATGACAACTGTTGCGTACATCAACCATCAGGGGGGAACAAGGAGTTCCCTAGCGATGGAAGAAGTGACCAAAATCATTCTATGGGCGGAGTCTCACTCCTGCCACCTGTCTGCTATCCACATCCCAGGAGTGAAAAATTGGGAAGCGGATTTTCTGAGTCGTCAGACATTGCATCCGGGGGAGTGGGAACTCCATCCGGAAATCTTTGCCCAAGTCACTCAGCTGTGGGGCATTCCAGACATGGATCTGATGGCCTCTCGTCAGAACTTCAAAGTTCCTTGCTACGGGTCCAGATCCAGGGATCCCAAGGCGGCTCTAGTGGATGCACTAGTAGCACCTTGGACCTTCAAACTAGCTTATGTGTTCCCGCCGTTTCCTCTCATCCCCAGGCTGGTAGCCAGGATCAATCAGGAGAGGGCGTCGGTGATCTTGATAGCTCCTGCGTGGCCACGCAGGACTTGGTATGCAGATCTGGTGAATATGTCATCGGCTCCACCTTGGAAGCTACCTTTGAGACGAGACCTTCTTGTTCAGGGTCCGTTCGAACATCCGAATCTGGTTTCACTCCAGCTGATTGCTTGGAGATTGAACGCTTGATCTTATCGAAGCGAGGGTTCTCAGATTCTGTTATCGATACTCTTGTTCAGGCCAGAAAGCCTGTAACTAGAAAGATTTACCACAAAATTTGGAAAAAATATATCTGTTGGTGTGAATCTAAAGGATTCCCTTGGGACAAGGTTAAGATTCCTAAGATTCTATCCTTCCTTCAAGAAGGATTGGAAAAAGGATTATCTGCTAGTTCCCTGAAGGGACAGATTTCTGCCTTGTCTGTGTTACTTCACAAAAAGCTGGCAGCTGTGCCAGATGTTCAAGCCTTTGTTCAGGCTCTGATTAGAATTAAGCCTGTTTACAAACCTTTGACTCCTCCTTGGAGTCTCAACTTAGTTCTTTCAGTTCTTCAGGGGGTTCCGTTTGAACCCTTACATTCCGTTGATATTAAGTTATTATCTTGGAAAGTTTTGTTTTTGGTTGCAATTTCTTCTGCTAGAAGAGTTTCAGAATTATCTGCTCTGCAGTGTTCTCCTCCTTATCTGGTGTTCCATGCAGATAAGGTGGTTTTACGTACTAAACCTGGTTTTCTTCCAAAAGTTGTTTCTAACAAAAACATTAACCAGGAGATTATCGTACCTTCTCTGTGTCCGAAACCAGTTTCAAAGAAGGAACGTTTGTTGCACAATTTGGATGTTGTTCGCGCTCTAAAATTCTATTTAGATGCTACAAAGGATTTTAGACAAACATCTTCCTTGTTTGTTGTTTATTCCGGTAAAAGGAGAGGTCAAAAAGCAACTTCTACCTCTCTCTTTTTGGATTAAAAGCATCATCAGATTGGCTTACGAGACTGCCGGACGGCAGCCTCCCGAAAGAATCACGGCTCATTCCACTAGGGCTGTGGCTTCCACATGGGCCTTCAAGAACGAGGCTTCTGTTGATCAGATATGTAGGGCAGCGACTTGGTCTTCACTGCACACTTTTACCAAATTTTACAAGTTTGATACTTTTGCTTCTTCTGAGGCTATTTTTGGGAGAAAGGTTTTGCAAGCCGTGGTGCCTTCCATTTAGGTGACCTGATTTGCTCCCTCCCTTCATCCGTGTCCTAAAGCTTTGGTATTGGTTCCCACAAGTAAGGATGACGCCGTGGACCGGACACACCTATGTTGGAGAAAACAGAATTTATGTTTACCTGATAAATTACTTTCTCCAACGGTGTGTCCGGTCCACGGCCCGCCCTGGTTTTTTAATCAGGTCTGATAATTTATTTTCTTTAACTACAGTCACCACGGTACCATATGGTTTCTCCTATGCAAATATTCCTCCTTAACGTCGGTCGAATGACTGGGGTAGGCGGAGCCTAGGAGGGATCATGTGACCAGCTTTGCTGGGCTCTTTGCCATTTCCTGTTGGGGAAGAGAATATCCCACAAGTAAGGATGACGCCGTGGACCGGACACACCGTTGGAGAAAGTAATTTATCAGGTAAACATAAATTCTGTTTTTATCAAATTTCTTTGTTCTCTTGTTGTTCTTTGTTAAGCTAAAACCTAGGTAGGCTTATGTTAATTTCTAAGCCCTTGACGGCCGCCACTTATCTCAGTGCATTTTGACAGTTTTTTACAGCTAGGCAGTGCTAGTTTGAGTGTCATATAGATAACCTTGTGCTCATTGCCATGGAGTTATTTATGAATCAGCACTGGCTAAAATGCAAGTCTGTCAAAAGAACTGAAATAAGGGGGCAGTCTGCAGAGACTTAGATACAAGGTAACGGGTAAACAAAGTATATTAATGGACCAGTAAATACAGTAAATTAACATAACCAACAAATGCATGATAACAAGACAATGTATAGCACTGTATAGTCTGAACTTTAAATGATTAGTAGATTTTTTTTTTTCTGACACCTTTCAAAGTTATGTCTATTTCCACTCCCCCTGTATCATGCGACAGCCATCAGCCAATCACAAATGCATATACGTACATTCTGTGAACTCTTGCACATGCTCAGTTGGAGCTGGTGACTCAAAACGTGTAAATATAAAAAGACTGTGCACATTTTGTTTATTGGAAAGTTGTTTAAAATTGCTGCTCTACCTGAATCATGAAATAAAAAAGTATCATCTATAATAAAGTGCACTGTTTAAATTATCTTTAAATGTATTTGTAATGGAAAAAAAGATATGTAAAAGCTGGCTAAATTGATTTTGAAACCAACAGGAAGTGTTTGTGCACAGCTCACCCGTAGGCCGTAATACATTGTAAAATATTTTAGATAAAACAAATAAAATGACTTTCGCTTCATGGTCAAAAGTATG
Source organism: Bombina bombina (assembly GCF_027579735.1). Lineage (NCBI taxonomy): Eukaryota > Metazoa > Chordata > Amphibia > Anura > Bombinatoridae > Bombina > Bombina bombina. The sequence goes on from NC_069508.1 coordinate 46,394,409, forward strand.
TGACAACCTGATCACACTGTTTTAAGCTTTTTCGACATCCTACTCCAAAACCATGGGCATTAATATAAAGTTCTTCCTGTTTGTTGCTGTAACAGCCGCAACTCTTCTGAAAATGCTTTCCACACGATTTTGGAGTTTATCTGCAGGAATTTGTGCCCATTTAGCCAAAAGAGCATGTTTGAGGTCAGGCAATGGGACCCATTTCCTGAAGCTCCTGACATAGTTCTTGTGCCGATGCAAAGAAAACAATTGGAAAGATGCACCAAAGCAAACTTCCCATAGGGGGCGCTTCCTCACTGATGGCTAACCAATACAAAAACCCATACAATATGCAGAATATATACGATACCTATACAGATATAAATATATAAAACAGACAAGTGTATAGAACAAAAGGGAGATCAAAGAACAACAAAAAAGAGTCCTTGGTATCCAAATAGGAGGCAGCACTGTCACAGGATGATCTAGAGAAGAGAAAACAGAGGCGCCAACATGGCCTAGTACCGTCAAACCAGGGGATAAACAATAATAGATGGAGGTACTCACAATGGAAATGCACCCAATGGTGCTAATGGGGCAGACTTGAACTTTGCAGTTGTCCAGCTCACTGTGTGCAAACAGGCTTGGCACCCACACAGGAAATTAGCACAGAAGTTTCACTGGTACCTATATTGAGATTTAAAAGCAGAGCTACCATAGCCTAGTACAGTTTAAACAGGCAAAGTGATAATGAATGGTTACACTTACAATGTGTAGCGCACCTCCAGGTGCAGTAAAGCAGACTGGGACCTCTCAGCCGCCCAGCTGGCTGTGCTTTCTTGCAAACTGGATTCACTCCAAACTCCACAATAAAAATCCCAAAGTGCAGCAAATGTATCATAAAAACAATTATTTTATTTACATAAAAAGCAACGCGTTTCTCAGCCTCTCGGGGGCTGTTTCCTCAGGCTATTCAATTGTGCCGATGCACCATCCAGAGGCATTTTGGAACTCTGTAGTATGTGATGCAACAGATAATAGGCAATTTATACATGCTACACACTTCAGCACTCTGGGTCCCAGCCTTGAGTTAGTGTGGTCTACCACTTTGTGACTGGTCATTGAGAAAGTTATGTTGAAAACGAAACGCGTTTGACCGTGTCCGCTGCCTGTCTTTCACATAAACCTTTTTCTCATCGCTGTCTCTGAGTGCGTTTGTTGCTGGACTGTGATTTTCTCTTTTTGAAGCAGTGGTGGATCGCTTTGCTCTCAGCACCAGTCTTGCATTGAATGGCATCATTGTCGTCATCAGTGACATAGGGGGTGTGTACTGTCAGTGTGAAGATCACTGCGTCACGCTACTACTACCACACTGAAGTGGATCCTGAAGCACTTCCCTGAAGTTTGTTTTTATTCCTAGATGCTTTCACTTCTTATAGCACTTACAGTTGATCAGGGTAGATCTTGTAAGGCAAAAATTTCACAAACTGACTTTTAGCATTGGTGACATCCTATGACACTGCAATATTTAAAGTCACTGAGCAATTCAGTACGAACCATTGTACAGCCAATGTTTGTCTAGAGCAATTTCATCTACCGCATAGCAATGGGTGTAGCTCAGATCCAGACTGGGAAAACAAACAGCCCTGGAGCCCAACCCCTTGGACCCCCCCCTGCTTTTTTTCTTGCCTGCCAAGTATTCTAAGTGCCCACTGATCTGCCCCCCCAGGCCTCCACACCCGCGGCACTGCTGCCAGTAGTGGAGCGGCCTTGAATAGATGTGCTGTGAATGTGCACAAGGCTCGCCCCGTGACCAAATGTGGCCCTGCAGCGCCGTAGGCCCACCGGGAAATCTCCCTATATCCCAGCGGGCCAATCCGGCACGGGTGTGGCTGAAACACTTGAACTCTATTAATTAGTAGTGGTGTCCATACATTTAGCCATTAAGTGTATATCCCTTTATCTGTTACACAAAGAAAATACTTTTAACTTTAATGGCAATAACGTGTCTGAGAAAATTGAAAAATAACTTATGCTAATGGAAAAACAGCAGAATCAGGGTAATTTACAGCAGTGAGTAAAATAAAATTGGCAGGATGTGGTGAGTGAAAGAACCATTATTCTGTTTTGTTATCATTAATGGAATTCTCAATAAATTTGCTTCCATGTAACCCACTAAACTGTAAATCCAGCGCTTCAATACAAGAGGCATCTGCTGTTGCGCTAAATGTTCTCTCTCTCTGGTTTTAACACTCAAAGAATAATTATATATTAATCTGATGAATATTTTTTTTTCTTAGATTCAGTCCTATTCATTGTGTGAACGTGTTCTGTGCCTGTATTGCATAATAGAATATTATTTTTAAAGCGTTTCTAAAATTATTCTTAGCGGAAAAAGGACTGATTGCTGTCATTTTACAGGAATATTGTAAATGGAAAGAACATACGTGTATTTGACAGAAATCAATCGGCAGATTTAACCCCCCCCTCCCCACTTAAAAAAAAATGTAGGTCCCCATTTAAAGGGACAGCACACACTAACATTTTTATGTAAAATATTTAGTTATGCAACATATTTTCATAATTTACTCATTTTGACCTCTTCATGTAATTTACCTTTTAAAAGGTGAGCAATTTATAATTCTCAGAAGTTGAAATGCACCCTGTTGACCTCTCAAGGCTAATCCTGCTACATATCTGTCCCCAAAAAAACTTTTTCAGATAGTTGCAAATAATTTCCCTTCATACTAACTTTATGACAATGGCTAGCCTTGTCTGTGGACTAAAGTTCAGATTGACTCCTCTAAATGAGGCAAATGGTGGGTGGAGTTTGGCTATTGAAAAATAATTGTAATTTAGGATGTTAATTTGTTTAAAAACATTGACCTGGCTGATATGTTAGTTTATAGCAACAGAAGAGAAATGTCATCTTGTAATTACAAGGTGTTTACTGTCCCTTTGAGGTGTTCCCAGTGATCCAATTTTAGTTTTTATTATTTTGTTTGAAAATAACTATTTACCTTTATTTTGTCATTTGAAATAGCTGTTTGTGCCTGTTGAAACCGAAACATTTACTGAAAATTACAAGAATCCAGTAATAACAGAAAAAGCTTTAGAAAGAAGTGGCAGCAGCCTAAATTAAACTCTGTGGGGGTCGGAGGGAAAGGGAGGTTTTTGTATCTGTCATAGCTGGTTTTGCTTGTTGAACCCCAACCCTTAATTAGTATTTAAAAACCTAGCTATTGCACTCTGTGTATATATATATATATATATAGAGAGAGATAATGAGCTGGTCCGTTTAACCCTTTCATGCCCTTAGCACATTCCATGTCATCCTAAAACCACTGGTCATTAAGACCCTTAAGACGGCATGGAACGTCCTAAATTCTGCGGCGTCCTGCTCCCCTCATTGAAGATACGGAAGATCTGACTAAGGGACATGACTAGTAACGAAGGCAGTCCCCCAGGATCCAATCAGAACTGTTTGAGTCACATGATCGCACTAATGATCATGTGACTTTTCCATTTTTGTTTACGTTCTTAATTTGGACAGTTTCCTCCATCCTGAAGTGGTTAAAGGACCACTCAGTGCCGTAAACTTGCATAATTAACAAGTACATACTATAAAGACAATGCAATATCACTTATTCTGAATTTCAAATAAGCAGTAGATTTTTTTTTTCCCTGATTTTTTTTTTTTTTTTTTTTTTTTGTTTTGTCCCTAATTTTCCGGCCCCCTCTATCATGTGACAGATACCAGCCAATCACAGACTAGTATACGTATACCCTGTGAGCTTGTGCACATGCTCAGTAGGATCTTGTTCCCCAAAAAATGTGAATATAAAGACACTGCAAAAATTGATAATAGCAGCAGTTTTAAGACTCTTTCCAATTTACTTCTCTTTCTGAATCATAAAAGTTTATTTTGACTTGAGTGTCCCTTTAAACACCTTGTAATTACAAGACATTTCTGTTGTGTGACTATATAACAACATATCAGACAAGTCTTAAAGGGACAGTAAAGTCATTATTAGACATTCTAAACATTTTAAACAACTTTCCAATTTACTTCTATTTAATTTTCTTCCTTCTCTTGTTATCCTTTGCTGAAAGATTTATCTAGGTAAGCTCAGGAGCAGCAAGGAACCTAGGTTCTAGCTTTCTAGCTGCTGATTGGTGGCTGTATATATAATATATAGGGATGCACCGAAATTTCGGCCGCAGAAAGTTTCGGACGAAAATAGCATTTTTTGTTGTTTCGTTTTTCGGTTTTTTTGCCTTTTATTTTCGGCAAAATTATTGTGTAGCATATTTTAAATTTGATGCCAGCCTAGAGCTGCTGTTTCAGTTCATTACTTGACTTACTGTTTTGCATATAATAATAGTTTTCTAGGACTATACTTTATTTTGATAATTGGTAACAAAACAAAAACGGTTAAATCGGATTCTGTTACACAGAACTAAATAAAGAATAATACTAGCGATGCACCAAAATTTGGGCCGCCGAAAATGTGCAATTCCAATTTCGTCCCAAAGAGGACCAAAATGGCTAAAAATGTACAGCCCTCCCCTGTTCTATTGAGTTACATATCTATCCTTAGTATAAGGTGAGCAGCACAGCACTGCATGGTACACAGAACACACACATAAGTACCATTACATGATGATATTTGAAACCAGCAGAGAAGGAAACCAAAGTTCTGAATAGTGAATACAAATATCAAAGGAGGATAAGTAACATGTTTATAAACACTTGATATTATCAGACACAGCCCTAAGCACACACAGTGAATATCTTTAAGCCTTATATACAGTGCTCATACATCAACCTCTTGTTCGTAGACATTCTATTCGCCTGAGGCAAATATGCGTGCACACTTTATAAGCATAAGCCCCAAGCTCGCACACAGTTGGTACAAATTAGCACCCACCAGACAGTGTATACAAAAAAGCACAGTAACTTTCTATAACCACCTTGCACGTAAGGTTGTAGCTAAGTTCAGTGGTCCTGGTTATAGGTGACAGACAGGCAGACTCCATTTGGGGCTCCGGACATATAATCTGATGGGTCAGTGTGAGACCCGAACCAGGAACTACAATGAGACGATCAGGTGCAGCCACGCTCATCGCACGGATAGCTACACCCAAAAACAAAACACATGTCCACCTCGTATTGTTGTCTGGCTATAACCAAGCTCTCTCTTATAGAGCTCCAGTTTCACTGCAGATCACGCCCTACTGTACAAGTGACCATGTCCATTTGTTGGAGCTTTCCCGCCTACAAGCTCTCTCAGCTACACACACACACTGTAGTTAAAAAAGAAAAAAACAATTTTGGTTTCGTTTCCGTTTTCGGCCAGGATCATCCTGAATTTTCGGGATCTGTTTCGGTCCAGAATTTTCATTTCGGTGCATATATATATATATATATATATATATATATATATATATATATATATATATATATATATATATATATATATATATATATATATATATATATATACACACTGATTGTCATTGGCCCATCCAAATGATACTAAGGGAATTAAGCAAATTTGATAATAGAAGTTCATTGGAGAGTTGTTTACGATTGTATGAATGTTTTACCTAAATCATGAAAGAAGAATGTTCCCGCCCCCCTGTATCAATTGACACACTAGCCAATTACAGACTAGTATACGTATACCATGTGAGCTTGTGCACATTCTCAGTAGGATCTTATTCCCCACAAAGTCTGAATATAAAAAGACTGCAAAAAATAATGGAAGTTAAATTGGAAAGTGTCTTAAAACTGCATGATCCATCTGAATCATAAAAGTTTATTTTGACTTGAGTGCTCCTTTAAGTAAATCATTTTTTTTCTCTCTTGCTAGATAATGCTGTGGGTCTTGTGGCTAGCTCTGTAGCCATTGAAGTTCCACAACAAACAATTTAGCGGCATGCTGCATGTTTCTGTAATAAATTAGTCCACTATTTCTTTTATTCATTTCCTTATACAGTGTTAAATAGCGTTGCAAAAACTTCATTTAAATTAAAACATCTGACTGCCTGTCGGAAATCTAGAATCGACTATTTGCAACAAGATGAGAATCCAATGCAGATCACTACGATATTAATAGGGTATTCTCACGCTCACCTGATCTGCATGCTAATTACCTTGCGCTTTATGGTCTGCTAATTAAATGCCAGGCTGTCGGCTCGTTCCTGCTTTTGATGGAGGAAGCCTTTGCTTTCCTCACTAACGTCTGGTATTGTAATTGTTTTATTTTGGAGAAAAACCTCACTCCAAACCACAGTTGTGTTAAAAAAAAAAAAAAAAGGTTTTGTTACTGTTTATAACTCTTGGGATCACACAGTACGTAATTTACAGCAATCTTGAGTTTTGTATCCTGTGACATATTTTACTGGGTTATTTTGCTCCTGGCATGAAATAAAAAACTTTTTGGCAGGATGTGTGTAAAATAGATAAGTCATTTTATTTAAAGGACCGTTAAACCTGAGATTTCAACAACACATAAAATGTTTCATTATTGCAAGTAAAACAATATTGCTATATACATTCATTCTTATTTTGCTGCCTTTTGCTATAAATACATCTAAAAATTGTGCTTGTTTCACTTTCTCCCATCAATGTTTGGTTTAATACTTTTAGGCAATTTATGTAAGCTTTTGTTTACTTCACCCTCCCCCTTAAAGTGAATGTCAAGTTTGATGATTCAGTGCCCGGTTTTTGAAAACCCTATTAAAAACAGGGGCACTTTCATTCATCAAACTTTACATTTAATTAGTTTTGTTAAAATACTTACCTTTTAATCTTGAAAGCCGCTCCAGCGCTTCCCCCGTCTGTCGCAATCCTCTTCATATGTAAAAAAACAAACAAACAAAAACTCCCGGCTTCCTCCAATCACGGCGTTGCCTGGGGGGGGGGGGGGCGTGATTGGAGGATGCCGGAGTTTTTTTTGTTGGAGCGGCTTTCAATATGAAAAGGTAAGTATTTTAACAAAACAAATTAAATGTAAAGTAGGGTTTTTAAAAACTGGGCACTGATTCATCAAACTTGACATTCACTTTAAGATTCTCAGCAGTCACATGTTTGTAAAAGGTGGAATGTCAGTTTTGCATCAACAATCATGATAGGAGAAGCATTCTTTGCAAAAGTAACTAAGGGAAATTGGTGCTAAATCACCTTAAGGGAAGAGATAAGGGAAGGCTTCTCCAGTCTCTCTCTCAACTGCAGGTTTTGTGCCATATCTGAATATTAGTTTTTGATTGGTTAGCAGGGATTCTTTTGTTCTGAGGGTCAGGGACATCAGTGAAATGAACAAACCTAAAACAATATACTCATTTGACAAAATGACAAAATAAGCTGGAATTTTCATTGCAAAATAATTCTCAGATATAAAGGTTCATAATAATGTAGTTTCTCTTGATCTATCATAGAAATGTAGTTATAAAAAAGGTGCATTGCTCATAAGAATGTCTGATATTCAAATAATATAGCTTTACAGACTGGGAAAGGCTATGGGGCGGGTTTGAAAAAAGTCTTGAGAGCCAGTCAACAATCAGTGCGCTGGTCCTTTGCAGTGCTACTGCATATTTGACAGTTCACTTCAAACAGTTCTTTGCTGTCGGTGCACTGTGTTAAGGAAAACTTACACAGTGCAGCCAGAGCAAAACTCTGTTTAAAGAGAACAGTCTGACGTGGAGCAGCGCTGCAAAGTTAAAGTACTAACAGTTCCTGCATGTGTCATTTTATTTTCTGCAGATATGCTGCATTTTCTGAGATAAAATCTCAGATCACTGCATGTTCTGCCTTGGGGTTAAAAACCAATGTCTAATGTTCTGTAAACACTCATACAACACTTATGTTTGAAGAATGTGCTGAAGTATTCACTGACCTTGTGCAGAATATTACTCACAATATAGTAGACTATATAAAGATAACATTTCTCCAACATAGGTGTGTCCGGTCCACGGCGTCATCCTTACTTGTGGGATATTCTCTTCCCCAACAGGAAATGGCAAAGAGCCCAGCAAAGCTGGTCACATGATCCCTCCTAGGCTCCGCCTACCCCAGTCATTCTCTTTGCCGTTGTACAGGCAACATCTCCACGGAGATGGCTTAGAGTTTTTTAGTGTTTAACTGTAGTTTTTATTATTCAATCAAGAGTTTGTTATTTTAAAATAGTGCTGGTATGTACTATTTACTCAGAAACAGAAAAGAGATGAAGATTTCTGTTTGTATGAGGAAAATGATTTTAGCACCGTAACTAAAATCCATGGCTGTTCCACACAGGACTGTTGAGAGCAATTAACTTCAGTTGGGGGAACAGTGTGCAGTTTCTTACTGCTTGAGGTATGACACATTCTAACAAGACGATGTAATGCTGGAAGCTGTCATTTTCCCTATGGGATCCGGTAAGCCATGTTTATTAAGATAGTAAATAAGGGCTTCACAAGGGCTTATTAAGACTGTAGACTTTTTCTGGGCTAAATCGATTCATTATTAACACATATTTAGCCTTGAGGAATCATTTATTCTGGGTATTTTGATATGATTATATCGGCAGGCACTGTTTTAGACACCTTATTCTTTAGGGGCTTTCCCTAATCATAGTCAGAGCCTCATTTTCGCGCCGGTATGGCGCACTTGTTTTTGAGGACAGCATGGCATGCAGCTGCATGTGTGTGGAGCTCTGATACATAGAAAAGTCTTTCTGAAGGCATCATTTGGTATCGTATTCCCCTTTGGGCTTGGTTGGGTCTCAGCAAAGCAGATTCCAGGGACTGTAAAGGGGTTAAATATAAAAACGGCTCCGGTTCCGTTATTTTAAGGGTTAAAGCTTCCAAATTTGGTGTGCAATACTTTTAAGGCTTTAAGACACTGTGGTGAAATTTTGGTGAATTTTGAACAATTCCTTCATACTTTTTCGCAATTGCAGTAATAAAGTGTGTTTAGTTTAAAATTTAAAGTGACAGTAACGGTTTTATTTTAAAACGTTTTTTGTGCTTTGTTATCAAGTTTATGCCTGTTTAACATGTCTGAACTACCAGATAGATTGTGTTCTGACTGTGGGGAAACCAAGGTTCCTTCTCATTTAACTATATGTATTTTATGTCATAAAAAAATTTAGTAAAAATGATGCCCAAGATGATTCCTCAAGTGAGGGGAGTAAGCATGGTACTGCATCATCCCCTCCTTCGTCTACACCAGTCTTGCCCATACAGGAGGCCCCTAGTACATCTAGTGCGCCAATACTCCTTACTATGCAACATTTAACGGCTGTAATGGATAATTCTATCAAAAACATTTTAGCCAATATGCCCACTTATCAGCGAAAGCGCGACTGCTCTGTTTTAGAAAATTCTGTAGAGCATGAGAACGCTGATGATATGGTTTCTGAAGGGCCCCTACACCAGTCTGAGGGGGCCAGGGAGGTTTTGTCTGAGGGAGAAATTTCAGATTCAGGAAACATTTCTCAACAAGCTGAACCTGATGTGATTACTTTTAAATTTAAGTTGGAACATCTCCGCGCTCTGCTTAAGGAGGTGTTATCCAATTTGGATGATTGTGATTATCTGGTCATTCCAGAACCACTATGTAAAATGGAAAAGTTCTTAGAGGCCCCGGGGCCCCCCGAAGCTTTTCCTATATCCAAGCGGGTGGCGTACATTGTTAGTAAAGAATGGGACAGGCCCGGTATACCTTTAGTACCTCCCCCCATATTTATAAAATTGTTTTCCTATAGTCGACCCCAGAAAGGACTGATGGCAGACAGTCCCCAAGGTCGAGGGGGCGGTTTCTACTCTACACAAGCGCGCCACTATACCCATAGAAGATAGTTGTGCTTTCCAAGATCCTATGGATAAAAAATTAGAAGGTCTGCTAAAGATGTTTGTTCAGCAAGGTTCCCTTCTACAACCAATTGCATGCATTGTCCCTGTCACTGCAGCCGCGTGTTTCTAGTTTGATGAGCTAGGAAAGGCGATTATTAGTAATTCTTCTTCTTATGAGGAGATTATGGACAGAATTCGAGGGGATCCCTGAAAGCTCAGGGTCTTTGGTCTCGGGTAGAATCTCTTCTACCGATAAATATTCTGGATCTGAGAGCGATATTCAATGCTCTCAAAGCTTGGCCTCAGCTAGCGAGGGCCAAGTTCATACATCAACCATCAGGGGGGAACAAGGAGTTCCCTAGCGATGGAAGAAGTGACCAAAATCATTCTATGGGCGGAGTCTCACTCCTGCCACCTGTCTGCTATCCACATCCCAGGAGTGGAAAATTGGGAAGCGGATTTTCTGAGTCATCAGACATTGCATCCGGGGGAGTGGGAACTCCATCCGGAAATCTTTGCCCAAGTCACTCAACCGTGGGGCATTCCAGACATGGATCTGATGGCCTCTCGTCAGAACTTCAGAGTTCCTTACTACGGGTACAGATCCAGGGATCCCAAGGCGGCTCTAGTGGATGCACTAGTAGCACCTTGGACTTTCAAACTAGCTTATGTGTTCCCGCCGTTTCCTTTCATCCCCAGGCTGGTAGCCAGGATCAATCAGGAGAGGGCGTCGGTGATTTTGATAGCTCCTGCGTGGCCACGCAGGACTTGGTATGCAGATCTGGTGAATATGTCATCGGCTCCACCATGGAAGCTACCTTTGAGACGAGACCTTCTTGTTCTAGGTCCGTTCGACCCACTCCAGCTGACTGCTTGGAGATTGAACGCTTGATCTTATCAAAGCGAGGGTTCTCAGATTCTGTTATTAATACTCTTGTTCAGGCCTGAAAGCCTGTAACCAGAAAAATTACCACATAATTTGGTATATCTGTTGGTGTGAATCTGCAGGATTCCCTTGGGACAAGGTTAAGATTCCTAAGAGTCTATCCTTCCTTCGAGAAGGATTGGAAAAAGGATTATCTGCAAGTTCCTTGATGGGACAGATTTCTGCCTTGTCTGTGTTACTTCACAAAAAGCTGGCAGCTGTGCCAGATGTTCTAGCCTTTGTTCAGGCTCTGGTTAGAATCAAGCCTGTTTACAAAATTTTGACTCCTCCTTGGAGTCTCAACCTAGTTCTTTCAGTTCTTCAGGGGGTTCCGTTTGAACCCTTACATTCCGTTGATATTAAGTTATTATCTTGGAAAGTTTTGTTTTTGGTTGCAATTTCTTCTGCTAGAAGAGTTTCAGAATTATCTGCTCTGCAGTGTTCTTCTCCTTATCTGGTGTTCCATGCAGATAAGGTGGTTTTGCGTACTAAACCTGGTTTCTCCAACATAGGTGTGTCCGGTCCACGGCGTCATCCTTACTTGTGGGATATTCTCTTCCCCAACAGGAAATGGCAAAGAGCCCAGCAAAGCTGGTCACATGATCCCTCCTAGGCTCCGCCTACCCCAGTCATTCTCTTTGCCGTTGTACAGGCAACATCTCCACGGAGATGGCTTAGTTTTTTAGTGTTTAACTGTAGTTTTTATTATTCAATCAAGAGTTTGTTATTTTAAAATAGTGCTGGTATGTACTATTTACTCAGAAACAGAAAAGAGATGAAGATTTCTGTTTGTATGAGGAAAATGATTTTAGCACCGTAACTAAAATCCATGGCTGTTCCACACAGGACTGTTGAGAGCAATTAACTTCAGTTGGGGGAACAGTGTGCAGTCTCTTACTGCTTGAGGTATGACACATTCTAACAAGACGATGTAATGCTGGAAGCTGTCATTTTCCCTATGGGATCCGGTAAGCCATGTTTATTAAGATAGTAAATAAGGGCTTCACAAGGGCTTATTAAGACTGTAGACTTTTTCTGGGCTAAATCGATTCATTATTAACACATATTTAGCCTTGAGGAATCATTTATTCTGGGTATTTTGATATGATTATATCGGCAGGCACTGTTTTAGACACCTTATTCTTTAGGGGCTTTCCCTAATCATAGTCAGAGCCTCATTTTCGCGCCGGTATGGCGCACTTGTTTTTGAGGACAGCATGGCATGCAGCTGCATGTGTGTGGAGCTCTGATACATAGAAAAGTCTTTCTGAAGGCATCATTTGGTATCGTATTCCCCTTTGGGCTTGGTTGGGTCTCAGCAAAGCAGATTCCAGGGACTGTAAAGGGGTTAAATATAAAAACGGCTCCGGTTCCGTTATTTTAAGGGTTAAAGCTTCCAAATTTGGTGTGCAATACTTTTAAGGCTTTAAGACACTGTGGTGAAATTTTGGTGAATTTTGAACAATTCCTTCATACTTTTTCGCAATTGCAGTAATAAAGTGTGTTTAGTTTAAAATTTAAAGTGACAGTAACGGTTTTATTTTAAAACGTTTTTTGTGCTTTGTTATCAAGTTTATGCCTGTTTAACATGTCTGAACTACCAGATAGATTGTGTTCTGACTGTGGGGAAACCAAGGTTCCTTCTCATTTAACTATATGTATTTTATGTCATAAAATAATTTAGTAAAAATGATGCCCAAGATGATTCCTCAAGTGAGGGGAGTAAGCATGGTACTGCATCATCCCCTCCTTCGTCTACACCAGTCTTGCCCATACAGGAGGCCCCTAGTACATCTAGTGCGCCAATACTCCTTACTATGCAACATTTAACGGCTGTAATGGATAATTCTATCAAAAACATTTTAGCCAATATGCCCACTTATCAGCGAAAGCGCGACTGCTCTGTTTTAGAAAATTCTGTAGAGCATGAGAACGCTGATGATATGGTTTCTGAAGGGCCCCTACACCAGTCTGAGGGGGCCAGGGAGGTTTTGTCTGAGGGAGAAATTTCAGATTCAGGAAACATTTCTCAACAAGCTGAACCTGATGTGATTACTTTTAAATTTAAGTTGGAACATCTCCGCGCTCTGCTTAAGGAGGTGTTATCCAATTTGGATGATTGTGATTATCTGGTCATTCCAGAACCACTATGTAAAATGGAAAAGTTCTTAGAGGCCCCCGGGGCCCCCCCGAAGCTTTTCCTATATCCAAGCGGGTGGCGTACATTGTTAGTAAAGAATGGGACAGGCCCGGTATACCTTTAGTACCTCCCCCCATATTTATAAAATTGTTTTCCTATAGTCGACCCCAGAAAGGACTGATGGCAGACAGTCCCCAAGGTCGAGGGGGCGGTTTCTACTCTACACAAGCGCGCCACTATACCCATAGAAGATAGTTGTGCTTTCCAAGATCCTATGGATAAAAAATTAGAAGGTCTGCTAAAGATGTTTGTTCAGCAAGGTTCCCTTCTACAACCAATTGCATGCATTGTCCCTGTCACTGCAGCCGCGTGTTTCTAGTTTGATGAGCTAGGAAAGGCGATTATTAGTAATTCTTCTTCTTATGAGGAGATTATGGACAGAATTCGTGCTCTTAAATTGGCTAATTCTTTCACCCTAGACGCCACCTTGCAATTGGCTAGGTTAGCGGCGAAAAAATTCTGGGTTTACTATTGTGGCGCAGAGCGCTTTGGTTAAAATCTTGGGCAGCGGATGCGTCTTCCAAGAACAAATTGCTTGACATTCCTTTCAAGGGGAAAACACTCTTTGGCCCTGACTTGAAAGAGATTATCTCTGATATCACTGGGGGCAAGGGCCACGCCCTTCCTCAGGATAGGTCTTTTCAAGACCAAAAATAAACCTAAGTTTCGTCCCTTTTGCAGAAACGGATCAGCCCCAAGGGCTACGTCCTCTAAGCAGGAAGGTAATACTTCTCAAGCCAATCCAGCCTGGAGACCTATGCAAGGCTGGAGCAAAGGAAAGCAGGCCAGGAAACCTGCCACTGCTACCAAGACAGCATGAAATGCGGGCCCCCGATCCGGGACCGGATCTGGTGGGGGGCAGACTCTCTCTCTTCGCTCAGGCTTGGGAAAGAGATGTTCTGGATCCTTGGGCGCTAGAAATAGTCTCCCAAGGTTATTCTCTGGAGTTCAAGGGGCTTCCTCCAAGGGGGAGGTTCCACAGGTCTCAGTTGTCTTCAGACCACATAAGAAGACAGGCATTCTTACATTGGGTAGAAGACCTGCTAAAAATGGGAGTGATTCATCCTGTTCCATTAGGAGAACAAGGGATGGGGTTCTACTCCAATCTGTTCATAGTTCCCAAAAAAGAGGGAACGTTCAGACCAATCTTGGATCTCAAGATCTTGAACAAGTTTCTCAAGGTTCCATCGTTCAAGATGGAAACCATTCGAACACTTCTTCCTTCCATCCAGGAAGGTCAATTCATGACCAAGGTGGATTTCAAGGATGCGTATCTACATATTCCTATCCACAAGGAACATCATCGGTTCCTAAGGTTTGCATTCCTGGACAAGCATTTCCAGTTCGTGGCATTTTCTTTCGGATTAGCCACTGCTCCTAGGATTTTCTCATAGGTACTAGGGTCCCTTCTGGGTGCTAAGACCAAGGGGCATTGCTGTAGTACCTTACTTGGACGACATTCTGATCAGAGCGTCGTCCCTTCCTCAAGTAAAGGCTCACACGGACATTGTCCTGGCCTTTCTCAGATCTCACGGATGGAAAGTGAACGTGGAAAAGAGTTCTCTATCTACGTCAACGAGGGTTCCCTTCTTGGGAACTATAATAGACTCCTTAGAAATGAGGATTTTTCTGACAGAAGCCAGAAAAACAAAACTTCTAGACTCTTGTCGGATACTTCATTCCGTTCCTCTTCCTTCCATAGCGCAGTGCATGGAAGTGATAGGTTTGATGGTAGCGGCAATGGACATAGTTCCTTTTGTGCGCATTCATCTAAGACCATTACAACTGTTCATGCTCAGTCAGTGGAATGGGGACTATTCAGACTTGTCTCCGAAGATACAAGTAAATCAGAGGACCAGAGACTCATTCCGTTGGTGGCTGTCCCTGGACAACCTGTCACAAGGGATGACCTTCCGCAGACCAGAGTGGGTCATTGTCACGACCGACGCCAGTCTGATGGGCTGGGGCGCGGTCTGGGTATCCCTGAAAGCTCAGGGTCTTTGGTCTCGGGTAGAATCTCTTCTACCGATAAATATTCTGGAACTGAGAGCGATATTCAATGCTCTCAAAGCTTGGCCTCAGCTAGCGAGGGCCAAGTTCATACATCAACCATCAGGGGGGAACAAGGAGTTCCCTAGCGATGGAAGAAGTGACCAAAATCATTCTATGGGCGGAGTCTCACTCCTGCCACCTGTCTGCTATCCACATCCCAGGAGTGGAAAATTGGGAAGCGGATTTTCTGAGTCGTCAGACATTGCATCCGGGGGAGTGGGAACTCCATCCGGAAATTTTTGCCCAAGTCACTCAACCGTGGGGCATTCCAGACATGGATCTGATGGCCTCTCGTCAGAACTTCAGAGTTCCTTACTACGGGTACAGATCCAGGGATCCCAGGGCGGCTCTAGTGGATGCACTAGTAGCACCTTGGACCTTCAAACTAGCTTATGTGTTCCCGCCGTTTCCTCTCATCCCCAGGCTGGTAGCCAGGATCAATCAGGAGAGGGCGTCGGTGATTTTGATAGCTCCTGCGTGGCCACGCAGGACTTGGTATGCAGATCTGGTGAATATGTCATCGGCTCCACCATGGAAGCTACCTTTGAGAGACCTTCTTGTTCTAGGTCCGTTCGACCCACTCCAGCTGACTGCTTGGAGATTGAACGCTTGATCTTATCAAAGCGAGGGTTCTCAGATTCTGTTATTAATACTCTTGTTCAGGCCTGAAAGCCTGTAACCAGAAAAATTACCACATAATTTGGTATATCTGTTGGTGTGAATCTGCAGGATTCCCTTGGGACAAGGTTAAGATTCCTAAGAGTCTATCCTTCCTTTGAGAAGGATTGGAAAAAGGATTATCTGCAAGTTCCTTGATGGGACAGATTTCTGCCTTGTCTGTGTTACTTCACAAAAAGCTGGCAGCTGTGCCAGATGTTCTAGCCTTTGTTCAGGCTCTGGTTAGAATCAAGCCTGTTTACAAAATTTTGACTCCTCCTTGGAGTCTCAACCTAGTTCTTTCAGTTCTTCAGGGGGTTCCGTTTGAACCCTTACATTCCGTTGATATTAAGTTATTATCTTGGAAAGTTTTGTTTTTGGTTGCAATTTCTTCTGCTAGAAGAGTTTCAGAATTATCTGCTCTGCAGTGTTCTTCTCCTTATCTGGTGTTCCATGCAGATAAGGTGGTTTTGCGTACTAAACCTGGTTTTCTTCCAAAAGTTGTTTCTAACAAAAACATTAACCAGGAGATAGTTGTGCCTTCTTTGTGTCCTAATCCAGTTTCAAAGAAGGAACGTTTGTTGCACAACTTGGATGTAGTTCGTGCTCTCAAATTTTACTTAGCAGCTACTAAGGATTTCGGACAAACTTTGTCTTTGTTTGTTGTTTATTCTGGTAAACGGAGAGGTCAAAAAGCAACTTCTACCTCTCTCTCCTTCTGGATTAAAAGCATTATCCGATTGGCTTATGAGACTGCCGGACGGCAGCCTCCTGAAAGAATCACAGCTCACTCCACTAGGGCTGTGGCTTCCACATGGGCCTTCAAGAACGAGGCTTCTGTTGATCAGATATGTAAGGCAGCGACTTGGTCTTCACTGCACACTTTTTCTAAATTTTACAAATTTGATACTTTTGCTTCTTCTGAGGCTATTTTTGGGAGAAAGGTTTTGCAAGCCGTGGTGCCTTCCATTTAGGTGACCTGATTTGCTCCCTCCCTTCATCCGTGTCCTAAAGCTTTGGTATTGGTTCCCACAAGTAAGGATGACGCCGTGGACCGGACACACCTATGTTGGAGAAAACAGAATTTATGTTTACCTGATAAATTACTTTCTCCAACGGTGTGTCCGGTCCACGGCCCGCCCTGGTTTTTTTAATCAGGTCTGATAATTTATTTTCTTTAACTACAGTCACCACGGTAACATATGGTTTCTCCTATGCAAATATTCCTCCTTAACGTCGGTCGAATGACTGGGGTAGGCGGAGCCTAGGAGGGATCATGTGACCAGCTTTGCTGGGCTCTTTGCCATTTCCTGTTGGGGAAGAGAATATCCCACAAGTAAGGATGACGCCGTGGACCGGACACACCGTTGGAGAAAGTAATTTATCAGGTAAACATAAATTCTGTTTTTCTTCCTTTTTCCGCTAGCTGTGGTTTAGAGGATGCTTACGCGGGGTTAGAGAATGAGTGAAAACAAAAACACTGTGTAATGAAGTTGTGTGTGGGCTGCTAAACAGAAGGTGAAAGTTAAACCGTCAGGATGTTCTGGAACCTGTGCGGCTGATCTGGTTTTGTTTTTAAAGCTGGTTCCCTCCCAAGCTGCTGCTGTTATTATTTCAGAAGAAAACTGATGATGTAAAGATATGTAGGAACCTTTAGTCCAACAATTATCTCCAGATTCATTACAGAATGTGGAATTTATTGTATTCACTCTGTTTTAAATAATTGACAAGTCCTGTTGTGTGATTGCATGAGAGTAGGGGGCGAGGGTGCAATCTTAAATTTCTCTAAGTGCTTGACAATCCCAGGCACCAGGGAGCCAATGGCACCGTAAAATTAGCTCCTGAAGTCCTGGTGCAGCAGGATCCTTCTAGGCCAGCTGTGAATTACAAATCTAACTTTATTATGTTGTATAAAGTAATATGTATGTATGTGTGTGTGTGTATGTATATATATGTATGTATGTATGTGTGTGTATGTATGTATGTATATATATATATATATATATATATATATATATATATATATATATATATATATATATATATATATATATATATATATATATATATACGCACACCAGTAGCTTTTGTTTACAACAACAAAAAAATTGTTTTAATTTTTTAAAAAATCTGATTAAAATTGGATTTTCTATCCGAATCATGAAATAAAATGTTGGAGGTTTCCTGTCCCTTTAAGCGTGCATTATCATCCCTTAACCTTCTGCCTACTGCCCCAGGCTGGGGTAATTGTCAGGAGCTGTGATTGTCTGACCCTTATTTACGCCTGCAGCTTTGAGACTCCTGAGACAATATGTTGACTGCATCTGCTTCCTACACTACCTGCCCCAGGGCTCTGTGTTTAGTGAAATATTATTTTCAGCATAAATTAGCAGTACCGGGTGGTACAAGTGAACTGCAGCATGACTCCATGATGAATTTAATGAAATGGAAAAATTCTGGCCTCCGTCCCACCTTGTACTATAGCTGTGAGTTAAGAAACCTTCCTAAGGCAAGGAAATAGAATGGTTTGCATGAATCTCTGCTCTCCAAATTTAATTTATCGTAGGGGAAAATGGATTGTCACCTTGTGACAGGTGGTATATGTAGTTAAACGAACATTAAACTCAAAACGTATATTACGTGTGCTAAAACAACTTTACAGAGCATTTTATTTATTTTGCAAGTTTTTCTGGTAATTTAAAGGGACATAAGTGCTGAAAAGAAAATAATCTAATACGTTATAACATTTTATTATTGTATATATCTGTGTTTAACCCCTGCAGAAGGGTTAAACGCATTTGTCAGCTGCAGAGCAGCAATGCACTACTGGGATGTAGCGGAACACACGTGGTGGGTGAGCCAGTGACAAGAGGCATATGTGTGTAGTCACTAATCACTAGCTAGCTCTCAGTATTTCATTGTTGCTCTTGAGTCACTAGGTATTCCCTTTAGGAGAAAAGGATAGCACGATAAAGAAGTAAATTTCATAGAAGATGTACATAGAAAAGTCTCCTAAAATTACATACTGGACCTTTAAAAGTTTAATTTTGAGTTTCATGTCCCTTTAAAAATTAAAAATGTGCCAACAGAGGGGCTGGAGTACATCCTATAGAAAACTACATTTCCCATGATGCTCAGAAAGCCTGTGTGTCAGCATTATGGGAAATGTAGTTCAAAAACATCTGGGGTCCCAATGTTGCAGACCCCTGCTCTACAACATTCCAAATGCTGATTGGTTTATCAGAGCATCAACCAATTTATGAATTTCTCTAATTGGTCACCGAATGGTAGATATGATTGGTTTCTTAAAGGGATAGGAACCCCCAAAAATGTCCTTCATAATTCGGATAGAACATACAATATTAAGCAACATTCAATTTTACTTTTATTATAGCATATAATTCATTATCTTGTTATCCTTTGCTGAAGGAACAGCATTGCACTACTGCCAGCTATCTGATCACATCTAGTTAGCCAATCATAAGAGACAATTGTGTGCAGGCACCAATCAGCAGCTAGTTCCCATTTGTGTAGGATATGTGCATATTCATATTCAACAAGGGATACCAAGAAAACAAAGAACATTTGAAAATAAAAAGCGAATTTAAAAGTGTTTTTAAAATGACACACTCTGTCTGAATCATGCAAATTTTAATTTTTACTTTCCTATCCCTTTAATGGGTATTTCCCTGGACTGCAAAACAATGCACATTTTACTCACAAAAAATGGTTTAAATGTTTTTATGACAGTTATGTTCTGCATATGTTTTGCAATGCAGAGCTTTGTAATATACTTATGTATTTGACCTCCTTTTCATATTATTTGGCTATGAAAACTGGGCTGTTTCTAATTCTTAGAACTGAAAAAACACTGCAGGCTCAAGGTGACCCCTGCTACATATCTTTCCCTTTATTGGCTTTACATGGTAACTAAAACAATCCACTTTAGACTAACAATATGACAGTGGCATTGTTCGTAGACTCAAGCCTAGATTAGCTCTTCCAAATACGGCAAATGGTATGTGGAGTTTGGCTATTGATAAACAAGTGCATCAAACAAGATGTATGCTTTATAAATGTTAAAGGGACATGAAACCCCACATTTTTCTTTTATGATTCAAATAGAGGTCAATTGGAAAGTTGTTTAATATCAAATTGTCTGTGTTCTCTTGGTATCTTTAGTTGAAAATCAGGAATGTAAGCTCAGGAGTGTGCATGTGTCTGGTGCTCTATAGGGCAGCAGTTTTGCGAGAATGTTATCCATTTGTAAGATCACTAGATGGCACTGTCTCAGTGCATTTTGGCAGTTTTTTCACAGCTAGACAGCACTAGTCCATGTGCGCCATATAGATAACATTGTGCTCACTCCCGTGGAGTTATGAGTCAGCACTGATTGGCTAAAATGCAACTCTGTCAAAAGAACTGAGATAAGGGGGCAGTCTGCAGAAGTAAAGATACAAGGTAATCACAGAGGTAAAAAGTGTATTAATATAACGGTCAGTTATGGGAAACTGGGCAATAAAGGGATTCTCTATCTTTTAAAACAAACATTTTGGAGTAGACTGTCCCTTTTTATAGAACATTCTGCACTCTCTTGCTTGTTTCATGAACTGACTGGGGGGGGAGGGTCTTGCAGTCTGCATTAGGTGCCCAAACATTTAAAGTTATGTGAAGAGAAGTTTCCAATGTCTTACAAAGAGAAGTGCTGTACAGGAACGATCTGTGCACTGTTCTGTCAAGATATCAGATTGCCCCCTCTGGTGTGCGATGGTGATAACATCTGTCCTTGAAGGTAACTTGTATATAGGCCATCTGGAGCAGTTTGTCTTCAATCCAAATTCTTTCCATGTGATAAAGTTTTAAGTTTCAGAAAGTAGCCCCTGTACAAATGACAATATTAATTACTGTTGTCAAATGGAGGCAGCAACAGAAATCAACCTCTCAGTGCAGGAGGGGGTGCGAGAGATCAGCCTTTTCTCTTGTTAAGTGTATCCAGTCCACGGATCATCCATTACTTATGGGATATTCTCCTTCCCAACAGGAAGTTGCAAGAGGATCACCCACAGCAGAGCTGCTATATAGCTCCTCCCCTCATTGTCATATCCAGTCATTCTCTTGCAACCCTCAACATAGATGGAGGTCGTGAGAGGACTGTGGTGTTTTATACTTAGTTTATTTCTTCAATCAAAAGTTTGTTATTTTTAAATGGTACCGGAGTGTACTGTTTATCTCAGGCAGTATTTAGAAGAAGAATCTGCCTTCGTTTCCTATGATCTTAGCAGAAGTAACTAAGATCCATTTGCTGTTCTCACATATTCTGAGGAGTGAGGTACTTCAGAGGGGGAATGGCGTGCAGGTTTTCCTGCAAAAAGGTATGTGCAGTTAAAATATTTTTCTAGGGATGGAATTTGCTAGAAAATGCTGCTGATACCGAAGTAATGTAAGTAAAGCCTTAAATGCAGTGATAGCGACTGGTATCAGGCTTATTAATAGACATACATACTCTTATAAAAATGTATTTTAAAACGTTTGCTGGCATGTTTAATCGTTTTTAACATATGTTTGGTGATAAAACTTATTGGGGCCTAGTTTTTTCCACATGGCTGGCTTGAATTCTGCCTAGAAACAGTTCCATGAGGCTTCCCACTGTTGTAATATGAGTGGGAGGGGCCTATTTTGGCGTTTTTTTGCACAGCAAAAATTACAGACACAGACATCCAGCTTCTTCCTGCATGATCCAGGACTTCTCTGGAGGGCTCAAAAGGCTTCAAAAGTCATATTGAGGGAGGTAAAAAGCCACAGTAGAGCTGTGGCAGTTGTTGTGACTGTTTAAAAACGTTTTTTGTCAATTGTTATTACGTTTTTGGTATTAAGGGGTTAATCATCCATTTGCAAGTGGGTGCAATGCTCTGCTAACTTATTACATACACTGTGAAAATTTCGTTAGTGTAACTGCATTTTTTCACTGTTATTTCAAATTTGGGCAAATTTTGTGTTTCTTAAAGGCGCAGTAGCGTTTCTTATATTGCTTGTAAACTTGTTTTAAAGTGTTTTCCAAGCTTGCTAGTTTCATTGCTAGTCTGTTTAAACATGTCTGACACAGATGAATCTACTTGTTCATTATGTTTGAAAGCCATGGTGGAGCCCCATAGGAGATTGTGTACTAAATGTATTGATTTCACTTTAAATAATAAAGATCAGTCTTTATCTATAAAAGAATTATCACCAGAGGATTCTGTCGAGGGGGAAGTTATGCCGACTAACTCTCCCCACGTGTCAGAACCTTCGCCTCCCGCTCAGGGGACGCACGCTAGTATGGCGCCAAGTACATCAGGGACGCCCATATCGATTACCTTGCAGGACATGGCTGCAATCATGAATAATACCCTGTCAGAGGTATTATCTAGATTGCTTGAATTGAGGGGCAAGCGCGATAGCTCTGGGATTAGGAGAGATGCAGAGCGCGCAGGTGCTGTAAGAGCCATGTCTGATACTGCGTCACAGTATGCAGAACATGAGGGCGGTGAGCTTCATTCTGTGGGGGACGTCTCTGACTCAGGGAAACCTGATTCAGAGATTTCTAATTTTAAATTTAAGCTTGAGAACCTCCGTGTATTGCTTGGGGAGGTATTAGCTGCTCTAAATGACTGTAACACAGTTGCAATTCCAGCGAAATTGTGTAGGCTGGATAGATACTATGCGGTGCCGGTGTGTACTGATGTTTTCCCTATACCTAAAAGGCTTACAGAAATTATTAGCAAGGAGTGGGATAGACCCGGTGTGCCCTTTTCCCCACCTCCTATATTTAGAAAAATGTTCCCAATAGACGCCACTACACGGGACTTATGGCAGACGGTCCCTAAGGTGGAGGGAGCAGTTTCTACTTTAGCAAAGCGTACCACTATCCCGGTTGAGGACAGTTGTGCTTTTTCAGATCCAATGGATAAAAAATTGGAGGGTTACCTTAAGAAAATGTTTATTCAACAAGGTTTTATTTTACAGCCCCTTGCATGCATTGCGCCTGTCACTGCTGCGGCGGCATTCTGGTTTGAGGCCCTGGAAGAGGCCATTCATACAGCTCCATTGGATGAAATTATTGACAAGCTTAGATCGCTTAAGCTAGCTAACTCATTTGTTTCTGATGCCATTGTTCATTTGACTAAACTAATGGCTAAGAATTCTGGATTCACCATCCAGGCGCGTAGGGCGCTATGGCTTAAATCCTGGTCAGCTGACGTGACTTCTAAGTCTAAATTACTCAACATTCCTTTCAAGGGGCAGACCTTATTCGGGCCTGGCTTGAATAAATTATTGCTGACATTACTGGAGGTAAGGGTCATACCCTTCCTCAGGACAGGGCCAAATCAAAGGCCAAACATTCTAATTTTCGTGCCTTTCGAAATTTCAAGGCAGGAGCAGCATCAATTTCCTCTGCTTCAAAACAAGAGGGAACTGTTGCTCATTCCAGACAGGCCTGGAAACGTAACCAGTCCTGAACAAGGGCAAGCAGACCAGAAAGCCTGCTGCTGCCCCCAAGACAGCATGAAGGAACGGCCCCCTATCCGGAAACGGATCTAGTGGGGGACAGACTTTCTCTCTTCGCCCAGGCGTGGGCAAGAGATGTTCAGGATCCCTGGGCGTTGGAGATCATATCTCAGGGATATCTTCTGGACTTCAAAGCTTCTCCTCCACAAGGGAGATTTCATTTTTCAAGGTTATCAGAAAACCTGATAAAGAAATAGGCATTCCTAAGCTGTGTGCAGAACCCCCTAGTAATGGGAGTGATCCATCCAGTTCCGCGGACGGAACAAGGACAGGGCTTTTATTCAAATCTGTTTGTGGGTCCCAAGAAAGAGGGAACCTTCAGACCAATCTTGGATCTAAAGACCTTAAACAAATTCCTCAGAGTTCCATCATTCAAAATGGAAACTATTCGGACCATCCTACCCATGATCCAAGAGGGTCAGTACATGACCACAGTGGACTTAAAGGATGCCTACCTTCACATACCGATTCACAAAGATAATCATCGGTTCCTAAGGTTTGCCTTTCTAGACAGGCATTACCAATTTGTAGCTCTTCCCTTCGGGTTAGCTACTGCCCCGAGAATTTTTTCAAAGGTTCTGGGCTCACTTCTGGCAGTTCTAAGACCTCGAGGCATAGCGGTGGCTCCGTATCTAGACGACATCCTGATACAGGCGTCAAGCTTTCAAATTGCCAAGTCTCATACAGAGATAGTTCTGGCATTTCTGAGGTCGCATGGGTGGAAAGTGAACGTGGAAAAGAGTTCTCAATCACCACTCACAAGAGTCTCCTTCCTGGGGACTCTTATAGATTCTGTAGAGATGAAAATTTACCTGACGGAGTCCAGGTTATCAAAACTTCTAAATGCTTGCCGTGTCCTTCATTCCATTCCACGCCCATCAGTGGCTCAGTGCATGGAAGTAATCGGCTTAATCGTAGCGGCAATGGACATAGTGCCATTTGCGCACCTGCATCTCAGACCGCTGCAATTATGCATGCTAAGTCAGTGGAATGGGGATTACTCAGATTTGTCCCCTCTACTAAATCTGGATCAAGAGACCAGAGATTCTCTTCTCTGGTGGCTTTCTCGGGTCCATCTGTCCAAGGGTATGACCTTTCGCAGGCCAGATTGGACGATTGTAACAACAGATGCCAGCCTTCTAGGTTGGGGCGCAGTCTGGAACTCCCGGAAGGCTCAGGGATCGTGGACTCAGGAGGAGAAACTCCTCCCAATAAATATTCTGGAGTTAAGAGCAATATTCAATGCTCTTCTAGCTTGGCCTCAGTTAGCAACACTGAGGTTCATCAGATTTCAGTCGGACAACATCACGACTGTTGCTTACATCAACCATCAAGGGGGAACCAGGAGTTCCCTAGCGATGTTAGAAGTCTCAAAGATAATTCGCTGGGCAGAGTCTTACTCTTGCCACCTGTCAGCGATCCACATTCCAGGCGTAGAGAACTGGGAGGCGGATTTTCTAAGTCGTCAGACTTTTCATCCGGGGGAGTGGGAACTCCATCCGGAGGTGTTTGCTCAACTGGTCCTTCGTTGGGGCAAACCAGAACTGGATCTCATGGCGTCTCGCCAGAACGCCAAGCTTCCTTGTTACGGATCCAGGTCCAGGGACCCGGGAGCAACGCTGATGGATGCTCTAGCAGCTCCTTGGTTCTTCAACCTGGCCTATGTGTTTCCACCGTTTCCTCTGCTCCCTCGACTGATTGCCAAAATCAAACAGGAAAGAGCATCTGTGATTCTGATAGCGCCTGCGTGGCCACGCAGGACCTGGTATGCAGACCCAGTGGACATGTCATCTCTTCCACCATGGACTCTGCCTCTGAGGCAGGACCTTCTAATACAAGGTCCTTTCAATCATCCAAATCTAATTTCTCTGAGACTGACTGCATGGAGATTGAACGCTTGATTCTATCAAGGCGTGGCTTCTCCGAGTCAGTCATTGATACCTTAATACAGGCTCGGAAGCCTGTCACCAGGAAAATCTACCATAAGATATGGCGTAAATACCTTTATTGGTGTGAATCCAAGAAGTACTCATGGAGTAAGGTTAGGATTCCTAGGATATTGTCCTTTCTCCAAGAGGGTTTGGACAAAGGCTTATCAGCTAGTTCTTTAAAAGGGCAGATCTCTGCTCTGTCTATTCTTTTGCACAAGCGTCTGGCAGAAGTTCCAGACGTCCAGGCATTTTGTCAGGCTTTGGTTAGGATTAAGCCTGTGTTTAAAACTGTTGCTCCTCCGTGGAGCTTAAACTTGGTTCTTAAAGTTCTTCAGGGAGTTCCGTTTGAACCCCTTCATTCCATTGATATTAAACTTTTATCTTGGAAAGTTCTGTTTTTGATGGCTATTTCCTCGGCTCGAAGAGTCTCTGAGTTATCTGCCTTACATTGTGATTCTCCTTATCTCATTTTTCATACAGACAAGGTAGTTCTGCGTACCAAACCTGGGTTTTTACCTAAGGTGGTTTCTAACAGGAATATCAATCAAGAGATTGTTGTTCCATCATTGTGTCCTAATCCTTCTTCAAAGAAGGAATGTCTTTTACATAATCTGGACGTAGTCCGTGCCTTGAAGTTCTACTTACAGGCTACTAAAGATTTTCGTCAAACATCTGCCCTGTTTGTCGTTTACTCTGGACAGAGGAGAGGTCAAAAAGCTTCGGCAACCTCTCTCTCCTTTTGGCTTCGGAGCATAATACGCTTAGCCTATGAGACTGCTTGACAGCAGCCCCCTGAAAGGATTACAGCTCATTCTACTAGAGCTGTGGCTTCCACCTGGGCCTTTAAAAATGAGGCCTCTGTTGAACAGATTTGCAAGGCTGCGACTTGGTCTTCGCTTCACACCTTTTCAAAATTTTACATATTTGACACTTTTGCTTCTTCGGAGGCTGTTTTTGGGAGAAAGGTTCTACAGGCAGTGGTTCCTTCCGTTTAAGTTCCTGCCTTGTCCCTCCCATCATCCGTGTACTTTAGCTTTGGTATTGGTATCCCATAAGTAATGGATGATCCGTGGACTGGATACACTTAACAAGAGAAAACATAATTTATGCTTACCTGATAAATTTATTTCTCTTGTAGTGTATCCAGTCCACGGCCCGCCCTGTCCTTTTAAGGCAGGTCTAAATTTTAATTAAACTACAGTCACCACTGCACCCTATGGTTTCTCCTTTCTCGTCTTGTTTCGGTCGAATGACTGGATATGACAGTGAGGGGAGGAGCTATATAGCAGCTCTGCTGTGGGTGATCCTCTTGCAACTTCCTGTTGGGAAGGAGAATATCCCATAAGTAATGGATGATCCGTGGACTGGATACACTACAAGAGAAATAAATTTATCAGGTAAGCATAAATTATGTTTTTGAAAGTGTGCTCCTGCAGCAGCTTTGAATAGAATGAAATAGTCACAACTGCTTGCATAAGTAAATTGTTTTTTGAAGAAGGCTGGAAGACTACGGTCTAGTCTGTTTGTTTTGCCACACATTTGTTCTGTCAAACCTTGTTTTAGCGGTGCATATGAATTTAGAGGGCTGATTGGACTGCTATACCAGTATTATTGTATTGAAATTATTCACGGTGAGGTTATTGGGTAACATTTTCATTTTCAGTTCTCTCCTAATACTGATGCTTTGGTGTACAGACAGAGAGGTAAGATAAGGAAGTATTTCTGTGTGTTAGAAGTGATAAGGAGGTCTGATCTCCCTACAAGTTGAGCCTGTTTTAATAGGTTGTGGTTTTAAAGAGAAAACACAGCTATTTCATATTTTATTTTGTGATTCAAACAGAACTTGCAATTCTAAAAAATGTTCTAATGTACCTTTATTGTCTAATTTGCTTTGCTTTGTTCCCATGTTATTCTTTGTTGAAGAGATATCTAGATAGGTAGCGTGCACATGTCTGTAGCACTACTTGGCAGGAAATAGTGCTGCCATCTAGTGCTCTTGCAAATGGATAACATTGTTGTAAAAATGTTGCCATATAGTGCTCCAAACACAGATTACATGCTCTATCTGAATTGGGAAAGATAACATTTGTGTTTCATGTCCCTTTAAAGGGACATAATACTCATATGCTAAATCACTAATATAAAAGGGACATAATACTCATATGCTAAATCACTAATATAAAAGGGACATAATACTCATATGCTAAATCACTTGAAACTGATGCAGTATAACTGTAAAAAGCTCACAATTTCCTCAGCTCAGCAGACTAAGTTCTGTATAAAAAGTTATACTCAGCTGCTGCCCAGCTGCATATAAAAAAATGAAGAAATGAACAGCAGCCAATCGGCATCAACAGTGCAGAGGTCATGAACTCTCTTACTGTGATCTCCTAAGATTTCACTTAAAGGGACAGTAAACCCACAAAATAATGTTATATAATTCTGCACATAGTGCAGAATTATATAACCTCAGCTTAGCACAAACTTTGTACCTTAAAAGATTAAAGTGAAAAATTGCTACGATATTTACTTTTACAGTACGCCGCTCCTGGCTCTACTGAGCGGGTCTGTTTCCCCTAAGCCATAGGGCACGCTATCTATTCACAGCCAGCCCAATCGCGCCATTAAACTCAATGTAACTCGCTCCTGCTACCAGACCAGAGCGGGAGCGAGTGACATTGAGTTTAATGGCGTGAATAGACAGCATGCCCGATTCGCTTAGAGGAAACGGACCCGCTCAGTAGAGCCAGGAGTGGTGTACTGTGAAAGTAAATTTCGTAGCATTTTTTCACTTTAATCTTTTAAGGTACAAAGTTTACGCTAAGCTGATGTTATATAATTCTGCACTATGTGCAGAATTATATAACATTATTTTGTGGGTTTACTGGCACTTTAACTCTGAGATTTCATAGTAAACTTCCTTAAACTGAATAGGGAAATAAGATGAATGTGCACGAGCCGCAATCCCTTAGCTGTCCCGGGACAGACATACTGATTTGCTGTTTAGAAGTCCTTTACAATGGGATGTGGCTACTGAGAAACTTTTGAGGTAAAATATCTTTTTTTTTTTTACATAGAGATGCTCAGGTGATATTTTCTAGTCAGCTTTTTACAGCTGTGCTGCATCACTTTCAAGTGTTTCAACATTTAGGTATTATGGCTCTTTAAGGAAAACCAATTTTACTGTACACTGTCCCTTTAAATTTTAAGAAAAGCAGATTATATAAATATTCGAAAGTGCATTGCAGAGTTCTTTAGTTATAAACACATTTTAAGGAAATCAACATTTAAAGGGATTGTCTAGTCAAAATTACATTTTCATGATTCAGACAGAGCAACTTTCTAATTGACTCCTATTAACAATTTTTCTTTGTTCTCTTTGTATCTTTCTATGAATGTAGGTGTAGGAGCCGGCCCATTTTTGTTTCTGCACCTGGGTAGCGCTTGCTGATTAGTTGGCTACATTTAGCCACCAATCAGAAAGCGCTACCCTGGTGCTAAACCAAAAATGGGCCGGCTCCTACGATTACATTTCTGCTATTTCAATAAAGATTCCAAGAGAATGAAAAAAAAAATGATAATAGAAGTAAATTAGAAAGTTGCTTAAACTTGCATGTTCTATCTGAATCATGTAAGTTTAATTTTGACTAGACTATCCCTTTAATGCTCCTTTTAAGGGGTGTCCTCAATTTACCCAAACTAATAGATTATAAGCCAAATTGGCAAAATCTATATACGGTTACCGATTACAATGATCTCTTTTGGTAACTTATCTCAAAATTTTAGATGAACACAAAACGTAAAGGGATGTTGGTTCCATTGTTACAATAAAAAAGCATTAAGCAGTTGCTTATACTAAATAGAAACCATTGCAATATGTATTATTCATCTACTCTTATCACACTAGGGGCAGGGGCTACACTGAGAATTTCTAAGTGCTAATTTTGCAAGAAAACAAGCAAGTTGTTTGCTGCTTTTTTACACAATCTGTTTCTTTCTATGTTTACTTTGATTTTACCAAAGGAGCAATGTTTAATATCCCTTTAAATGGACACTAAACTGAATTTTTTTCTTTAATGATTCAGATAGAGCAACAATTTTAAGCAACTTTCTAATTTACTCCTATTATCAATTTTCTTCGTTCTCTTGCTATCTTTATTTAAAAAGCAGGCATGTGATGCATAGGAGCCGGCCCATTTTTGGTTGAGAACCTGGGTTATGCTTGCTTATTGGTGGGTAAATGTCAGCCTCCAATATGCAAGCACAATCTATGGTGCTGTACCTAAAATGGGCTGGCTGCTGAGATTTATATTCCTGCTTTTAAAATAAAGATAGCAAGAGAACAAAGAAAATTTGATAATAGGAGTAAATTAGAAGGTTGATTTAAAATGTCATGTCATGAAAGAAAAAAATTGGGTTAAGTGTCCCTTCAACATGAAAGAGATATGAAGCAACCAAATTTAAAATGATCTGTCCTTCGTTCATAAGCAATCTGTTGCTAGACAGTCGTTTATAAACAAATAACTGAATTATTTGAGTAGCTCCTGAACTCTTTTGCTCTCTAGTAAGTAGACGGTCTCCCCTTTGTCATAACACCACATATTCTTTCTACTTGAATAGCCGGTTAGACTGTGCTTTTCCCTCACTTGTTGGTGTTACCACCTAAGAAGCTTTGAGACTTTGCTTTGATTTTACACAGATTGTGCTGGTACTTTGTTGCAGCTGGATATTGTCATTTGATTGTTTTGACCAGTAAATGCCGTCTGCGGATTTTCTACAGGTCATACTTCCTAAATGTTGCTAAGCAACAAAATACTGTATATCCATGGGAAAGGAAGCGAATCTATGGCCTCACTGTGTGACATATATATATTTATTTTTTAAGGTTCTTTGTCTTCTATCTAAAAGATGGCATTACAGCCTCAAAGGGACATAAAATACAGAAAACAAATGCTCTAATATGTTGGAATATTTTATTATTTATGATTTGCTTACATATAATTATGTGTTTAACTCTTGCAAAGGTTTTAAACACACAGTTCAAGCCAGCTCCTCAGCAGCAATTCTTATGAGTCTACCTAGGTATGCTTGTCAACAAAAATGTGATAACAAATAAACTTATTAAAGAATTGCATAACAAGCAAGTGCAGAAGAAAAAGACAATGAAATAGAACTTACTTTGAATTTTAAATTGGCAGTCATTTTTTTTTCTTCTTTAAACAAATTTCAAAATTTACTTTAATTTGCCGGCTCCCTGTATCATGTGACCCCTATCAGCCAATAACAGACTTGTGTGTGTATATATATATATATATATATATAATATAAATCACACTGTGAACTCGTGCACATGCTCAGTATTAGCTGGTGCCTCAAAGTGTGTACATAAAGACTACACATTTTAGTAATAGAAGTAAATTAGAGTCTCTTAAAACGGCATGCTGTATCTGAATCATTGACTTTAGTGTCCCTTTAATGGGACATAAAACCCAACATTTTTTCATGATATTTCTACAAAGCTACACACAGGCACAAGATATTTTTATAATTTACAGTCTTTACAGGATTGATTTGTTTGTAAAGAGTTATCTTTTCACGGATCTCAGGTTGCAGGAGGATTTGGTGCTTTCCGGGAGGTTATTCCACAGTCGAGGAGCTGAGAACGCCGACCGACCAGCTTCCTTGTTGTAATAAGGAAATGAGAGTAGAATTGAAGAAGAGGACATTAAGTTATGGGGGGGGGGGGCACAGAGGTGAGCATACTGCTCAGGTAGTGTGGGAGTTTCTTTTTAGTCTAAGGAGCATATCTACTTAAAGGGACATGAAACCCAAAATTGTTCTTTCATGATTCAGATAGAGACTACAATTTTAAACAACTTTCTAATTTACTTCTATTATTTAATTTGCTTCCTTCTCTTGTTATCCTTTGCTGAAAGGTTTATATTGGCAAGCTCAGGAGCAGCAGAGAACCTAGGTTCTACTTCTTGATTGGTGGCTTCAGATATATATTGATTGTGATTGGCTCACCCATGTGTTCCGTTAGAAACCATTAGTGCATTGCTGCTCCTTCAACAAATGATACCATGAGAATGAAACAGATTAGAAAATAAAAGTAAATTAGAAAGTTGTTTAAAATTGTATGCTCTATCTGAATCATGAAAGAATTTGTTTAGGTTTCATGTCCCTTTAACAATGTTATACACCTACAAGTGCACTGTAATTTAGTGCTTTAGACACTGAGGCTAATAGAAATGTGCATTTTTCAGCTAGTGAAATAATTGCAGAACATTTCCCTAACAAATGACAAGAAAATTAAAAATTTACTTCCCTGGACGCTAGCTACAATAAATTCTCAACAAAGAGTACCTCGAGAACAAAGCAGATTTGATAGTATCTGATTGTATGCTCCCTCATCATTTTTTCTTCATTTTCTTCTTATCTTTATTTAAAAAGCTGGAATTTAAAGCTTAGAAGCCAGCCCATTTTATCTTCAGCAGCCTGGAGAGCGCTTGCTTATTATTGGCTACATTTAACAAACAATAAGCAAGCATAACACAGGTTCTCAACCAAAAATAGGCTGGCTCTTAAGCTTTACATTCCTGCTTTTTAAATAAAGATAGCAAGAGAACGAAGAAAATTTGATAATAGAAGTAAATTAGGAAGTTGCTTAAAATTAAATGCTCTGTCTGAATCATTAAAGAAAAAAATTGGGTTTAGTGTCACTTTAAGCAACTTTTACTTCTATTATCAATTTTCTTCATTCTCTCTGTATCTTTATTTGAAAAGCAAGAATGTAAGCATAGCGGAGCTGGCCCATTTTTGGTTCAGAACCTGCAAAGCACTTTCTGATTGGTGTCTAAAAATAGCCACCAATCAGCAAGCGCTAACCAAAAATGGTCCGGCTCCTAAGCTTACATTCAAATAAAGATACAAAAAGAACAAAGAAGAATTGTTAATAGGAGTAAATTGGAAAGTTGCTTAAAATTGCATGCTCTATCTAAATCGTGAAAATTTTGACTAGACTATTCCTTTAAGTTATGCAAATTTACTACCAAAGCGGCGCTTTGTTTTTAAAGCGTTTATTTTATATGCCTCTCTTTTGTAATGCAATGCTTAAAGGGACATTTTTTTCTTTCGTGAATCAGATAGTGCGTGCTATTTTAAGCAACTTTCTAATTTACTCCTTATTATCAAATGTTCTTCATTCTCTTGGTATCTTTATTTGAAATGCAAGAATGTAAGATTAGATTCCGGCCTATTTTTGGTGAACAATCTGGGTTGTTCTTGCTGATTGGTGGATAAATTCATCCACCAATGAACAAGTGCTTTCCATGGTTCTGAACCAAACAAATAGCTTAGATGCCTTCTTTTTCAAATAAAGATAACAAGAGAATGAAGAAAAAATTATAATAGGAGTAAATTAGAAAGTTGCTTAAAATTGCATGCTCTATCTGAATCACGAAAGAAAAAAATTTGGGTTCAGTGTCCCTTTAATTTCTCCTGTACATATTAAAACGGACTTTAATGTTTTAGCTTAAGATGAAAATAAAGATTTTGTTCTTCAATATGAGTAACACAGACTACAGGTCTTTTGACTTTACTATTTGTAACATTTTAAGAACTATGAAGGACTCGTACAAACCGCTTCAAACAGACTTTTTTGGCTATGATGCGTTCATGTACACAGTTTGCCTACAGTTGGCATTGGGGAGTGAAAGTTGTTTTTATCATGGGTACCAAAAAGGTACAGGAAAAACATCATGCCTGCACTCTGGAGATTTACTGAAAAAGCCAAGATGTCAGGGCTAATTAAAGAAAGAAGAATTGGCAGAGGAAAGGGATGTGTTTCAAGATAACAAGTACACACTCCACCCCGAATACATTATTGCACAAAGAACAGTGACCTTCCTATGAAAGTGAGAATTGCACATTAAAATCTTGCAATTAAATGGAATTTTGTTTAAGCAAATTCTTTCTAGCACGTTATTGTATGTCCTGCGATTAAACACGCTTTTGCAATTTGTCTAGCAAAACGGACTTGTTTGTTCTCGTTTCTGCCACCGTTTCTGTTTTCCTGCAGAATATAAATATTAAACATGACAATGGACAACAGAATATTACAGTGAACATTTTTGAAACATATCCCTTTAAGTGTCTTTGTGTGATGTTATCAGGATGGTAATAAACTTTAAATTAAAATTAAAATTATTTCTTTCATGATGACCTGGGTAACACTTGCTGATTGGTGGCTACATTTAGCCACTAATCAGCAAGCACTACCCAGGGGGCTGAACCAAAAATGGGCCAGCTCTCAAGCTTACATTCCTGCCTTTTCAAATAAAGATAGTAAGAGAACAAAGAAAATTTCTTAATAGAAGTAAATTAGAAACTTGCTTAAAATTGCATGCTCTATCTGAATTTAAAGAAAACATTTGGGTTTAGTATCCCTTTAATTGTTGTTCTTAAAGGAATATTTTACCCTAAATGTATGTTTCTCCCCTATAATTTGTTCCCAGTGATCCATTTTACCTCTTGGAGTGTATTAAAATGGTTTACAAATGGCTCCTTTACCTTTATACCTGTATTTCAAATAGCTGATTTTCCTGAGTTATGCCTAACTATACTGAAAGTTTCTATATTTACTGTAAGTATAGGCTATAGAAAAACTGTGTACACATAGCCAGCAGAAGACATTAAAACTCCCAGTGGAAGTTAGGAGAAATAAGTAATAACATGTTCATTTTCAATTGTTCTTTTAAGTATTTGGCTTTGTTATACAGACAGACATATACATGTGTGTGTACAGAAAGGGATAAAATGAGATATGATTTCTCCTGCAAGCTCAACCCTGAGTTGTGCGTCTAGCTCTGCTGATTGGATCAGTGACCATTTCTGTTCGGGACTAGCAGTGCTCTGAGTCCTGGGCAGTCTTTCTACTGTGTGTTTAACCCCTTTGCATGGGTTAAACACATAGTAATGTAAGGTCGATAGTATTAACGAATTAGAGCATATGATTTTTCACCTATTATGGCCCTTTCAAATACACTACTTTAGATGTAAGTAATCAATCAAGATTGTTGTCCCTTTAAGTGAATAGTCTAGTGCCTCCTCGGTTTATTTACTGTATAAATATATGGCATGATGACTGTCTACAGTATTTAGCTTTTCTGACACTTTCTGTTAATGCCAGAAAGACCCTCGCTGAAAGGACCGTTGCATGGTTGCCAAGATACTGCATTGTTATGCATTTCACCTAATGAATAATAATGAGGTGTTTTAGGCCTTATGTTAAAAACCAGACAAAATGATGCAGTGGAACTAAAATGCAGGAAAATGATTGAGCTGCGGGCCGTAAACACTGTGGTTCTCCCTCTCAAGGAATATGCATGAGGGAACGGGAATAGATATTCATTAGTTATTCTGTGTGTGGAGAAACCCCCCCCCATATATACATATATATAGATTTATAGATACATATTATAGATTTGTGAATGTTTTGCAACATTGGAAAAATTTAACTTATTTTACCTTGTTTGTTGGTTTCGAATGTTTGTACAATATTCTAACTTTCTCTTAATGTAATAGTATTTCTAATGCTATGTTTAAATGTAACATTTGAATAGGAAAACAATGAATTTCTTATTAACATCTGAGTAGTATTTGTTAAATCGAATGTTACATTTTAAATTTCAAATGTGGGTATTTGATCTAATTATAAACAAATAATGTAAGGGATTTTCGTCCTTAACAACATTCATTTGTTCAAAATGAATGTCCACAGGATTATTCATTCGACCAAACAAATTATACTTTTGACACAGCCCTAATAATAACTATATACTGTAGATATATTTATAAATGGATTACATCTGTTTGTATTCAAGGTCACATATTTGTAATGTTGCTTAAAAGTTGGGTTGGGCATATACAGCATATTATTTTACACTTTTACATACTTTAAAGGGACAGTCTACTTGATTTTTTTTTTTTTTTTTTAAAAAAGATAGATAATCCCTTTATTACCCATTCCCCAGTTTTGCACAACCAACAGTGTTATATTAATATACTTTTACCTCTGTGATTACCTTGTATCTAAGCCTCTGCAGACTGCCCCTCATATCTCAGTTCTTATGATAGAGTTGCATTTTAGCCAATCAGTGCTGAGTCAAATACATGGGAGTGAGCACAATGTTACCTGCATGGCACACATGAACTAGCATTGTATAACTAGAAAAACTGTGAAAATGCCCTGAGATAAGAGGCGGCCTTCAAGGGCTTAGAAATTAGCATAAAACCCAGGTTTAGCTTTTAACAAAGAATACCAAGAGAACAAAGGAAATTTGATGATAAAAGTGAATTGGAAAGTTGTTTAAAGCTGTATGCCCTATCTGATTCATGAAAGTTTTTCTGTGCACACCATAGCTCATCTGGCAATTCAGGACATCTCTAAACAAGTTTTCATACGACAAATGTGTGTTGCTAAAGGGAAATAAAAGTGCCAAAAGAAAATGCCCTAAATGTGTGTAGAGACCAATCACCTGCTAGAGGTGTTCTGTGCTGACCAATAGAGCTGTGGGAGTTGACACTCACCAATATTTCTGTATTCATTTAATTTAAAATGTATTTTTTTTTTAATATATATTTCTCCAACATAGGTGTGTCCGGTTCACGGCGTCATCCTTACTTGTGGGATATTCTCTTCCCCAACAGGAAATGGCAAAGAGCCCAGCAAAGCTGGTCACATGATCCCTCCTAGGCTCCGCCTACCCCAGTCATTCTCTTTGCCGTTGCACAGGCAACATCTCCACGGAGATGGCTAAGAGTTTTTTGGTGTTTAAATGTAGTTTTTATCCTTCAATCAAGTGTTTGTTATTTTAAAATAGTGCTGGTATGTACTATTTACTCTGAAACAGAAAAGAGATGAAGATTTCTGTTTGTAAGAGGAAGATGATTTTAGCAAACGTTACTAAAATCGATTGCTGTTTCCACACAGGACTGTTGAGATGAAGTAACTTCAGTTGGGGGAAACAGTTGGCAGACTTTTCTGCTTGAGGTATGACTGGCCACATTTCTAACAAGACTATGTAATGCTGGAAGGCTGTCATTTCCCCTATGGGGACCGGTAAGCCATTTTCTTAGATTAAGTAAAAGAATAAAGGGCTTCATAAGGGCTTAAAAAACTGGTAGACATTTTTCTGGGCTAAAACGATTACTTTGATAAGCATATTTTGCAGATTATAACTCTTAATAGTTATTATAATCTTGGGGATTGTTTTAAAAAACGGCAGGCACTGTATTGGACACCTTTTTCAGATGGGGGCCTTTTCTAGTCATAGGCAGAGCCTCATTTTCGCGCCACTAATGCGCAGTTGTTTTTGGAAAGCAAGGCATGCAGATGCATGTGTGAGGAGCTAAGAACCACTGGAAAAGCTTATAGAAGGCGTCATTTGGTATCGTATTCCCCTCTGGGCTTGGTTGGGTCTCAGCAAAGCAGATACCTGGGACTGTATAGGGGTTAAATGTAAAAACGGCTCCGGTTCCGTTATTTTAAGGGTTAAAGCTTTCAAATTTGGTGTGCAATACTTTTAAGGCTTTAAGACAATGTGGTGAAATTTTGGTGAATTTTGAACAATTCCTTCATACTTTTTCACATATTCAGTAATAAAGTGTGTTCAGTTTAAAATTTAAAGTGACAGTAACGGTTTTATTTTAAAACGTTTTTTGTGCTTTGTTGACAAGTTTAAGCCTGTTTAACATGTCTGTACCATCAGATAAGCTATGTTCTATATGTATGAAAACTAAGGTTTCTCCCCATTTAAATTTATGTGATAATTGTGCCATAGTGTCCAAACAAAGTAGGGACAATGATGCCACAGATAATGATATTGCCCAAGATGATTCCTCAAATGAGGGGAGTAAGCATGATACTGCATCATCCCCTTCTGTGTCTACACCAGTTTTGCCCACACAAGAGGCCCCTAGTACATCTAGTGCGCCAATACTTATTACCATGCAACAATTAACGGCTGTAATGGATAATTCTATTGCAAACATTTTATCCAAAATGCCTACTTATCAGAGAAAGCGCGATTGCTCTGTTTTAAACACTGAAGAGCAAGAGGACGCTGATGATAACTGTTCTGACATACCCTCACACCAATCTGAAGGGGCCAGGAGGGAGGTTTTGTCTGAGGGAGAAATTTCAGATTCAGGAAAAATTTCTCAACAAGCTGAACCTGATGTTGTAACATTTAAATTTAAATTAGAACATCTCCGCGCACTGCTTAAGGAGGTGTTATCTACTCTGGATGATTGTGACAATTTGGTCATTCCAGAGAAATTATGTAAGATGGACAAGTTCCTAGAGGTTCTGGTGCCCCCCAATGCTTTTCCTATACCCAAGCGGGTGGCGGACATAGTAAATAAGGAGTGGGAAAGGCCCGGCATACCTTTTGTTCCTCCCCCTATATTTAAGAAATTATTCGAATAAATACAAAAAATGTGTTAAATCAGCAGCGCCTTAAAACAACAAAAATCAGAAATGTTGCTGTTATACATATATAAAACAAATGTGAGCAAAAGAATATGTGTAGATAATCATATACAAGTGCAAAAACACAACAATAAATGTCCCACACGCTGGGTGGTGTGAGATAAACTCATAAACAAAAATGTCAATCAAACCAAAATCAGGTGTGTGACCCCAAAAGTCCAAAGTTGGAATATTGATGGTATGGCAGCAAAGACTTCTTCCAAAAGTTGAAGGCAATTCAAACGTGGCAAATCTGTATAGAATACAAAAAAGAAGAAGGCGCCAACATAGTGTGAATCTGTGTTTAAAGTTGTTCACTCCCCACACATGAATGGTACTTACGAGAAGTAAAGCACTTGAGAAGTGCTACAACGGCTTTCTGGAGCATTAACAGCTGTCCAGGTAGCTGGTCTCTCGTCCTCAAAGTGTACTCCTAGTGCTGTGTACGATCTGCAGCAATTTGCAGCTTGAACCCTTTCACCTGCTCCTTTCTCTCGCTGTGTTTGTAATAAGAGAGATGCCCAAACCAGGTGGGCTGGTAGCTATGATCGGATGTCAAGTGTTTGTTAATAAAAACGATTCCTAAACATATATCACTCAGCCGTGATAAAAATATGGTTAAAAACAAATGTTTATTTCATAAACATATATCACAACGCGTTTCCCGGTCTACCTTGACCGCTTCCTCAGGTGAATAAACCATATC
The DNA here is from genome assembly GCF_027579735.1 of Bombina bombina. Taxonomy (NCBI): domain Eukaryota; kingdom Metazoa; phylum Chordata; class Amphibia; order Anura; family Bombinatoridae; genus Bombina; species Bombina bombina. The sequence continues at coordinate 46,432,776 of NC_069508.1, forward strand.
TAAACTGCACAGCTTATATTAGCTTAACTCGGCGTTCAAGCCGAATTAAAGCGCATGCGTGAAGGAGTATACAATCCCCATAGTAAAAAGGGGTGTGTATTACCGTCAGAACGATTGGTCATCCGCATGAAATATCAGACCAACCACAGGGTACTGTGGTGACCCACCTCTAACGTGTGTGTAAGTGTATATCCACTAATTCCTGGTGTACAGGTTGCTGCCGATAGCGTAATATCATTTGAAATACAGGTGACAATTAGACATTCCATGATATATATACAAGGTTACCAAAAGTGGCTACATACGCTATGGCGTTGCACGGATATTAATGCGTACGTTCTAGCCCCTAATAGGGATAGTACTCCTTCATGCATTTACAAAAAATACTGTACTATATATCAGAAACAATGATTCATAACTCCATGGTCTGACATATACAAGATCTATACTATAATAAAAAATCTATACTATAAAAAAAAATATATATATATATATATAGATATATATATATAAAAATATATAAAAATATAAAAAATATTAAAAATATTACCCCTAATAACAAAGATAACAAATGCAAATACTCATATACACAATGCAAATACCTAAAGATAATAATACTCATTATATAAAAATATATTGATCTGTGTGTACTAATGTTAATACAGATTACATCATGTAATAAAGCTGTCCCAATCAAATTCTCTCTCTGGGGTTTTGTAGTGAGATCTATAATTGTTGGTGGAATATTATAATGTATCTGACAGAGTCTAATATTTTAAAAACTAATAATAGGGAATGATTAATGATAATAAGAAAAACTACTAACTAATAACTAGATAGGGCTGTGATCTAATTAAATGCCGCCATATCAAGATTCTCATTCTGTTCCTGATACACAAAATAATTATGTTTCAACACAAATGAAATTGCTTCCAACAAAAATAATCTCTGTTTACTGGGTAAAAATTGATCTCTCTTCAAAAAAACATCTATAGCATCTATACCCAGATGGTGCTCTATATTTGAATAGAGAGCTGTCACGTCACAAGTGAACCAAATAAGCTTGCGTCCTGCCTTTTCTATTTTCGATAACTTAGCTATTAGGTCTGGGGTGTCTTTGATGTATGACGGAAGCCCCTTCACTATTTTTTTTAAAAATTGATCAATATATTCAGATAAGTTGCAAGTCAGACTCCCTATGCCCGAAATAATGGGCCTACCCGGTGGATTATTGGTACACTTGTGTATTTTCGGGAGGTGATAGTAATATGCTAGATTAGGTGACATAGGGACCAGATATTCTTTCTCCTTTTTTGTTAAGATCCCCTCTAGAAACCCTTTGTCTACCATTTTAATTAACTGAATCATATAAGTTTTAGTAGGATTAAATGTAAGTTTTTTATAATAATTTTGATCTAAAAGGATCCTATTAGCTTCCTGTAAATAATCTGACATATTTTGCAAAACCACCCCTCCTCCTTTGTCCGCCTGCCTAATCACCAAGTTGTCTTTTTTGGCTAATCTTGACAAGGCTTTAATCTCATATATATTCAGATTGGAGTTCCCCACTTTCTTCTCTAGTGCACCAAACTCCTCTAAAACAAGATTTTGAAATAGAGAGATATATGGACTGTTAACTGGCGGGTTAACAAACACTTGACATCCGATCATAGCTACCAGCCCACCTGGTTTGGGCATCTCTCTTATTACAAACACAGCGAGAGAAAGGAGCAGGTGAAAGGGTTCAAGCTGCAAATTGCTGCAGATCGTACACAGCACTAGGAGTACACTTTGAGGACGAGAGACCAGCTACCTGGACAACTATTTAAGAAATTATTTCCTATAGTCGACCCCAGAAAGGACTTATGGCAGACAGTCCCCAAGGTCGAGGGGGCGGTTTCTACTCTAAACAAACGCACGACTATTCCTATAGAAGATAGTTGTGCTTTCAAAGATCCTATGGATAAAAAATTAGAGGGTTTGCTTAAAAAGAGTAATACTTCACAACCCAAACCAGCCTGGAGACCGATGCAAGGCTGGAACAAGGGTAAGCAGGCCAAGAAGCCTGCCACTGCTACCAAAACAGCATGAAGGGATGGCCCCCGATCCGGGACCGGATCTGGTGGGGGGCAGACTTTCTCTCTTTGCTCAGGCTTGGGCAAGAGATGTTCAGGATCCTTGGGCACTAGAAATAGTTTCTCAGGGTTATCTCCTGGAATTCAAGGAACTACCCCCAAGGGGAAGGTTCCACAGGTCTCAATTATCTTCAAACCAAATAAAAAGACAGGCATTCTTACATTGTGTAGAAGACCTGTTAAAGATGGGAGTAATCCATCCAGTTCCAATAGGAGAACAAGGGATGGGGTTTTACTCCAACCTGTTCATAGTTCCCAAAAAAGAGGGAACATTCAGACCAATTTTAGATCTCAAGATCCTAAACAAATTTCTCAGGGTTCCATCGTTCAAAATGGAAACCATTCGAACGATCCTTCCCACCATCCAGGAAGGTCAATTTATGACCACGGTGGATTTAAAGGATGCGTACCTACATATTCCTATCCACAAGGAACATCATCAGTTCCTAAGGTTCGCTTTTCTGGACAAGCATTACCAGTTTGTGGCACTTCCATTCGGATTAGCCACTGCTCTGAGAATTTTCACAAAGGTACTAGGGTCCCTTCTAGCGGTTCTAAGACCAAGGGGCATTGCAGTAGTACCTTTCTTGGACGACATCCTGATTCAAGCGTCGTCTCTGTCAAAAGCAAAGGCTCATACGGACATCGTCCTAGCCTTTCTCAGATCTCACGGATGGAAAGTGAACAAAGAAAAAAGTTCTCTGTCCCCGTCAACAAGAGTTCCCTTCTTGGGAACAATAATAGATTCCTTAGAAATGAGGATTTTTCTGACAGAGGTCAGAAAATCAAAGATTCTAAGCTCTTGTCAAGTACTTCATTCTGTTCTTCGTCCTTCCATAGCACAGTGCATGGAAGTAATAGGATTGATGGTTGCAGCAATGGACATAGTTCCTTTTGCACGAATTCATCTAAGACCATTACAACTGTGCATGCTCAGACAGTGGAATGGGGATTATACAGACTTGTCTCCGACGATTCAAGTAGATCAAAAGACCAGAGATTCACTCCGTTGGTGGCTGATCCTGGACAACCTGTCACAGGGAATGAGCTTCCGCAGACCAGAGTGGGTCATTGTCACGACCGACGCCAGTCTGGTGGGCTGGGGCGCGGTCTGGGAACCCCTGAAAGCTCAGGGTCTATGGTCTCGGGAAGAATCTCTTCTCCCGATAAACATTCTGGAACTGAGAGCGATATTCAATGCTCTCAAAGCTTGGCCTCAACTAGCAAGGGCCAAATTCATAAGGTTTCAATCAGACAACATGATGACTGTTGCATATATCAACCATCAGGGGGGAACAAGGAGTTCCCTGGCGATGGAGGAAGTGACCAAGATGATTCAATGGGCGGAGGATCACTCCTGCCACTTGTCTGCAATCCACATCCCAGGAGTGGAAAATTGGGAAGCGGATTTTCTGAGTCGTCAGACATTCCATCCGGGGGAGTGGGAACTCCATCCGGAAATCTTTGCCCAAATAACTCAATTATGGGGCATTCCAGACATGGATCTGATGGCCTCTCGTCAGAACTTCAAGGTTCCTTGCTACGGGTCCAGATCCAGGGATCCCAAGGCGACTCTAGTAGATGCACTAGTAGCACCTTGGACCTTCAACCTAGCTTATGTATTCCCACCGTTTCCTCTCATTCCCAGGCTGGTAGCCAGGATCAATCAGGAGAGGGCTTCGGTGATCTTGATAGCTCCTGCGTGGCCACGCAGGACTTGGTATGCAGACCTGGTGAATATGTCATCGGCTCCACCATGGAAGCTACCTTTGAGACAGGACCTTCTTGTTCAAGGTCCATTCGAACATCCGAATCTGGTTTCCCTCCAACTGACGGCTTGGAGATTGAACGCTTGATTTTATCAAAGCGTGGGTTTTCAGATTCTGTAATAGATACTCTGATTCAGGCTAGAAAGCCTGTAACTAGAAAAATTTACCATAAAATATGGAAAAGGTATATCTGTTGGTGTGAATCTAAAGGATTCCCATGGAACAAGATAAAAATTCCTAAGATTCTATCCTTTCTACAAGAAGGTTTGGAGAAAGGATTATCTGCAAGTTCTCTGAAGGGACAGATCTCTGCTTTATCTGTTTTACTTCACAAAAGGCTGGCAACTGTGCCAGACGTTCAAGTGTTTGTTCAGGCTCTGGTTAGAATCAAGCCTGTTTACAGACCTTTGACTCCTCCCTGGAGTCTAAATCTAGTTCTTTCAGTTCTTCAAGGGGTTCCGTTTGAACCCTTACATTCCGTAGATATTAAGTTATTATCTTGGAAAGTTTTGTTTTTGGTTGCAATTTCTTCTGCCAGAAGAGTTTCAGAGTTATCTGCTCTGCAGTGTTCTCCGCCCTATCTGGTGTTCCATGCAGATAAGGTGGTTTTGCGTACTAAGCCTGGTTTTCTTCCGAAAGTTGTTTCCAACAAAAATATTAACCAGGAGATAGTTGTATCTTCTTTGTGTCCGAATCCAGTTTCAAAGAAGGAACGTTTGTTACACAATTTGGACGTAGTCCGTGCTCTAAAATTTTATTTAGAGGCTACTAAAGATTTCAGACAAACATCTTCTTTGTTTGTTGTTTATTCTGGTAAAAGGAGAGGTCAAAAAGCAACTTCTACCTCTCTTTCTTTTTGGCTTAAAAGCATTATCCGATTGGCTTATGAGACTGCCGGACGGCAGCCTCCTGAAAGAATCACAGCTCACTCCACTAGGGCTGTGGCTTCCACATGGGCCTTCAAGAATGAGGCTTCTGTTGACCAGATATGTAAGGCAGCGACTTGGTCTTCACTGCACACTTTTGCCAAATTTTACAAATTTGATACTTTTGCTTCTTCAGAGGCTATTTTTGGGAGAGAGGTTTTGCAAGCCGTGGTGCCTTCCATTTAGGTGACCTGATTTGCTCCCTCCCTTCATCCGTGTCCTAAAGCTTTGGTATTGGTTCCCACAAGTAAGGATGACGCCGTGGACCGGACACACCTATGTTGGAGAAAACAGAATTTATGCTTACCTGATAAATTACTTTCTCCAACGGTGTGTCCGGTCCATGGCCCGCCCTGGTTTTTTTTAAATCAGGTCTGATGAATTATTTTCTCTAACTACAGTCACCACGGTATCATATGGTTTCTCCTATGCATATTTCCTCCTGTACGTCGGTCGAATGACTGGGGTAGGCGGAGCCTAGGAGGGATCATGTGACCAGCTTTGCTGGGCTCTTTGCCATTTCCTGTTGGGGAAGAGAATATCCCACAAGTAAGGATGACGCCGTGGACCGGACACACCGTTGGAGAAAGTAATTTATCAGGTAAGCATAAATTCTGTTTTTCTCAGGCAAAATATATTTTTAACATGTTTAGATGCTGTTTTTTCACATTTACAGTTTTTTTTTTTTGCCTACAATCATAACGTTTTAATGATTTTTCTTTCTTTTTTTAGAAATTTGGTGAAGAAATATTGTTTGAAGCGGACTCCAAAAGATGAAGAGCCCAGGTATGTACATGCCCCTTGCTACCAGTGTGTACGCGTTTCGCAATGCATGGGGGATTAATCCAAACGAATGAAAAATAAGAAGTTATAGTCATATATAAAAAAAAAAAATTTTGGCAGATGAATAAAACGTATTGTAGAACAGTGTTTCTAGAAGGTGCAGTTTTTTCGACAGAATTGCAAATTATGCAGTTCTTATATTACAGCTAAGGGTTGTGGGTAACAATGGTAAGCATTATGGGTAACAGCAGTAACTGCTCTATGAGCTTTTAAATAAACATTTCTTTTGAATTTGTAAAGCCAGAAATTTTTTTAGACTGAGTGTTTCTAAAAAAGCCGTAAGATTAGAGAAAAGTGTTACCTGTGCACGATTTTGTAAATTTTCAGAAAAGGTGGATTTTGTACCATATTTCAGCTTAAAGGGACACTGAACCCAAATGTTTTCTTCTTTCTTGATTCAGATAGAGCATGCAATTTTAAGCAACTTTCTAATTTACTCCTATTATCAATTTTTCTTTATTCTCTTGCTATCCTTATTTGAAAAAGAAATTCAAGAACCTTGGACATCACTTGTTTATTGGTGGATGAATGTATCCACCAATCAGCAAGAGCAGCCCAGGTTGTTCACCAAAATGGGCATGCATCTAAACTTACATTCTTGCTTTTCAAATAAAGATACCAGGAGAATGAAGAACATTTGCTAATAGGAGTAAATGAGAAAGTTGCTTAAAATTGCACGCTCTATCTGAATCACAAAATAAAAAATGTGGGTTCAGTGTCCCTTTAAGTATGTAAGCGCACCTGCCGACATCAAGGCAAACCCTATACACAAGTCCTGCTTTAATATATTTCAATATGTGGTGCTTTAAACGCCCTCTTTATTGGTCTACTGCAAGAACAAATTTCAGTCATGTTTTTATTAAATAAGAAACAAATATACATATGTATATAGACACACATACACACACATTATATATGTAACTATATAGATATGTTTGTAGAGCACTGTTTTATTCACAGATCCAGTCTTATTTTTAAAGCAGTGGGGTATTTAGGTTTTGTGACGCACTAGGCACTCAGAATAATGTTTTTTGGTCTGGATGTAACATGACATTTTTTTATTTTTCACGTGGCACTAATGCGAGCACAATATAATTTTATTTAAAATCATATGCACATTTTTTAAACATCATACGATTTTATATATATATATATATATATATATATATATATATATATATATATATATATATATATATATATATATATATATATTTTTACAATGCAGGCATAAGGAATAAAGTACTCATCAGGGTCAGCTACCTTTAGAGTCCCACTTGGTAGACACATAGTAAACTGCTAATTGTCAGCACACGCTGCTCTATTTTTGCTACACAGTACAACCCCTGGCTTCTTACAGTGCTGCTTCTCAGAACACACCACTTCCATTTTGATTACAATCTGGAATTGGTAACCTGGATTCTTAAAGGACCAGTCAACACAGTAGATTTGCATAATCAACTAATGCAAAATAACAAGACAATGCCATAGCACTTAGTCTGAACTTCAAGTGAGTAGTAGATTTTTTTTTTCTGACAATTTTAAAAGTGATATCTTTTTCCACTCCCCCTGTACCATGTGACAGCCATCAGCCAATCACAAATGCATACACGTACCATGTGACAGCCATCAGCCATTCACAAATGCATACACACTTATTCTTGCACATGCTCAGTAGGAGCTGGTGACTCAAAGTTTAAATATAAAAAGGAAATTGGAAAGTTGTTTAAAATGGCTGCTCTATCTGAATAATGAAAGTTTCAATTTGATTGAGTGTCCCTTTAAGTGTGCCTGCTTTAATCTGAACATTGAACTTGGCAAATCATTTTTTTTTTTTTTTATTGGGTTAAAGGATAATAAATGGTTTCAGCTTCGGGTTTGTAATCAGATTTAGTAGTACTTTCTAATATAACCTTGCAAATATTTACAGTTTCCCCTTTTGCTTTGTATTTGTCTTTGGCTGCGTAAAGACAGCTGAAACGCTTTATGCTGAGTTCTAGTTTAATCTTATCTAATGACAAGGACAAAGAGTGGCTAAATAAAGCTGTTCGGTCACCTACCCCCTAGAGAAACACAGACTACATTATTAGAATATTGTTCTTAATTAGGAAAGAAGAGAGAGAATTGGAACGTGCCGAGCATTGTTCTGCTATCTTGGTATGTGGAGGTTGTATCTCAAGGCTATGCTGAGTTGTACAGTCTAGATTCCTGCTCTTTTGGAGGATGGCATTTTGCTGGCCTGCAGAATAGTATGGTGGTGAAGCCTCATTACATAGGCCCTTATTCAAAATTAAAGGGCCATAATACCCAAATGTTTAAACACTTGAAAGTGATGCAGCATAGCTGTAAAAAGCTGATTAGAAAATATCACCTGAACATCTCTATGTAAAAAAGAAAGATATTTTACCTCAAAAGTTCCTCAGTAGCCACCTCCCATTGTAAAGGATTTCTAAGCAGCATTTTTGTGTGTTTGTCCTGGGACATCTGAAGGGACTAGCATCGTGCACTCTCATATTATTTCACCAATCAGGTAAAGGAAGCTTACTATGAAATCTCATGAGAGTTAAGTCAAATCTCATGAGATCACAGTAAGAGTTCATGACCTCAGCACTGCTGATGCTGATTGGCTGCTGTTCATTTCTTCATTTTTTTTAAATTTGTTTACCTGCAGCTGGGAGCAACTGAGTATAACTTTTTACACAGAACTTACTCTGCTGAGCTGAGGAAATTGTGAGGTAAAATATCTTCCTTTTTTACATAGAGATGCTCAGGTGATATTTTCCTGTCAGCTTTTTACAGTTATGCTGCATCAGTTTCAAGTGATTTAGCATATGAGTATTATGTCCCTTTAAGTGAGATTGTTAACTTACGGAAAACTCCACTATAAAAATTCAAGCTGCTATTCAAAATAATGCGGTCCTGATATGCACGGCTCATTGGATGTTGGGTGGAATGTTGTAGGAAAATGTGTTTGCCACATTTCACGCTACAGGCAGCCATCTTTGCTTGGAATGGCATTCAGATTACAAGCAAGAAAACAAACACACTCATATTATCCTATATAACATACCTAAAAGATAACATAAAATATTTGATCTTATCTTTTAGGATTGTTAAATAGGATAATTTAATAATAATAGCTAGTTCTATAAGATTGTCTTAACTGCTATCTTGAGGAATTTGCCAATACCATGTTTACATAATAATAGTAATATATGTCTAATGCAATATTGCCAATACCACCTTAAAATATCATTAAACCGCTATAGCCAATTTGAAACATTTGGATCACATATAAGGATGCATTGAACTGCTATTAGTCATCTTGAAAAAGCCCTCATGCAGGGAGAAACGCGTCAATGTGGTGGAGTTTATGCTAATTTGAGTCACTAACACGGACCAGTGTAGTACGCTGGCAGACTTCAGGAATTTCTTGGAAGTTTCACTCTCTGGTATGCAAATACCTAAAGACAAGCTCTTAAGACCAATCCTGCGTGCTATTAGCACTTAAAGAGTGGATGCAGAAATACCTTATCTTGTCATCTTTGAGGAAGTGAACCGGCTTGGATTTTGAAAAAGTATCCACCTGTAAGGATCGGAGTATCGTGACGTATTGGCACATGTGACCCAACGGCTGAGACAAGGAATACAGAGGTTGAGACAGCGAGAAAGGTCTGTGAAACGCTTCCCCTTACTCCAGCCCAGCCCAGAAGCTTATCCCCTTTGGGATACTGTTTTATACTATCTGAAGATCTAACAGCTGTAAATGTTTTGCGGTTCTCTTTGAGACATTGAAACATAGTTGCTTTACGAATCCGTCCTTTACCTTAAGGATACTAACTTTGCTTACAAATTCAGTTAACACCTATAGGTGCGGACTACAACTTGTGACTCCAGTGGTGGCAATATTCCCAAATTAGTTTGATATATTGTTTTTACTAGCACTCTCTTTTATATGTATTGTATTCATTCTTACTTTTTATCGGAGATGTCAGATTTCATTGCATATGCCTTATAATCAATCTTTTATATGAAGTGTTTTGTAATAAATTATTATTTTCTAGTATATTGGTGCCTTATATCTTTAGTTCTCTGAGCGCTCCTCCTTATATTTCACAATTTTTAAATGGCTATAGCTTTTATTAGAAGCATTTTGATATTTATATTACATTCCGATTTTTGCTGTTATGTCTATTTACTAGAAATCACCACAATATGTAATATTTATCATTTTAAAAGGTTTTTCCCTTTTTTTTTTTTTTTTTTTTTTTTTTTTTTTTTTTTTTTAAACTTCAGTTTGTCACAGTTCCACTAGGGACGTTTGCTGCAAAAATCATATGAAAGTTTAACTTAAAGGGATACTAAACCCAATTTTCTTCTTTAATGATTCAGATAGAGCATGTAATTTTAAGCTACTTTCTAATTTACTCCTATTAATTTTTCTTCGTTCTCTTGCTATTTTTATTTTTAAAAGCTAGAATGTAAATCTTAGGAGCCCGGCTCATTTTTAGTTCAGAACCTGGGTTATGCTTGCTTATTGGTGGCTAAATGTAGCCGCCAATAAGCAAGCGCTATCCAGGGTGCTGAACCTAAATTGGGCCGTCTCCTAAGCTTTAAATCTTGTTAAATTAGTTAATAGAAGTAAATGAGAGAGTTGCTTTTTGCTTAAAATTGCTTCTCTATCCGAATCCTGAAAGGAAAAAAATTGAGTTTAGTCAGCTCCTTTATCTAGCTGCAGAGAATTGGTATACTGAGAATTTATAAATTCTCATTTAGCAAGAAAACAAATTAAGTAGTCAGTTTTTTTTTTTTTTTTTAAATATTTTTTTTTATTTTTACTCCTATTTCTTTGTTTACTTTGGTGTGTGTGTGTATATATATATATATATATGTATATAATGTAATTAAAGGGACATAATACTCATATGCTAAATCACTTGAAACTGATGCAGTATAACTGTAAAAATCTGACAGGAAAATAAATATCACCTGAGCATCTCTATGTAAAAAAGGAAGATATTTTACCTCACAATCTCCTCAGCTCAGCAGAGTAAGTTCTGTGTAAAAAGTTATACTTCAGCTGCAGGTAAAAAAAAAATAAAAAAAAATGAAGAAATGAACGGCAGCCAATCAGCATCAGCAGTGCTGAGGTCATGAACTCTTACTGTGATCTCATGAGATTTGACTTATCTCTCATGAGATTTCATAGTAAGCTTCCTTTACCTGATTGGTGAAATAATATGAGAGTTCACAATGCTCATCCCTTCAGCTGTCCCAGGACAGACACACTAAAATGCTGCTTAGAAATCCTTTACAATGGGAGGTGGCTACTGAGGAACTTTTGAGGTAAAATATCTTTCTTTTTTACATAGAGATGTTCAGGAGATATTTTCTAGTCAGCTTTTTACAGCTGTGCTGCATCACTTTCAAGTGTTTAAACATTTGGGTATTATGGCCCTTTTAAATACTAAAGCAGCATTGTTTGATATCCATTTAACAATGTTATACATTATCAATAACATTAGATTTCACTGTGGCAAAGTTGTTGTCAAATCTATTATGGTGGCAATATTGACAGCCACCATCTTTGGTAGCCAATAAAAACAAATAGAAAAATGAATCCTGATATTAAATGGTTTATGTTCAAAATCAAAGTTATCTAGTTCTAGTCAACCGTTGCGTGAAATGTTGCAGGAAAATATATTTCTTTGTGATATTTCCCACCTCGGGCAGCCATCTTGGCTTGGTATAAAAATAAGCGAGAATACAAACATATTCCATCTTCCACACAAGTAGAAAAACTGTATTGCTAGAACCTTGCAGCATTTCCAGTCTTAGTACCCAATAAACAAATACACCTTATTTCTACTAGTTTCTGTTTATTAAAGGGATAGTAAACCCAAATTTCTCCAACATAGGTGTGTCCGGTCCACGGCGTCATCCTTACTTGTGGGATATTCTCTTCCCCAACAGGAAATGGCAAAGAGCCCAGCAAAGCTGGTCACATGATCCCTCCTAGGCTCCGCCTACCCCAGTCATTCTCTTTGCCGTTGTACAGGCAACATCTCCACGGAGATGGCTTAGAGTTTTTTTAGTGTTTAACTGTAGTTTTTATTATTCAATCAAGAGTTTGTTATTTTAAAATAGTGCTGGTATGTACTATTTACTCTGAAACAGAAAAGAGATGAAGATTTCTGTTTGTAAGAGGAAAATGATTTTAGCAACCGTTACTAAAATCCATGGCTGTTCCACACAGGACTGTTGAGAGGAATTAACTTCAGTTGGGGGAACAGTGAGCAGTCTTTTGCTGCTTGAGGTATGACACATTCTAACAAGACGATGTAATGCTGGAAGCTGTCATTTTCCCTATGGGATCCGGTAAGCCATGTTTATTCTGAAAGTAAATAAGGGCTTCACAAGGGCTTATTAAGACTGTAGACTTTTTCTGGGCTAAATCGATTCATATATTACACATATTTAGCCTTGAGGAATCATTTAATCTGGGTATTTTGGTAAAATAATATCGGCAGGCACTGTTTTAGACACCTTATTCTTTAGGGGCTTTCCCTAATCATAGGCAGAGCCTCATTTTCGCGCCGGTATTGCGCACTTGTTTTTGAGAGGCATGACATGCAGTCGCATGTGTGAGGAGCTCTGATACATAGAAAAGACTTTCTGAAGGCATCATTTGGTATCGTATTCCCCTTTGGGCTTGGTTGGGTCTCAGCAAAGCAGATACCAGGGACTGTAAAGGGGTTAAAGTTAAAAACGGCTCCGGTTCCGTTATTTTAAGGGTTAAAGCTTCCAAATTTGGTGTGCAATACTTTTAAGGCTTTAAGACACTGTGGTGAAATTTTGGTGAATTTTGAACAATTCCTTCATACTTTTTCGCAATTGCAGTAATAAAGTGTGTTCAGTTTAAAATTTAAAGTGACAGTAACGGTTTTATTTTAAAACGTTTTTTGTACTTTGTTATCAAGTTTATGCCTGTTTAACATGTCTGAACTACCAGATAGACTGTGTTCTGAATGTGGGGAAGCCAGGGTTCCTTCTCATTTAAATAAATGTGATTTATGTGACACTGAAAATGATGCCCAAGATGATTCCTCAAGTGAGGGGAGTAAGCATGGTACTGCATCATTCCCTCCTTCGTCTACACGAGTCTTGCCCACTCAGGAGGCCCCTAGTACATCTAGCGCGCCAATACTCCTTACTATGCAACAATTAACGGCTGTAATGGATAATTCTATCAAAAACATTTTAGCCAAAATGCCCACTTATCAGCGTAAGCGCGACTGCTCTGTTTTAGATACTGAAGAGCATGAGGACGCTGATGATAATGGTTCTGAAATGCCCCTACACCAGTCTGAGGGGGCCAGGGAGGTTTTGTCTGAGGGAGAAATTTCAGATTCAGGGAAAATTTCTCAACAAGCTGAACCCGATGTGATTACATTTAAATTTAAGTTGGAACATCTCCGCGCTCTGCTTAAGGAGGTATTATCCACTCTGGATGATTGTGAGAATTTGATCATCCCAGAGAAACTATGTAAAATGGACAAGTTCCTAGAGGTCCCGGGGCTCCCAGAAGCTTTTCCTATACCCAAGCGGGTGGCGGCCATTATAAATAAAGAATGGGAAAGGCCCGGTATACCTTTCGTCCCTCCCCCCATATTTAAAAAATTGTTTCCTATGGTCGACCCCAGAAAGGACTTATGGCAGACAGTCCCCAAGGTCGAGGGAGCGGTTTCTACTTTAAACAAACGCACCACTATACCCATAGAAGATAGTTGTGCTTTCAAAGATCCTATGGATAAAAAATTAGAAGGTTTGCTTAAAAAGATGTTTGATGATTCCTCAAGGTTACCTTCTACAACCAATTTCATGCATTGTCCCTGTCACTACAGCCGCGTGTTTCTGGTTCGATGAACTAGTTAAGGCGATCGATAGTGATTCTCCTCCTTATGAGGAGATTATGGACAGAATCCGTGCTCTCAAATTGGCTAATTCTTTCACCCTAGACGCCACTTTGCAATTGGCTAGGTTAGCGGCGAAAAATTCTGGGTTTGCTATTGTGGCGCGCAGAGCGCTTTGGTTGAAATCTTGGTCAGCGGATGCGTCTTCCAAGAACAAACTACTTAACATTCCTTTCAAGGGGAAAACGCTGTTTGGCCCTGACTTGAAAGAGATTATCTCTGATATCACTGGGGGTAAGGGCCACGCCCTTCCTCAGGATAGGTCTTTCAAGGCCAAAAATAAACCTAATTTTCGTCCCTTTCGTAGAAACGGACCAGCCCCAAGTGCTACGTCCTCTAAGCAAGAGGGTAATACTCCTCAAGCCAAGCCAGCCTGGAGACCAATGCAAGGCTGGAACAAGGGAAAGCAGGCCAAGAAACCTGCCACTGCTACCAAGACAGCATGAAATGTTGGCCCCCGATCCGGGACCGGATCTGGTGGGGGGCAGACTCTCTCTCTTCGCTCAGGCTTGGGCAAGAGATGTTCTGGATCCTTGGGCACTAGAAATAGTCTCCCAAGGTTATCTTCTGGAATTCAAGGGGCTTCCCCCAAGGGGGAGGTTCCACAGGTCTCAATTGTCTTCAGACCACATAAAAAGACAGGCATTCTTACATTGTGTAGAAGACCTGCTAAAAATGGGAGTGATTCATCCTGTTCCATTAGGAGAACAAGGGATGGGGTTCTACTCCAATCTGTTCATAGTTCCCAAAAAAGAGGGAACGTTCAGACCAATCTTAGATCTCAAGATCTTAAACAAGTTTCTCAAGGTTCCATCGTTCAAGATGGAAACCATTCGAACAATTCTTCCTTCCATCCAGGAAGGTCAATTCATGACCACGGTGGATTTAAAGGATGCGTATCTACATATTCCTATCCACAAGGAACATCATCGGTTCCTAAGGTTCGCATTCCTGGACAAGCATTACCAGTTCGTGGCGCTTCCTTTCGGATTAGCCACTGCTCCAAGGATTTTCACAAAGGTACTAGGGTCCCTTCTAGCGGTGCTAAGACCAAGGGGCATTGCAGTAGTACCTTACTTGGACGACATTCTGATTCAAGCGTCGTCCCTTCCTCAAGCAAAGGCTCACACGGACATAGTCCTGGCCTTTCTCAGATCTCACGGATGGAAAGTGAACGTGGAAAAGAGTTCTCTATCTCCGTCGACAAGGGTTCCCTTCTTGGGAACAATAATAGACTCCTTAGAAATGAGGATTTTTCTTACAGAGGCCAGAAAAACAAAACTTCTAAACTCTTGTCGGACACTTCATTCCGTTCCTCTTCCTTCCATAGCGCAGTGCATGGAAGTAATAGGTTTGATGGTAGCGGCAATGGACATAGTTCCTTTTGCGCGCATTCATCTAAGACCATTACAACTGTGCATGCTCAGTCAGTGGAATGGGGACTATACAGACTTGTCTCCGAAGATACAAGTAAATCAGAGGTCCAGAGACTCACTCCGTTGGTGGCTGTCCCTGGACAACCTGTCACAAGGGATGACCTTCCGCAGACCAGAGTGGGTCATTGTCACGACCGACGCCAGTCTGATGGGCTGGGGCGCGGTCTGGGGATCCCTGAAAGCTCAGGGTCTTTGGTCTCGGGAAGAATCTCTTCTACCGATAAATATTCTGGAACTGAGAGCGATATTCAATGCTCTCAAGGCTTGGCCTCAGCTAGCGAAGGCCAAGTTCATACGGTTTCAATCAGACAACATGACGACTGTTGCGTACATCAACCATCAGGGGGGAACAAGGAGTTCCCTGGCGATGGAAGAAGTGACCAAAATCATTCAATGGGCGGAGACTCGCTCCTGCCACCTGTCTGCAATCCACATCCCAGGAGTGGAAAATTGGGAAGCGGATTTTCTGAGTCGTCAGACATTGCATCCGGGGG
The DNA here is from genome assembly GCF_027579735.1 of Bombina bombina. Lineage (NCBI taxonomy): Eukaryota > Metazoa > Chordata > Amphibia > Anura > Bombinatoridae > Bombina > Bombina bombina. The sequence goes on from NC_069508.1 coordinate 46,448,352, forward strand.
AGTGGGAACTCCATCCGGAAATCTTTGCCCAAATCACTCAACTGTGGGGCATTCCAGACATGGATCTGATGGCCTCTCGTCAGAACTTCAAGGTTCCTTGCTACGGGTCCAGATCCAGGGATCCCAAGGCGACTCTAGTAGATGCACTAGTAGCACCTTGGACCTTCAAACTAGCTTATGTATTCCCGCCGTTTCCTCTCATCCCCAGGCTGGTAGCCAGGATCCATCAGGAGAGGGCGTCGGTGATCTTGATAGCTCCTGCGTGGCCACGCAGGACTTGGTATGCAGATCTGGTGAATATGTCATCGGCTCCACCATGGAAGCTACCTTTGAGACGAGACCTTCTTGTTCAAGGTCCGTTCGAACATTCGAATCTGGTCTCACTCCAGCTGACTGCTTGGAGATTGAACGCTTGATTTTATCAAAACGAGGGTTCTCAGATTCTGTTATTGATACTCTTGTTCAGGCCAGAAAGCCTGTAACTAGAAAAATTTACCACAAAATATGGAAAAAATATATCTGTTGGTGTGAATCTAAAGGATTCCCCTGGGACAAGGTAAAGATTCCTAAGATTCTATCCTTTCTCCAAGAAGGATTGGAGAAAGGATTATCTGCAAGTTCCTTGAAGGGACAGATTTCTGCCTTGTCTGTGTTACTTCACAAAAAGCTGGCAGCTGTGCCAGATGTTCAAGCCTTTGTTCAGGCTCTGGTTAGAATCAAGCCTGTTTACAAACCTTTGACTCCTCCTTGGAGTCTCAACTTAGTTCTTTCAGTTCTTCAGGGGGTTCCGTTTGAACCCTTACATTCCGTTGATATTAAGTTATTATCTTGGAAAGTTTTGTTTTTGGTTGCAATTTCTTCTGCTAGAAGAGTTTCAGAATTATCTGCTCTGCAGTGTTCTCCTCCTTATCTGGTGTTCCATGCAGATAAGGTGGTTTTACGTACTAAACCTGGTTTTCTTCCAAAAGTTGTTTCTAACAAAAACATTAACCAGGAGATAGTCGTGCCTTCTTTGTGTCCGAAACCAGTTTCGAAGAAGGAACGTTTGTTGCACAATTTGGATGTTGTTCGCGCTCTAAAATTCTATTTAGATGCTACAAAGGATTTTAGACAAACATCTTCCTTGTTTGTTGTTTATTCTGGTAAAAGGAGAGGTCAAAAAGCAACTTCTACCTCTCTCTCTTTTTGGATTAAAAGCATCATCAGATTGGCTTACGAGACTGCCGGACGGCAGCCTCCTGAAAGAATCACAGCTCATTCCACTAGGGCTGTGGCTTCCACATGGGCCTTCAAGAACGAGGCTTCTGTTGATCAGATATGTAGGGCAGCGACTTGGTCTTCACTGCACACTTTTACCAAATTTTACAAGTTTGATACTTTTGCTTCTTCTGAGGCTGTTTTTGGGAGAAAGGTTTTGCAAGCCGTGGTGCCTTCCATTTAGGTGACCTGATTTGCTCCCTCCCTTCATCCGTGTCCTAAAGCTTTGGTATTGGTTCCCACAAGTAAGGATGACGCCGTGGACCGGACACACCTATGTTGGAGAAAACAGAATTTATGTTTACCTGATAAATTACTTTCTCCAACGGTGTGTCCGGTCCACGGCCCGCCCTGGTTTTTTAATCAGGTCTGATAATTTATTTTCTTTAACTACAGTCACCACGGTATCATATGGTTTCTCCTATGCAAATATTCCTCCTTAACGTCGGTCGAATGACTGGGGTAGGCGGAGCCTAGGAGGGATCATGTGACCAGCTTTGCTGGGCTCTTTGCCATTTCCTGTTGGGGAAGAGAATATCCCACAAGTAAGGATGACGCCGTGGACCGGACACACCGTTGGAGAAAGTAATTTATCAGGTAAACATAAATTCTGTTTTTTTTCTTTCATGATTCAGATAGAGAATGCAATTTTAACATTCTAATTTACTCCTTTTATCAATCTTTCTTCATTCTCTTGGTATCTTTATTTGAAAAAGCAGGAATGAAAGCTTTGGAGACAGCCTATTTTTGGTTCAGTACCCTGGATAGGGCTCTCTGTTTGGCTACATTTAGCCATCCTATCAGCAAGCGCAACCCAGGTTCTGAACCTAAAATTGGCTGGCTCCAAAGCTTTTATTTCTGTTTTTGTTTAATAAAGATAGCAAGAGAATGAAGAAAAATTGATAAAAGGAGTAAATTAGAATGTTGCTTAAAATTGCATGCTCTGTCTGAATCATGAAAGAACAAATTTGGGTTTAGTATCCCTTTAAAGATATTGTTAGGTGCCATATTTGTTTCACTCGCGTGGCTCAATATTCATAATTTCAGAAGTTCCTTAATCTCTTACAATTTCCAGTCATATTTTAATTCTGCCATAGTCACAGTGACACTAATACAAGCATTTGTGTTTTTAAACAGATTCACGTTTTGCATAGCTTTCTTTAATATTCTCAACGAGCTGAATGACTATGCTGGGCAGCGCGAGGTAGTCGCAGAAGAAATAGGGCACAGAGTATTTGGAGAGTTAATGAAGTATTATTACGAAATAAAAACAGAACGAAAAATGGTAAGACCTTCTTTTACTGTAATTTGTTTTTTTAAAAAGTCTTCAATCTAAAAATGAATTTGTGATGTTTGTTCGCAGTCAAATTTAACCAACTTTGTTGTTTGAAATAACTGTTGTGCATAATGTTATTGGGTAAGCGCACAAATCTTTAGAAGACTTAGGTTGCGTTGCATGTACAAGGAGCCAATACGCTTCCTGCCTTGTATGCCCGCCCATACAATGCCCTGAACCAATCAGAGAATCTGTAACAAATACAGCATGGTAAATACCTATAATTAAAATATTGGTATAATACCCCCGGTGATTTAGAGGTTAATATTTTACATAAAATTAAAGGAACATAAAAAGTGTTTCAAATCAGAGTAGCTTTTAAATTTGGTGTTAAAACATTCCGAGCTGTCATGTGACTTTCAAGTCTGTATCAATAATCCCCTATTATGCCTAGTATAATGTTTAAAGGGATTGCTCTATTGATAAAATCTAAGTTCATTTATCTGTTTACAATAATTTTCCTTTGACGGACCACTAAACATAGTAGAATTGCATAACCGATAAATGCATAATAAAAAGACAATGCAAAAGCACTTTGAATTTCAAATGAGTAGTACATTTTTTTTCTGACAAATGTCAGTTACATTTTCCTTCCTAATTTATCATGTGACAGCCATCAGCCAATCACAAAATGCATATAGGTATATCCTGTGAATTTTGCACATGCTCAGTGGGAGCTGGTGACTCAAAGTGTGCATTTATAAAAATTGTGCATATTTAGATAATAGAAGTGAATTGGAAAGTTTTTTTTAAATTGTGTGCTGATTAATGTTTAATTTTAACTTTAGTGTCCCTTTAATGCAGATCTGTTCAAGTTATGGCCCAGGAGTAACAACACATTTTATCTGTCCGTACATTTCACCAAACTAAATTTTGCAGTGTGCTTTCATTCTATACAACATAAAGGAATAGGGAAGTCAAAATTATACTTGTATGATTCAGATACAGCATGTCATTTTAAGGCATTTTTAAAATAACTTATATTTTCAAATGTGCTTTGTTTTATTGGTATCCTTTGTTGAGAATGAATACGCACATATTCTACACTAGTGGGAGCTAGCTAGTGATTGGTACCTGAACACATTTCTTGTAATTTGCTAATTTGATGTGTTTTGCAAGCTACCGGTAGTGCAGTGCTGTTCCTTCAGCAAAGATAACAAGAGAATGAAGCAAATTTAATAATAAAAGTAAATTTTAAAGATGTTTAAAATTGTATTGTTCTATCCAAATCATTAATGACATTTTTGGGATTTCCTGTCCCTTTACATAGCAAGGTGCTAGGCCTGTACAGATTTGCTATGTGTCTGCCTCCACTTTTAAAGGTTCAGATACTGCATATAATTTTAAGAGACTTTCAATTTCTCTTAGTATTCAGTGTTCTCCACCAAAAATGATGTCAGCCGGGTGGTATTTTGAAGTGGGGACAGTGTAATATGAAGCAATATTATAACATTTTCTATTATTTATAAATCTTTTAACTATCTAAAGCCCAAATTTAATTACATAGTTTAATAAATGAATTCAGTGATAGTTTGTGCAAGAAAAAAAAACATTGAAAATATTTTATTAACTAATTTTAGTTTAAAGAGACAGTCTACACCAGAATTCTTTTTGTTTAAAAAGAAAGATAATCCCTTTATTACCCATTCCCCAGTTTTGCATAACCAACACTGTTATAGAAATACACTTTTTACCTCTGTGATTACCTTGTATCTAAGACTCTGCAAACTGCCCCCTTGTTTCAGTTGTTTTGACAGACTTGCATTTTAGCCAATCAGTGCTCACTCCAGGGTAACTTCACGTGCATGAGCTCAATTTTATCTATATGAAACGCATGAACTAATGCCCTCTAGTGGTAAAAATGCATTCAGATTAGAGGCAGTCTTTTTTAAAAAAGTTTTCAATTTAAAGTGAATGTAAACTTTGATGAATGAGTGCCCGGTTTTTAAAAATCCTATTAAAAACAGGGACACTTTCATTCATCAAAGTTTACATTTCAGCGGTTTTGTTAAAATATTTACATTTTCTTCTTGAAAGCCGGAGCAGCGATTTCCCGCCTGCCGCTCATCTCTTCATACGTCAGCAATGAAGAATCCAGCTTCCTCCAATCACGACATGGCCTCAGGCAATGTTTGCTCAGGGGGGGGGGGAAGCCGTGATTGGAGGAAGCTGGATTCTTCATTTCTGACGTAAGAAGAGATGAGCGGCAGGCGGGGGAATCACAGATCCGGTTTTCAAGAAAAGGTAAGTATTTTAACAAAACTGCTTAAATGTAACTTTTGATGAATGAAAGTGACCCTGTTTTTAATAGGATTTTTAAAAACCGGGCACACATTCGTCAAAGTTTACATTCACTTCAATTATCTATCTGTCTGAATGACAAAATATTTTTGGGGGTTTTTATATCCCTTTAAGATGTTCCTGGGAAGAACGCTTTATTTTTTTATTGAAATCATACCTACATAGGTGCAGTGCACTGCTGAGAGCTAGCTGGTGATTGGCAGTCACACAATTTCCTCTTTTCATTGGCTCACCAAATGTTTTCAGCTAGCTTCTAGTAGTGTATTGCTGCTCTGCAGTTGCCTTTAAAGGGACATTAAATGTAAAATAAATGTCATGCACCCTTTCTAATTATATGTGGAACCATTTATTGAACACTGCAGGGTTTGAACATAAAGCAATAATGTTCTGACATTTGCACTTGTATGTTCCTTTAAATGCTGCTCTTTTGTATGAATGAATGATTTTTTTATAACTTATTGTTATAGTTTTGTAGTAGTGGTAATATTCGGTTTGCTTTTTTTCCCACCCAGCATCTTCAAGAAGGGCGCAAAGCGCAGCAGTACCTTGAATCTTGCTTCAAACAAATGGACAATGTAAGTGCACAGAAAAGTCTGTTTCCTTTATTTGGCTGTGGGGTTGTTGGGTTACAGAATTCGTAAGATACGAGTTTAGCAAGTTACAGATTCTGCTTTTGCCTGTACAGAATAAACCCCTTCTAAAAGCTAAAAATGAATTTGCAGTCTGATGATAAATATCTTTTTTTTTGCATCAGTAAAACTTGTACGTATTTCTATTATTCATTTATTTATAAAGGGACAGTAGACATCGATTTTCATATTACTGCAAGTAATAGACACTACTATAAAGAAGAATAAGCACAGATACTGATCTAAAAATCCAGTATAAAATCTCTTAAAAATTTAGTAGCTCCCAGTTTAGCACTGCTGATGGGTTAGGCTGGGACACACAGAGAAAGGGGCTGGGAAAATAAGAAGTGCAGACATTCCCTCCTCCCCTGCATATGAAAAGACAGATAACACAAACAGGAGCCAGCAGTAATATGTAGACATCAGTATACATCTGACACTGTGGGGCTTGGTTAGGAGTCTGAAAATCAGAACAATGCTATTAAAAAATAAGCAAAACTATACATTGTTACAAAAACACTCCCAGATGGGCTGTAATAAATGAATCCTCAACAAAACATTTATGCAAAGAAAAATGTATTCTGTTCCTTTAATGTGATGTGTTATGCACGTTTTGATTATCATAGAGTAAAAAGAAGTTTGAAAGGGAATGCAGAGAGGCGGAGAAGGCGCAGCAAACATTTGAGAGACTAGACAACGATACCAACGCCACAAAGTCTGATGTCGAGAAGGTAATTTTGTCATTATTGTAAATCCTTATTTGTCACTAAATCGCAAGTGACGATTTCTTGCGTTCTGCTGCTTCTGTTTTTTTGGCTCTTTCCCTTTTAAAATACTTTATTTACTAAAAGTATATTCTAAAAATGTATATTAAAGGGGCTTTATACAAAAACATTTTCTATCTCTTATATAGAAAAACAAACAAACCTGTAAATGCTTAAATTGATGATTGGAAATAATGTGTTCATGTGTTAGTTATGTCCCTTTAAATGTCGATGCACCCTTAAAGGGACAGTATACACCAATTTTCATATAACTGCATGTAATACTCTACTATAAAGAATAAGATGCACATATACTGATGTAAAAATCCAGTGTAAAACCTTTTAAAAACTTACTTAGAGGTTAGGCTGGAACACCCACTGAAATGGGCTGGAAAGCAAAAAGAGCAAACACTCCCCTGCATATGAAAAGACCCTTTACACAAACAGGAGCAAGCTGGAGTAGGAAGACAAGAGTCTACTTCTATAACTTTGGGGCTTGGTTAGGAGTCTGAAAATCTTATTTAAAAATAAGCAAAACTATCCATTTAAAAAAAACAAAAAACGTTATGGGCTATATAAATGGATAATCTACAAAACATTTATGCAAAGAAAAATCTAGTGTACAATGTCCCTTTAAACTTGCAGACCAATAGCTAGTTAAAAGAATACTAGATGTCACTAATATTTTTACATCGTTGTTAGTATGCAAAACACCTTTTTTTTTTCAAAAAAAAAAAAAAAGTTATTTCCACAGATACAGGCCCCAGGAACCATCACTATTTTCCCCTTCTTATTGTGCCTGTCTTTGAAAGCACTTTTTTTTTTTTTAAGGGAGCATATTAAGTTGGCACAGCAAATAAGGGGCCTGATTGCTTGCGCCATACACTTGCAAATAGTGTAGGATGAAGGCACCAGCTGCATAGAAACGAAAGGTGGCTCATACTAAGCGTAGCCCTTGGGCAATGTCCCTTTAAAGCAGTGTTTGTTAAAGGGACAGTAAGCTTACAGAATAATGTTATATAATTCTGCACATAGTGCAGTATTATATAACATCTTAGCGGCAACTTCATAAATTAAAAGCTTTGTGAGGTTTTTTTTAGTGTAAAGTTGGAATCCGCTCCAACCTCTACTGAGCGGGTCGTGGATTTCCAGTTGTTGCTTGTTCCCGCTCTGGTCTGGTAGCGGGAGCGAGCTACATTCAGTCCAATGGCGTGATCGGGCGAGCTGTGATTAGCCAGTGCGCCCGTGAAGTGCTTTGGAAATCCAAGACCCGCTCAGTAGAGCCTGGAGCGGAGTCCAACTTTACACTAAAAAAACTTGCAATGCTTTTAATTTATGAAGTTGCCGCTAAGATAATGTTATATAATTCCACTCCTGAGGACTCTTAACAGGCCACATATTAATTTATATCTTAACTAGAGCACAGGTGACATAATCAGCTGATCAGTAACCATGGTTACCAACTTGCTCTCACCCTTCAGCTGATTATTTCACCGGTGCACTAGTTAAGATATAATGAATATCTGACCTGTTAAGGGTCCTGAATACTGGAGTTAAACACTGCTATAAAGGACCACTCAATGCAGTAGAATTGCATAATTAACATAATGAATACATAATAAAAGACAATGATTTCACACCTACTCTGATTTTCAAATAAGCAGTAGATGGTTTTCTCCCATTTTCCGGCCCCCTATATCATGTGACAGACATCAGCCAATTACAGGCTAGTATTCATATACCCTGTGAGCTTGTGCACATGCTCAGTAGGATCTTGTTCCCCAGAAAGTGTGAATATAAGACTGTGCAAAATTTGATAATGGAACCAAATTGGAAAGTGTCTTAAAACTGCTGCTCTATCTGAATCATAAAAGTTTTCTTCTTAAATGGAAAGAGTCCACAGCTGCATTCATTACTTTTGGGAAATAATAACCTGGCCACCAGGAGGAGGCAAAGACACCCCAGCCAAAGGCTTAAATACTCCTCCCACTCCCCTTATCCCCCAGTCATTCTTTGCCTTTCGTCCCAGAAGGATGGCAGAGAAGTGTCAGAATTTTTAATTTTTGTTTTTGTCTCTTATGGAGGGTAGTACTCTTCGGCATGGGACAGGAGTTTTAAGTAGTCCTGTCAGTCTCTCAGTGAGGGCTTGGATGAAAGTTATAGTCCAGAGATGCAGGGAGTTTCTTTCTGCGAAACCATCCCGACTCATATTAACAGCTCCTCAAGCAATCGGCGTTGTCGAACTTCGCTGCCTGCTTTCTTCTCTCAAGTTCATGGCGGAGGCGATGCTACTATCCGTCACACTTGAAGGGCCGTGTTCCTGTTCCACGGTGTAGATTCCGGTAAGATTGTTTCATTTTACTTTATTTGCAATGTATTGTAATGTGATTGTTTCCTGAGAGGCTACTACCTTTCGGGCCTAACTATACATAAGGGTCTCAGTGAGTCTCTCTTAGTATCTTGGAATCGTGGGTTAATATCTCCTGAGGGGGGTTATTGAACAGGGGGGGGGGGGGTTATAATCATGTTTATGTAATTCAACCTGCTTATGTGCGCTGTTTACTGGGCTCTTGGCTGGAACATTGAGACCTTTGGAAGTGACGCGGCCTTTTGGTTGGGCGCGCTTGTTTGGACTGTACAGTTCACCTTTCGTGAACTACGTGGCTACGTTCCGTTGTTCCATTTCCACATTCCTGACCGCATGGCGAAGAAAGTTTTCTAGTCCGCAGGGGTCTGGTCATAGATGGTGGTGAGTGCCCCAGCCATTGGGGGTGTCGGGTGCCGTTTTAAGTTTTCACTACTTTAGTCCATATTTAAATATCCTCTATCCAGTTGTGGAGGATTCTGATGCTGAGACTGTGTTGATTTCAGATTCAGTTAGAGGATTCTGATTCTGAGACTATTTTGATTTCAGATTCTGTGTCCGGTTTTGAATCCGGAGGGGCTTAGTTTTGTTCCGTATGCCATTTCAGAGCGGTTGGTTCCTCGGGCTCAGGGTTTTTAAGGGACTGCTGATCCATCCGCCTCTGGGGGTCCTGTCCTCAGAGAGGCGAGTTCCCTACTAAATCATACTTCTGCACATGCGGGTAACCCAGTTTATGGTTCCTTCATGTGGGGTGGCGCGTTTCCCCCGGAGGTTGCAGCACATTTTCGCTTCCACGTAATGTTGGCGGATGTTAGTCTGCAGAGTCCAGATTTTTATTTGAGAATGTGCTTGTGCCCTATTATCCCGAGCCTTCTGCCTTGGGGAGGGCCTCTGCAGTTCCCTGCGGGGGTATCTGTCCCTGAGTGTTGTGCCTTCCGTTACAGGATTGCGCGCCTTCGCGTGTTGCTCAGACATGTTTTTCAGTTATTGAATGACCCTATCGTTACCAGCTACAGGGAATTTTAGTCTGATAATTCGAAAGGTGCACCTCATTAGAAATGTGGGATGAAGTAATCTCCTGATTCATTTGTTTGAGATCTTTCCCAGTTTTGTGTGACAATGGGATGTGTCTTGTTTTTGTTTCCTTCGGGACCCTTCTGGGATTGATACTCTTTATTACTTCTTCGGAAGTTGTTGGACATGTTTGTCCTCTGTTAAAAATGTCTGTTTTCTCCCTACGAGAAAGCTGGCCAGTTGGGACCCTAGGTGCAAGCTGGTCCTGTCGGGTTCGTTTGGTTTTGCGGCTGTTCATACACCTGGTGCTGTTCTGTTCGGCTGGTTTGGTAGAAGCTCAGAGTGCTCAGGTTATCATTGTTTTTCATGTTCAACTAAGCATTCGAGAGGACCTATGGGTCTGGAGGTGGGAAGGAGTGTTTCAGTCCTTATAGCCTTCAGTCATAGATGACCGGGCAGGGGAGTTTTTCCGCTGAGTCACTCTATCTGACATCTGATTTCATCAGAACTTAGTTTCCTCCCCCATGTGGTGGAGGGTGGGAGGGCTTAATGCCCTTGCCGCTATGGAGCGGTTTGGCCTTCATTTTTAGGCCCCTGGATTGTCCTTTAGGCTTGAACAGCTTGTGCAAGATAGCAGTCTAGCATGCGGAAGGTTTGCAGTTTGAAGCCTGTTGCAGCTCTTGACACCTTGCAGGTGTCCACATAAGCTGTTTTCTGGTATATCTAGATGCAGCTCTTACTCTTGACTGAGTTATTAGAGGCCTTTGGGTCTTCCATAGCCTCTGGGTGAGGGATCTCCTTTTAGGGATCTGTGTTTCTGGGTGATGGTTGATGCCTGCGGGGACTTTGGTTTAACTCTGGGTTTTCCGGAGCTGGGTTGGCAGTTGGTAGTGCCTTCTCTTCCTTGTGTCCTCTGCTTGTGTGGAGGTGTTAGGGAGACTAGTCCTGCTAGTGGGATTTTTTTGACCTCGAGGTATCCCTTGGTTGTCCTAAAGCTCTGAGAAGTATCGTCATACGACTTCTAGCCTTGCTCCTTGGAGCGTTGGATTTTAGCTAGGGGTGGTTCCTTCCTTTGGTCGGAGCTTTCGAGTTCTTCTCGCTATCCGGATTCTCTGGATATGCATCCATGCCCTTGTGTCTGGCTTTTGGGCCGGTTGGGGTGTTTAGTTCTAGGGTAAAGTTTGCCTGAACTATTAGGTGCCCGGACCTGTTTTTCTCACTGAGACTTCTGGTTGCTGAAGCTTCGCTTGGCCTTTTTCCTGACTCAGTCTTGGGTGGTTTTGGAATCTTGGATCTCAGGGCTGGTCGGGATGTTCCACGGTAGTGGGAACTTGGGCTATGTCCTTGCTCCATCTACCTAACCTGGTCAAGAGTATTTTTTACTCTTTGCCACAGAGTGGCCCATGTCCTCTGGTGGTTAGCCGTGTAGTTTGAGCCTCACGGGTGGTTGGTTCATACCCAGCTGCTGGCGCTGGATGTCTAATTTCTGGTGCGCCTTAGGGTTGCATTCCCCTGGTCAGTTTGTCAGTGTTCCCGTGGATTCCCTGCTTGGCAGGCAAATGGGTTGGCTGTGCCTCTGCTTGGCAAGCTATTTGTCGGGGGGTCCTTTCTAGGACTTCTGTGTTGGGAATTTCTCTTCCTATTAGCTGGTGGCTTCGGGCCTTGAGGGCAGTTGTTGCCTTTCCGGCATCATCCCTTAGGGGATATTCTCCTCCCTATGGAGATGGAGTCCTTGCTTGGGGTTTCTCCTGGATGGGAGGCGGAAAGGTGGAATTGGTTACTCCTGGGGTCTTGCTGGCTCCATGCAGACTTGTTGGGCTTTTATTTTGATAGATCCTTAGGTCTATGGCCTTGTTGTCTGTTTTTAGAGTTGGGCGATACTTGTACTATGTGGGGATGGCTGTGCTATCCTTACGCTCGTTCCTGTACCTGTTTCGGGATTCTTTTGTTCCCTTGTTTTGGATCCCTGAGACTGGGTTGGTCCAGCTGGCTGTGGGTCTGTAGGTCAGGTTGGCCAAGCGGTCTCTGGAGCTGCGTTCGGTTGCAGTCTGCCCTGGATGTGTGAGCTTTGTTGAGTCTATCCTGTTAGCTTAGTTGCTAGGGTATAGATTTTCCTTTCAGGAGAGAGTTTACTCTTCCTTCTGGTTCTGAGGGTATACTCTCCTTCTCGGGGGGCTTTGATTGAGGTTTTGTGTTCCCATTTTTAGGGACCTGTGTGTAGGTCCGGCGACTTTGTTTGCCTGGAGCGTGCCCTCTGTCTGGGGGTTGATTTTGCGGTCTGTTTCTTACTTGATTGCTTCTTTTTCCTACCAAGTATCCTCTGTGTCTTCCTGTTATGGACTCTGTGTTATCAAACTTGTTGTGTTTTTTTGCCTGGGTGTATTGCACACTTTTTCATGGTCGAATGCCTTGGTATTCTTGACACTGGGAGGACTTTGCCTCTTCAGTGGCAATCCGTGCTTGCAAGATGTTGAAGAGACATCTGTTCTGTCTCTGTGCCTGGTTTTATCCCGGGTTTCGCTTGGTATAGGCGTGGTCTCCTTTCCCTGTTTGGGCCCCTTTGGGTCTCTGTGAGCTGGGCTCACTCTTGGAGGTGTTCTTTTTTGTATAAGGGGACCTTTCTCCTTTGCCTTGTTCCCTTGGGGGTTTCGGCTGGTGTCTCCTTCATTTGTGGAGATGAGTGGTGGAGGACTGTTTGTGGGGCGACGGTGTCTCTTGGAGGACTATTGGCTCAGTCGAGTCAGTTTGCGGTCTCTAGTTTGGCTTCTGGACTAACTGCGAGTCAGTGTCATTCGGGCTTTTCCTCTTAAAATTTTCTCTGCTTCGGATGAAGCAGGGTTTTTTATTGGGTAGAGGTTCAGGCCTGGTGCCCTCCGTATGGGCCACCTTTTGTACCCTCCCGTCTTGGCATTCAGTGTCCTCTATAGCTTGGGTATTGTTTTCCCAAAAGTAATGAATGCAGCTGTGGACTCTTTCCATTTAAGAAGAAAAACATAAATTATGCTTACCTGATAATTTCCTTTTATTCTGATGGAAAGAGTCCACAGCTCCCCACCCGTAATTTTATGTGGGGCGTCCTTTATATTCTTCTGGCACCTTTCACCCTGAAATTTCTTCTACTGTTCCTTGTTCCTCTGCAGAATGACTGGGGGATGAGGGAAGTGGGAGGAGTATTTAAGCCTTTGGCTGGTGTGTCTTTGCCTCCTCCTGGTGGCCAGGTTCTTATTTCCCCAAAGTAATGAATGCAGATGTGGACTCTTTCCATCAGAAGAAAAGGAAATTATCAGGTAGGCATAATTTGTTATTTTAACTTGTGTCCCTTTAAGTATTTGCATCTTTCTGTTATATATAATTGTTTCCCTTTGATTTACTGAGATGCAGAAACATGCACTATTTATGGTTATTTTGGGGGGTGGGGCTCACTTATTTTGTAGAAACCATAAAAACAAAATATCATAATAAATTATATCATAAATAGGCATCTGTTTTTTATCAGTTTTGTCGTCGCTCTTTACTACAACGTCAACATATTACTGTTACCCCAATATGTGTGTAACTTTTGTTATTGATTAAAATCTAAGTAATGATATAGTTACTTATTCTTTGCTTAACTCTCCACAGGCCAAACAGCAGCTAAACATCCGCACACATATGGCAGATGAAAGTAAAAATGAATACGCAGCGCAGCTCCAGAACTTCAATGCAGAACAACATAAACATTATTATATTGTGATCCCTCAGGTTTACAAGGTAAGTTTTTGTGGCTTTTCCCTGTAATAAACAAAATACTGTCTCTCTCAAAACCTTCCCCCTCTCTTTGGGCTCGATTTATCAAACAAGGGCGGACAGAGGCATACATATTTCCCCCTGTGCGCCCCAGCTTGCCTCTGGCGGGCAGCAATCTGCTGGTGGAATTCAAAATGGCACACGAGCGCTATTTTGTGCTCGTGTGCAATCCCGCCCCTGCCCAAGCTCAGCCAATCTGATGAGACCGGGGATATTGAAATTCTCAACCTAAGAGGTGGAGAAGAGGGTAGGAAGCTGCGGTCTGATGATCGCTGCTTGATAAATCGTGACCCATTCTGTGTGTCTCTCGTCTCTCTCCTCTCCCCCCCCCCTCTGTGTGTCTCTCTTCTCTACCACCTCTGTGTGTGTCTCTTCTCTCCCCCCTCTGTGTGTCTCTTCTCTCCCCCTCTGTGTGTGTGCCCCTCTTCCCCCTCTGTGTGTGTGCCCCTCTCCCCCCCTCTCTGTGTGTGTGTGTGCCCCTCTCCCCCCCTCTCTGTGTGTGTGCATGCCCCTCTCCCCCCTCTGTGTGTGTGTGTGTGTCCCTCTCCCCCCCTCTGTGTGTGTCCCTCTCCCCCCCTCTGTGTGTGTCCCTCTCCCCCCCTCTGTGTGTGTCCCTCTCCCCCCCTCTGTGTGTGTCCCTCTCCCCCCCTCTGTGTGTGCCCCTCTCCCCCCCCTCTGTGTGTGCCCCTCTCCCCCCCTCTGTGTGTGCCCCTCTCCCCCCCTCTGTGTGTGCCCCTCTCCCCCCCTCTGTGTGTGCCCCTCTCCCCCCCTCTGTGTGTGCCCCTCTCCCCTCTTCTCTCTCTGTGTGTCTCTCTCCTCTCCCCCTCTGTGTGTCTCTCTCCTCTCCCCCTCTGTGTGTCTCTCTCCTCTCCCCCTCTGTGTGTCTCTCTCTCCTCTCCCCCTCTGCGTGTGTCTCTCTCCTCTCCCCCTCTGCGTGTGTCTCTCTCCTCTCCCCCTCTGCGTGTGTCTCTCTCCTCTCCCCCTCTGCGTGTGTCTCTCTCCTCTCCCCCTCTGCGTGTGTCTCTCTCCTCTCCCCCTCTGCGTGTGTCTCTCTCCTCTCCCCCTCTGCGTGTGTCTCTCTCCTCTCCCCCTCTGCGTGTGTCTCTCTCTCCTCTCCCCCTCTGCGTGTGTCTCTCTCTCCTCTCCCCCTCTGCGTGTGTCTCTCTCTCCTCTCCCCCTCTGCGTGTGTCTCTCTCTCCTCTCCCCCTCTGCGTGTCTCTCTCTCCTCTCCCCCTCTGCGTGTCTCTCTCTCCTCTCCCCCTCTGCGTGTCTCTCTCTCCTCTCCCCCTCTGCGTGTCTCTCTCTCCTCTCCCCCTCTGCGTGTCTCTCTCTCCTCTCCCCCTCTGCGTGTGTCTCTCTCCTCTCCCCCTCTGCGTGTCTCTCTCTCCTCTCCCCCTCTGCGTGTCTCTCTCTCCTCTCCCCCTCTGCGTGTCTCTCTCTCCTCTCCCCCTCTGCGTGTCTCTCTCTCCTCTCCCCCTCTGCGTGTCTCTCTCTCCTCTCCCCCTCTGCGTGTCTCTCTCCTCTCTCTCTCCTCTCTCCTCCCTCTGTGTGTGTCTCTATCCTCTCTCCCCCCTCTGTGTGTGTCTCTCTCCCCCTCTGTGTGTCTCTCCTCTCCCCCTCTGTGTGTCTCTCCTCTCCCCCTCTGTGTGTCTCTCCTCTCTGTCTCTCTTCTCTCTCCCCCTCTGTGTCTCTCTCCTCTCTCCCCCTCTGTGTGTCTCTCCTCTCTGTCTCTCTTCTCTCTCCCCCCTCTGTGTCGCTCTCCTCTCTCCCCCCTCTGTGTCTCTCTCCTCTCTCCCCCTCTGTGTGTGTGTCTCCTCTCTCACCCCCTGTGTGTGTCTCTCCTCTCTCACCCCCTGTGTGTGTCTCTCCTCTCTCACCCCCTGTGTGTGTCTCTCCTCTCTCACCCCCTGTGTGTGTCTGTTCTCTCTCACCCCCTGTGTGTGTCTGTCATCTCTCCCCCCTCTGTCTCCTCTCTCTGTGTGTCTCTCCCCCCATAATTCAGTAAAGCAGCAATATATTACTTTCTGTTTTCTCATTTACTTGATTAATAAATGCTTTATTTAAGAGACATGAGCCCAAAATTTTTTTTTTGGTCTTTCATTATTCACATACAAGTTCAAAAAGTTTCAAATTTCTTTCCATCTTAATACGAGGAGAGTCCACGGCTTCATTCATTACTTGTGGGAAATACAGAACCTGGCCACCAGGAGGAGGCAAAGATACCCCAGCCAAAGGCTTAAATACCTTCCCACTCCCCTCATCTCCCAGTCATTCTTTGCCTTTTGTCACAGGAGGATGGCAGAGAAGTGTCGGAAGATTCGGAGTAGTGTCTTATGGAGGGTAGTACTCTTTGGGATGGGACTGGAGTAGTCTTGTCTGCCTCTGTGAGAGCTTTGGCGTATGTTAGGGTCTGGAGCTACAGGGAGAGTCTTTCTGCGAAACCATCCAGACTCGTACTAACAGCTCCTTAAGTAATCAGTGTTGACGAGTTTCACTGCCTGCTTTCTATCACTCAAGTCCATGTCAGGAGTGATGCTACAACACTGTCAAACTTGAGAGGCCGTGTTCCTGTTCCACGGCGTAGATTCTGGTAAGATCGTTTCATGTTTTTATACATGTAATGATAACACAAGAAGACAGGGTCACAGTGTGGCTTCTTTTTATCTGTATAGAATCAAGGGAATATCTACAAAAGGTGATTATTGAACAGGGGGGGATTTATACATTATTGCTTTATTGTGTTTTTTGCTGCGACATGTGAGATGTGGCTCTGGCAAGGTGTAAACAGTTACGTTTTTCCATCATTTTGGTTACTGCGCAGCCTGTTGTCGCGCTTTTTCTAGGCTGCAGCGGCAGTCCTGCATGGCACTCCATGTGACTAGGGGTGGCCTCATCACTTCCTTTTCCTGACCGTCGGTTGCAGGAGACGAAAACGGTTTCTCTGTGGACCTTGGTCATAGGAGGTGGTGAGTGCCCCGGCCATTGGGTTATAAAGGTACCATTTATTTTTTTCTTTAGTCCATATTAAATGCGCAAGCTATGGAGGACTCTGATGCGTTAGAGGGTACTCCCTCTTTGCCTAAATCTAATGCCTGTTTTTATTGTGAGGAGGCTTCGGTATATCCGCCTGCTTAACTATGTTCCACATGCCTTGATAAAATAGTGATATCTAAAAAGAACAAGATGTTTAATACCAATGAGCCGTCCACTTCTGAGGGGTCTCCGTCCTGCGAGGTGCATTCCCTACAATCATCTCTGTTTACACATGCAGCTCCCCAATGCACTACTAATCCTCCTGCGGGAGGGGCCCTGTGGCCGCCAGATTTTGCTGATCAGTTGCAAATGGTCTGCGGCTAAGCGCAAGCGAAACATTAGACATTGCTAACCTTCCAAGGGGTCTTCTACTCCCTTGGTTGTATCTGAGACTAGATTATTCGCCGATGCAGAGGACTCTGATACTTCGGAGGACTCTTTCTCTGGGTCGGAATCTGCGGCCTCTAAACCTCCGGCTGCGGAGGAACCAGAATTTAGGTTTAGGATGGAGCACTTGCGCTTTTTATTAAGAGGTGTTGGCTACTCTAGAGGCTCCGGAACCGAAGTTACCGGAGGAACCTTCTATTCCTAAGCTTGATAAAGTTTATGAGGAAAGGGTGATGCCTCAGACTTTCCCGGTTCCCGTAAAGATGGCGAATATTATAAAGAATGAATGGGAGGGACTTGGTTCATCTTTCTCCCCTTCTTCTTCGTTTAAAAAATTGTTCCCGGTTCCTGATTCTCAGCTGGAATTCTAGGGATCTGTCCCTAAGGTGCATGGAGCTTTCTCCACGCTTTCTAAGCGCACCACTATCCCATTCAAGGATAGTTTGTCGTTTAAGGAACCCATGGATAAGAAATTGGAGACCCTGTTAAGAAAGATGTTTCAGCACACAGGGTTCGTATTTCAGCCTGCATCGGCGGTCGCTGCTGTGGCAGGAGCCGCTACCTATTGTTGTGGCTCTGTCAGAGATGATCGAGGTGGAGACTCCACTCGATGAGATACAGGAAAGAATTAAAGCCCTGAGGGTAGCTAATACATTTATCTGTAATGCAAATATGCAGGTTATTCGCTTGAATGCCAAGACATCAGGCTCTTCTGTTCTGGCCCGGAGGGCCCTGTGGTTGAAGTCGTGGTCTGCTGACACAATGTCCAAATCTAGGTTACTTTCCCTTCCATTTAAAGGAAAAAGGTCCTTTTCGGTCCAGGCCTGGACTCTATCATATCCACGGTCACGGGGGGCTAAGGGTGCCTTTCTACCGCAGGATAAGAAGAATAAACCTAAGGGACCGAATTTTCGTCCCTTTCGTTCGGATAAGTCCCAACGACAGCAGCCTGCCGCGTAGCCCGAGCAGTCCAAGGGATCTTGTAAACCATCTAAAGCCAAGCAGAGCAAGAAGCCCGCCAAGACTAAATCGGCATGAAGGGTCGGCCCCCAATCCATCTCTGCATCTCGTAGGTGGCAGACTAACTCTTTTCATGGAGGCTTGGATGAGAGACGTGCAGGATCCTCGGGTTCTGGAGGTTATTGCCCAGGGTTACAGGATAGGTTTCAAAACTCACCCTCCCAAAGGCATATTCCTCTTGTCAAATCTATCGTCAAGATCAGAGAAACAAGATGCCTTTCTAGAGTGCGTGACGGATCTTTCCTCTCTAGGAGTAATTGTTCTGGTACCTCTAGCAGAAAGAGGTCTAGGGTACTATTCAAACCTTTTCGTGGTCCCAAAGATGGAGGGCACGTTTCGCCCGATTCTAGACCTAAAGTGCTTAAACAAGTTTCTGTCTGTCCCATCGTTCACGATGGAGACGATAAGGTCTATTCTGCCCTTAGTTCAAGAGGGTCAGTTCATGACTATGATAGACTTGGACGCTTTCCTTCATGTACCAATACACAATGATCACTTCAAGTTCCTAAGATTCGCTTTTCTGGACCAGCACTTCCAGTGTGTAGCTCTCCCCTTCGGTCTGACTACTGCCCCAAGAGTTTTTACGAAGGTTCTAGGAGCTTGCTCGCAGTGGCGAGATCCAGAGGTATTGCAGTAGCCCCTTATCTGGATGACATCTTGCCGGCTGGCAGAGGACCATTCGAGAGCTCTTCTACTTCTTCGATCTCATGGATGGAAGATAAACTCAGGAAAGAGTGGAGTTCCTGGGCACGATAATAGACTCCATATCCATGAAGATATTCCTGAGACCAGAGACATTGCAAAATTGCCTCCAGCTGTCTTGCCCTTCAGACTTTCTCAAGGCCATCCGTGACCCGGTGTATGGAGGTGATTGGGCTCATGGTATCCAGTATAGATGTCATTCCATTTGCCAGGTTACATCTACAACCTCTTCAGTTGTGCATGCTGAGGCAATGGAACGGCGATCACTCGGATCTATCCCAACAGATCTCTCTGGACGACCGGTCGAGGGAATCCCTCTCTTGGTGGCTCCGTTCAGATCAGCTGTTCCAGGGGACATTCTTCCTGAGACCATCCTAGGAGATTGTGACTACGGACGTGAGCCTCTCAGGATGGGGAGCTTTTTGGGGTGCTAGGAAGGCACAGGGCAGGTGGAATCGGGAGGAGTCCCTTCTTCCGATCAACATCCTGGAACTTCGAGCGATCTTCAACGCTCTGAGGGCTTGCCCCCTCCTGGGTTCGTCCCAGTTCATCAGATTCCAGTCGGACATCATTACCTTGGTTGCTTACATCAACCATCAGGGGGGGAACGAGAAGCTCCCTAGCCATGAGGGAAGTATCTCGGATTCTGGAGTGAGCGGAGACCCACAACTGCTCGCTGTCAGCGATCCACATCCCAGGTGTGGACAACTGGGAAGCAGATTTTCTCAGCAGACAATAGTTTCATCCGGGGGAATAGTCTCTTCACCCTGAAGTGTTTGCGGAGATTTACAACAGATGGGGGACTCCGGATATAGATCTCATGGCGTCCAGACTCAATTTCAAGCTACCCAGATACGGGTCGCGGTCCAGGGATCCCCAGGCAGAACTGATAGATGCCTTAGTAGTACCTTGGGGATTCAACCTAGTCTACATATTTCCACCGTTACCACTTCTACCGCGCGTAGTGGCCCGCATCAAGCAGGAGCAAGCATAAACTATTCTAATTGCTCCGCCGTGGCCGCGGAGGATGTGGTTTGCGAATCTGACCGGGGATGTCATCGTCTCCTTCATGGAGGTTGCCCTGTCACAGGGATATGCTGGTACAGGGCCCCTTTGTGCATCAATATCTAGATTCTCTGAGGCTGACTGCGTGGAGATTGAACGCTTAGTCTTAGAATATAGTCTTAGAGTTTTCTGAGAGTGTGATTGATACTCTCATTCAAGCCAGGAAGCAGGTCACTCGACGCATCTTATCATAAGGTGTGGAGGACCTATTTATTCTGGTGTGAGGCTCGTGGGTATCCTTGGCATAAGGTCAAGGTATCCAGGATCCTTTCCTTCCTCCAGGACAGTTTGGAGAAGGGACTGGCTGCTAGTTCCTTAAAGGGACAGATTTCGGCTCTGTATGGTGTTACACAAGAAACTTGCTGAGCTTCATGTTAAACAGTCTTTTGCTTAGGCTCTATCAAGGATCAGGCCTGTATTTAGACATTCTGCTCCTCCTTGGAGTTTGGATCTGGTTCTTAGGGTTTTGCAGAGGGCTCAGTTTGAGCCTATGCATTATGTTGCCATTAAGATACTGTCTTGAAAGGTTCTTTTTCTACTGGCTATTGCTTCGGCACGCAGAGTCTCTGAGTTGGCGGCCTTGCAATGCGAGCCTCCTTACCTGGTTTTTCATGTCCTTCGCACTGGTTTGGGATTTCTCCCTAAGGTTGTGTCTGATCGCAACAATAATCAGGAGATTGTAGTTCATTCCTTCTGTCCCAACCCTTCTTCTTCTAAGGAACGGTTACTTCATAACTTGGATGTGGTTCGACAGACTTCAGCATTGTTTGTTGTCTATTCTGGGAAGCGCAAAGGGCAGAAGGCTTCTTCCACTTCCCTATCTCTTTGACTGAGGAGCATGATTCACTTGGCTTACGAGACAGCGGGTCA
Organism: Bombina bombina; assembly: GCF_027579735.1. Lineage (NCBI taxonomy): Eukaryota > Metazoa > Chordata > Amphibia > Anura > Bombinatoridae > Bombina > Bombina bombina. Next base: position 46,468,881 of record NC_069508.1, read on the forward strand.
AAGCCCTCCTTAGAGGATTACAGCTCACTCAACTAGAACTGTGGCTTCTTCTTGGGCCTTCAAAAATGAGGCCTCTGTGGAGCAGATTTGTAAGGCGGCTACCTGGTCCTCCGTACATACTTCTATGTTTGACAAATTTGACTTTTTTGCTTCGGCTGAAGCAGCTTTTGGGAGAGGGTTTACAGGCTGTGGTGCCCTCAGACTAGGGTCCGCCTCTTTTCTTTTGCATGATGTACCGAGTCCACGGATTCATCCTAACTTGTGGGATATTGTCCTTCCTGACAGGAAGTAGCAAAGAGAACACCACAGCAGAGCTGTCTATATAGCTCCCCCCTTAACTCCACCTCCCAGTCATTCTCTTTGCTGGCTCTAAGCGGGAAGAGTAAAGAGAAGAGGTGTTAAACTGTTAGTTTTATTTTATCTTCAATCAAGTGTTTGTTATTTTTAAATGGTACCGGTGTTGTACTATTTACTCTCAGGCAGGACATAGATGAAGATTTCTGCCTGGAGGATGATGATCTTAGCATTTGTAACTAAGGTCCACTGCTGTTCCCACAGAAGCTGAGGAGTACAGGAAAACTAAAAAGAGAGAAGCGCTCAACCTGGAAACGAACAATAGCATAATAGCTTGTTCTATGGCTAGTTACCACCCAAGAAGCAGCCTCTTTTTGCCCAACATGTGCCTTTCACAGAGAAAAACTTTCCTGAAGCATATCAGTCTGATCCTGACTTCACAGTACAGTCCAGCCCCGAAATACCAGGCAATCCTTCTCTGAACAAGAGAAACAGCAAAACCCCAGACGTACGTTTCGGCCTATTGTGGGCCTCGTCAGTGAGGTGCAGCCATATCCCTCTAGGCACACTGAGCAACGGGTCCACGTCTGGATTCCCGCATCACACTTAGGGAGACTTCCCAAAATGTCATAATTTGCATAAATAAAAAGAGAGAAGCGCTCAACCTGGAAACGAACAATAGCATAATAGCTTGTTCTATGGCTAGTTACCACCCAAGAAGCAGCCTCTTTTTGCCCAACATGTGCCTTTCACAGAGAAAAACTTTCCTGAAGCATATCAGTCTGATCCTGACTTCACAGTACAGTCCAGCCCCGAAATACCAGGCAATCCTTCTCTGAACAAGAGAAACAGCAAAACCCCAGACGTACGTTTCGGCCTATTGTGGGCCTCGTCAGTGAGGTGCAGCCATATCCCTCTAGGCACACTGAGCAACGGGTCCACGTCTGGATTCCCGCATCACACTTAGGGAGACTTCCCAAAATGTCATAATTTGCATAAATAAAAAGAGAGAAGCGCTCAACCTGGAAACGAATAATAGCTTGTTCTATGGCTAGTTACCACCCAAGAAGCAGCCTCTTTTTGCTCAACATGTGCCTTTCACAGAGAAAAACTTTCCTGAAGCATATCAGTCTGATCCTGACTTCACAGTACAGTCCAGCCCCGAAATACCAGGCAATCCTTCTCTGAACAAGAGAAACAGCAAAACCCCAGACGTACGTTTCGGCCTATTGTGGGCCTCGTCAGTGAGGTGCAGCCATATCCCTCTAGGCACACTGAGCAACGGGTCCACGTCTGGATTCCCGCATCACACTTAGGGAGACTTCCCAAAATGTCATAATTTGCATAAATAAAAAGAGAGAAGCGCTCAACCTGGAAACGAACAATAGCATAATAGCTTGTTCTATGGCTAGTTACCACCCAAGAAGCAGCCTCTTTTTGCCCAACATGTGCCTTTCACAGAGAAAAACTTTCCTGAAGCATATCAGTCTGATCCTGACTTCACAGTACAGTCCAGCCCCGAAATACCAGGCAATCCTTCTCTGAACAAGAGAAACAGCAAAACCCCAGACGTACGTTTCGGCCTATTGTGGGCCTCGTCAGTGAGGTGCAGCCATATCCCTCTAGGCACACTGAGCAATGGGTCCACGTCTGGATTCCCGCATCACACTTAGGGAGACTTCCCAAAATGTCATAATTTGCATAAATAAAAAGAGAGAAGCGCTCAACCTGGAAACGAACAATAGCATAATAGCTTGTTCTATGGCTAGTTACCACCCAAGAAGCAGCCTCTTTTTGCCCAACATGTGCCTTTCACAGAGAAAAACTTTCCTGAAGCATATCAGTCTGATCCTGACTTCACAGTACAGTCCAGCCCCGAAATACCAGGCAATCCTTCTCTGAACAAGAGAAACAGCAAAACCCCAGACGTACGTTTCGGCCTATTGTGGGCCTCGTCAGTGAGGTGCAGCCATATCCCTCTAGGCACACTGAGCAACGGGTCCACGTCTGGATTCCCGCATCACACTTAGGGAGACTTCCCAAAATGTCATAATTTGCATAAATAAAAAGAGAGAAGCGCTCAACCTGGAAACGAACAATAGCATAATAGCTTGTTCTATGGCTAGTTACCACCCAAGAAGCAGCCTCTTTTTGCCCAACATGTGCCTTTCACAGAGAAAAACTTTCCTGAAGCATATCAGTCTGATCCTGACTTCACAGTACAGTCCAGCCCCGAAATACCAGGCAATCCTTCTCTGAACAAGAGAAACAGCAAAACCCCAGACGTACGTTTCGGCCTATTGTGGGCCTCGTCAGTGAGGTGCAGCCATATCCCTCTAGGCACACTGAGCAACGGGTCCACGTCTGGATTCCCGCATCACACTTAGGGAGACTTCCCAAAATGTCATAATTTGCATAAATAAAAAGAGAGAAGCGCTCAACCTGGAAACGAACAATAGCATAATAGCTTGTTCTATGGCTAGTTACCACCCAAGAAGCAGCCTCTTTTTGCCCAACATGTGCCTTTCACAGAGAAAAACTTTCCTGAAGCATATCAGTCTGATCCTGACTTCACAGTACAGTCCAGCCCCGAAATACCAGGCAATCCTTCTCTGAACAAGAGAAACAGCAAAACCCCAGACGTACGTTTCGGCCTATTGTGGGCCTCGTCAGTACAGGAAAACTTCAGTGTGAGGAACAGTAATTGTTCTACAGCAATGAGGTATGTTCAGTCATATTTTCTGCAGAGACTGTGTTAACTCAGAAAGGCTGACAGTGTCCCCATTAGGGGAAGGGTAAGCAGTAATCTTAGTGTTATCAGAGGTTTTTACTAGCTTGCATAAAGGGTTAATTTTTTGTGGGCACTCAGTTTATGTGAATTTGGGACAAACGTTTTTGTGTCTGGGAGTAACTTTTTCTGTTTTATGGGACATTTGCTTGAGGGTTCTTTGGGGTTGTTTATAACCCACATGGCTTTCAGGCAGGGTTTGTTAGTTTTGTGTAGGCCCCAGCAACATCGAGTGAGGTGGGCGGGGCCTACATTTACAAGCAGCAAGCAACTTCTCCTGAGGTCCTGATAGTTTTCTAACTTAATTGAAGCTTTAAACCCCATATTATCGCTTCCTAAGGGCAGGTAGGGCCACAGCAGAACTGTGGCAAGGTGCTTTAGGAGGTTTTAACCGGTTTTAGACATATTTCAATCCGTTTTTTTCATTTGGGGGTTTATTGCTTATTAACTTGTGGTGCAATCCTTCTAAAGCTTAGTGGGTACACTGTTAAAATTTCAGAAAAATTTAAGCAATTTTGTGTATGCCTTTTTTTCCTCTTAACGGCACAGTACCGTTTTTGCAAATTGTGTTTTTTTAATTAAATAAAGTGTTTTCCAAGCTTGCTTGCTTTATTACTAGTCTGTTAAACATGTCTGACACTGAGGAAACTCATTGTTAAATTTGTTTAGAAGCCATTGTGGAACCCCCTCTTAGAATGTGTCCCACTTGTACTGATATGTCTATAAATTGCAAACCGCATATTTTGACTTATAAAAATTTGGCTTTAAATGATTCTCAGACATAAGGAAATCAGGTTTCGCCATCTAGTTCTCCCCAAGTGTCACAACCTGTTACGCCCGCACAAGCGACGCCAAGTACTTCTAGTGCGTCTAATTCTTTCACCTTGCAAGATATGGCCTCAGTTATGAATACTACCCTCACAGAGGTTTTATCTAAGCTGCCTGGGTTGCAAGGGAAGCACAGTAGCTCTGGGTTAAGAAATGCTGAGCCTTCTGACGCTTTCGTAGCCGTATCCGATATTCCCTCACAATGTTCTGAGGTAGGGATGAGGGATTTGCTGTCTGAGGGAGAGATTTCTGATTCAGGAAAGATGTTCTCTGACAGATTCAGATATGACGGCATTTAAATTTAAGCTAGAGCACCTCCGCTTATTGCTCAGGGAGGTTTTAGCTACTCTGGATGATTGTGACCCTATTGTAGTTCCAGAGAAATTGTGTAAAATGGACAAATATTTAGAGGTTCCTGTTTACACTGATGCGTTTCCGGTCCCTAAGAGGATTTCGGACATTGTTACTAAGGAGTGGGATAAACCAGGTATTCCGTCCTCTCCCCCTCCTGTTTTTAAGAAATTGTTTCCCATTTCTGACACCAAAAAGGACTCATGGCAGACGGTCCTTAAGGTGGAGGGAGCTATTTCTACCCTGGCTAAGCGTACAACTATACCTATTGAAGACCGTTGTGCTTTCATTGATCCTATGGATAAAAAATTAGAGGGTCTCCTAAAGAAAATTTTTGTTCATCAAGGTTTTCTTCTTCAACCTATAGCATGCATTTTTCCTGTAACCACTGCAGCTGCCTTTTGGAGTGGCTCTTCAGATGGAGACCCCACTAGATGATATTTTGGACAGAATTAAGGCTCTTAAGTTGGCTAATTCTTTTATTAGACGCCGCTTTTCATCTTGCTAAATTAGCGGCTAAGAATTCAGGTTTTGCCATTTTAGCGCATAGAGCGTTATGGCTTAAGTCCTGGTCAGCTGATGTGTCATCTAAATCTAAGCTTTTGTCCATCCCTTTCAAAGGTAAAACCCTATTCGGGCCTGCATTGAAAGAGATCATTTCAGACATTACTGGAGGGAAGGGTCATACCCTCCCTCAGGATAAGTCAAATAAGACAAGGACCAAACAAAATCATTTTCGTTCCTTTCGAAACTTCAAGAGTGGTCCCTCTACCTCTTCCCCTGCTGCAAAGCAAGAGGGGAACTTTACTCAATCCAAGCCAACCTGGAGACCTAATCAGGCTTTGAACAAGGGTAAACAGGCCAAAAAGCCTGCTGCTGCCACTCAGTCAGCATGAAGGGGTAGCCCCCAATCCGGGACTGGATCTAGTAGGGGGCAGACTCTCTCTCTTTGCTAAGGCCTGGGCAAGAGACGTTCAGGATTCCTGGGCAGTAGAAATTGTAACCCAGGGATACCTTCTAGATTTCAAGGATTCCCCTCCAAGGGGGAGGTTCCATCTTTCTCAATTGTCTGTAAACCCGACAAAAAGAGAGGCGTTCTTACGCCGTGTAGAAGACCTTTTTACCATGGGAGTGATCTGCCCAGTTCTAAAAGCAGAACAGGGGCAGGGGTTCTACTCCAATCTGTTTATAGTTCCTAAAAAGGAGGGAACCTTCAGACCAATTCTGGATCTCAAGATCCTAAATCAATTCCTAAGAGTTCCATCTTTCAAGATGGAGACCATTCAGACTATCTTACCATTGATCCAGGAGGGTCAATATATGACCACCGTGGACTTAAAGGATGCATTTCTGCACATTCCTTTCCACAAAGATCACCAGTTCCTCAGGTTCGCCTTTCTGGACAAGCATTATCAGTTTGTGGCTCTTCCTTTCGGGTTGGCCACGGCGCCGCAAATATTCACGAAGGTGCTAGGGTCCCTTCTGGCGGTTCTAAGGCCACGGGGCATAGCAGTGGCGCCTCATCTAGACGACATTCTAATTCAAGCGTCGTCCTTCCAACTAGCCAAGTCTCACACGGACTTAGTGTTGGCCTTTCTAAGGTCTCACGGGGGGGGAAAGTGAACGTAAAAAAGAGTTCTCTTTCCCCCCTCACAAGAGTTTCATTTCTAGGGACTCTGATAGACTCGGTGGACATTAAAATATTTCTGACGGAGGTCAGGAAATCAAAGATTTTGTCCACCTGCCGAGCTCTTCATTCCATTTCTCGACCGTCAGTGGCTCAGTGTATGGAGGTAATCGGACTAATGGTAGCGGCAATGGACATAGTTCCATTTGCTCGCTTGCATCTCAGACCACTGCAACTATGCCTGCTCAATCCGTGGAATGGGGATTATGTGGATTTATCTCCTCAGATAAATCTGGATCAAGAGACCAGAGACTCTCTTCTTTGGTGGTTGTTACAGGATCATCTGTCCCAGGGAATGTGTTTCCGCAGGCCAGAATGGGTTATAGTGACGACGGACGCCAGTCTTCTGGGCTGAGGTGCAGTCTGGAATTCCCTGAAAGCTTAGGGTTTGTGGACTCGGGAGGAGGCTCTCCTACCGATAAATATTCTGGAATTAAGAGCGATATTCAATGATCTCCAGGCATGGCCTCAGCTGGCTTCGGTCAGATTTATCAGGTTTCAGTCGGACAACATCACGACTGTGGCTTATATCAATCATCAGGGCGGAACAAAGAGTTCCTTATCGATGATAGAGGTCTCAAGGATAAACCAATGGGCAGAGGCTCACCCTATCGATGATAGAGGTCTCAAGGATAATCCAATGGGCAGAGGCTCACTCTTGCCATCTGTCAGCGATCTATATCCCAGGTGTAGATAACTGGGAGGCAGATTTTCTAAGTTGTCAGACTTTTCATCCGGGGGAGTGAGAACTCCATCCGGAGGTGTTTGCTCAGCTGGTTCGGCTATGGGGCACACCAGAGTTGGATCTGATGGCGTCTCGTTAGAACGCCAAACTTCCTCGTTACGACTCCAGGTCAAGGGATCCTCAGGCTGTACCGATAGATGCTCTAGCAGTACCCTGGTCGTTCAACCTGGATTATGTGTTTCCACCTTTCCCTCTCCTTCCACGTCTGATTGCCAGAATCAAACAGGAGAGAGCATCAGGGATTTTGATAGCGCCTGTGTGGCCACGCAGGACTTGGTATGCAGACCTGGTGGACATGTCATCCCTTCCACCATGGTCTCTGCCATTGAGACAGGACCTTCTGATTCAAGGTCCATTCAAGCATCCAAATCTAATTTCTCTGCAACTGACTGCTTGGAGATTGAACGCTTGATTCTATCAAAGCAGGGTTTCTCTGAGTCAGTCATAAATACCTTGATTCAGGCTCGAAAGCCTGTTACCAGGAAAATTTATCATAAGATATGGCGTAAATATCTTTTTTGGTGCAAATCCAAAGGCTTCTCCTGGAGTAAAATCAGGATTCCTAGGATTTTGTCTTTTCTCCAAGAGGGATTGGGGAAAGGATTATCAGCTAGTTCCCTAAAGGGTCAGATATCTGCTCTGTCTATTTTGTTGCACAAGCGTCTGGCAGATGTTCCAGACGTTCGGGCTTTTTGTTATTCTTTAGTTAGAATTAAGCCTGTGTTTAAACCTAATTGCTCCGCCATAGAGTCTAAATTTAGTTCTTTTATCTTGGAAAGTTTTGTTTCTAGTTGCTATCTCTTCAGCTCGAAGAGTTTCTGAACTATCTGCATTACAATGTGACTCTCCTTATCTTGTGTTCCATGCTGATAAGGTGGTTTTGCGTACCAAGCCTGGGTTCCTACCTAAGGTTGTTACTAACAGGAATATCAATCAAGAAATTGTTGTTCCTTCTCTGTGTCCTAATCCTTGTAAGAAGGAACGTCTGTTGCACAACTTGGACGTGGTTCGTGCTTTGAAATTTTATTTGCAGGCAACCAAAGATTTTCGTCAAACATCTTCTTTGTTGTCTATTCTGGAAAGCGTAGGGGTCAAAAGGCTACGGCAACTTCTCTTTCCTTTTGGCTGAAAAGCATCATCCGTTTGGCTTATGAGACTACTGGACAGCAGCCTCCTGAAAGGATTACAGCTCATTCTACTAGAGCGGTAGCTTCCACATGGGCTTTTAAAAATGATGCTTCTGTTGAACAGATTTGTAAGGCTGCGACTTTGTTGTTGCTTCATACCTTTTCAAAATTTTATAAATTTGATACTTTTGCTTCTTCGGAGGCTATTTTTGGGAGACAGGTTTTGCAAGCAGTGGTGCCTTCCGTTTAGGTTCCTGTCTTGTCCATCCCTTCATCCGTGTCCTAAAGCTTTGGTATTGGTATCCCACAAGTTAGGATGAATCCGTGGACTCGGTACATCATGCAAAAGAAAAAAAAATTATGCTTACCTGATAAATTTCTTTCTTTTGCGATGTACCGAGTCCACGGCCCACCCTGTAAACTTCAGTCACCTCTGCACCTTATAGTTTCTCCTTTTCTTCCTTGGCCTTCGGTCGAATGACTGGGGGGTGGAGTTAAGGGGGGAGCTATATAGACAGCTCTGCTGTGGTGCTCTCTTTGCTACTTCCTGTCAGGAAGGACAATACCCCACAAGTTAGGATGAATCCGTGGACTCGGTACATTGCAAAAGAAAGAAATTTATCAGGTAAGCATAAATTTTGTTTTTTACCCTCCCGTTTTCATTCAGTGTCCTCTAGAGCTTGGGTATTTGTTTCCCACAAGTAATGAATGAAGCCGTAGACTCTCCTTGTATTAAGATGGAAAACATAAATTATGCTAACCTGATAATTTTATTTCCATCGTTACGAGGAGAGTCCACAGTTCTTCGTTGGGCGGACCTAAATTTCTTTTGTTTTTCTTCTGGCACCATTTATACCCTGATATTTCTCCTACTGTTCCTTGTTCCTTGGCAGAATGACTGGGGGATGAGGGGAGTAGGGGAGGTATTTAAAGGGACAGTTAACCCAAAATTTTTCTCCCCTTTAAATTATTCCCATTGATCCTTTTAACCTGCTAGAGTGTATTAAATTGGTTACAAGTAGCTCCTTTACTCCTATTTCAGCATTTGAAATAGCTGATTTAGCCTGTGGTATCGCCACCTACACTGAACAAATTAATACTGGAGTATAGGCTATTGAATAGCCTAAGTGTACACAGCCAGCAGAAGAGATTACACTCTCAGTGGGATGCAGGATAGTTAAGTAATAAAATGATCATTTTCCATTGTTCTCTCTATGTATTGAGCTTTGGTGTTCTAGCCAAATAAAAGATAAGGAAGCAAATCTGTTTACACAAACTTAGAACATAATGAGTTCTGATATCACCTTTAAGTTCAACCCATTGTAATAGGCTGTGGTTTCAAAGCACAAAATCAGCTACTTCATATACACAAATAAGCATGACAATGGAATTTCTCAAATATTTTATACTCTGCAGTTGGTATAACAAGTCATTTAAAATACATTAATGGAAAAACAATTTTACAGTGTACTGTCCCTTTAAGCCTTTGGCTGCGGTGTCTTTGTCTCCTCCTGGTGGCCAGGATCAGTATCAGTATTAATGAAGCTGTGGACCCTCCTCGTACAGATAGAAATTAAATTATCAGGTAAGCATAATTTGTTTTTGTTCTTATAGTCTCCTTTTTTTAAGAGTATACCTAGGTAGGTAGCGTGCATGTCTAGAGCACTGTATGGCAATAAACATGCTGTCACCTAATTCTCTTGCAAATGTATAATATTGTTAAAAGCATGCTTGCAAAACTGCTGCAATATAGTGCTCCAGACACATGCACAAGCCTTAGTTTAATTACCTACTTTTCATCAAAGGTTACCAATAGAACAAAGTAAACAGTAACAAGTTGGAATCTTTCGAAAATAATTTTACACCCTATCTGAATCGTGAAAGAAAAGAAAAAGTTTATTATTTCTTTAATTTAGTGACAGAACAATCCTGTTGTTTCCAAGGGTTTGGAAGATCAAAGAATGGATATTTAGCAATCAAAGACTTTTTTCTTACTGAATGATGTTTATAAAAAGCATCAAGTTAACCATTACATTGTCCGGGGCTATTAATACATGGCGTTGATAAAAAATGTACTAGTACACGGACAGGGAGAAATATATATATTCTCCCTCTCTGTCTCTCTCTCTTTCTTTCTCTTTGTCTCTCTCTTTCAACCCTATATGTTTGTCTTATAATACTTTGATATTTACAGCACCTCCAAGAAATGGATGAGCAAAGAACTATGAAGATGAGCGAAAGCTATAGAGGGTTCGCTGAAGCAGAGCGCAAAGTCATTCCGATCATTACAAAATGTTTAGACGGCATGGTCCTTGCAGCAAAGTCAGTTGATGAACGAAGGGTGAGTTTATTTGTTTTTTAACAGCTTAAAGGGACATTATGCACTCATTTTTTTCTTTGCATAAATGTTTTGTAGATGATCTATTTATATAGCCCATAAAGTTTTTTTTTTAAATAAATGTATAGTTTTGCTTATTTTTAAAGAACATTGCTTTGATTTTCAGACCCTAACCAAGCCCCAAAGTTTTATGAGAATATCGTCAGCTACCTTCTCCAGCTTGCTCCTGTTTGTGTAAAGGGTCTTTTCATATGCAAAAGAAGGGGGAGGGGGGAGTGTCTTATTTGCCACTTGCAGTGGGCTTTCCAGCTGCCTTTTCAACAGAGCCAAACTGACAGCTTCTAAGTAAGTTTATAAACAGTTTTATACTGGATTTTTATATCAGTATCTGTGCATCTTATTCTTTATAGTAGTGTCTATTACATGCAGTTATATGAAAATGAGTGTATACTGTCCCTTTAAGTTTTTAAGAATGTAAAATGGTTTCCCATTGGCATGTGCATTCGGATCATTTGTGATGATCCAAATATGAAATAAGGCAGTCACTCACGGCATTAGGCTATTTTATTGTTAAGTGTGTTCAGTCTACGGGTCATCCATTACTTATGGGATATATTCTCCTCCCCAACAGGAAGTTGCAAGAGGATCACCCAAGCAGAGCTGCTACATAGCTCCTCCCCTCACATGTCATATCCAGTCATTCTCTTGCAAGTCTCAACAAAGAAGGAGGTCGCGAGAGGAGTTAGGAGTTTTTTACCTAATTATTCTTCAATCAAAAGTTTATTATTTTAAAATGGCACCGGAGTGTGCTGTTTTTTTCTCTCAGGCAGTATTTAGAAGAAGAATCTGCCTGCGTTTTCTATGATCTTAGCAGACGTAACTAAGATCCACTGGCTGTTCTCGCACATTCTGAGGAGTGGGGTAACTTCAGAAAAGGGAATAGCATGCGGGGTCCCCCGCAAATGAGGTATGTGCAGTAATATTTTCTAGGAATGGAATTGACTAAGAAAACACTGCTGTTACCCATATGATGTAAGTACAGCCTTTAATGCAGTAGTAGCGACTGGTATCAGGCTGATAAATGTATGCGCAGTTGAGTTATTTTCTAGGGACTAGAATTTGACTGAGAAAATACTGTTAATACTGAAATAAAGGTATGAGCCTTAACTGCAGTAGAAGCGACTGGTAGCAGGCTTAGTGATAACTTTGCATAACACTGGAAAGTTGTTTTTAAAACGTTTACTGGCATGTTATTCATTTTGTGAGGTACTTTGGTGATAAATCTTTTTGGGCATGATTTTTTTCCATATGGCTAACGTATATTTCTGCATAGAAACAGGTCTCCCACTGTTGTAATATGAGTGGGAGGGGCCTTTTTTAGCTCCTTGTTGCGCAGTTAAAATTCTTGCACAGTCTTCCTGCTTCTTCCTCCTTGATCCAGGACGTCTACAGAGAGCTCAGGGGTCTTCAAAATTCATTGTTGAGGGAGGTAATCAGTCACAGCAGACCTGTGACAGTGTGTTTGACTGTGATAAAAGCGTTAAATCTTAAATTGATTATCCGTTTTTGGGTATTGAGGGGTTAATCATCCGTTTGCTAGTGGGTGCAATCCTCTGCTAAATTCATACAATTACTTTGTTGGCTATAACTGAATTAGTTCATTGTTATTTCAACTGTGACAGTTTTTTGTGTTTTTAAAAGCGCTGCAGCGTTTTTTCAATTGCTTGTAAATTTATTGAAAGATTTTTTTCCAAGCTTGCTAGCCTTCATTGCTAGTCTGTTTAAACATGTCTGATACAGATGAATTTACTTGTTCATTATGTTTAAAAGCCAATGTGGAGCCCAATAGAAATATGTGTACCAATTGTATTGATGTTACTTTAAATAAAAGTCAGTCTTTACCGGTAAAGAAATTATCACCAGACAACGAGGGGGAAGTTATGCCGCCTAACTCTGCTCACGTGTCAGTACCTTCGCCTCCCGCTCAGGAGGTGCGTGAGATTGTGGCGCCAAGTACAAGGCCCTTACAAATCACTTTGCATGATATGGCTAATGTTATGAAAGAAGTATTATCTAATTTGCCTGAGTTAAGAGGCAAGCGCGATAGCTCTGGGTTTAGGACAGAGCGCGCCGATGACACGAGAGCCATGTCCGATACTGCGTCACAATTTGCAGAACATGAGGACGGAGAGCTTCATTCTGTGGGTGATGGATCTGATCCGGGGAGACCGGATTCAGAAATTTCAAATTTTAAATTTAAGCTTGAGAACCTCTGTGTATTACTAGGGGAGGTGTTAGCGGCTCTGAACGATTGCGACACGGTTGCAATCCCAGAGAAATTATGTAGGCTGGATAAATACTATGCGGTACCGGTGTGTACTGACGTTTTTCCTATACCTAAAAGGCTTACAGAGATTATTAGCAAGGAGTGGGATAGACCCGGTGTGCCCTTTTCCCCTCCTCCGATATTTAGAAAAATGTTCCAAATAGACGCCACCACACGAGACTTATGGCAGACGGTCCCTAAGGTGGAGGGAGCAGTTTCTACTTTAGCCAAGCGTACCACTATCCCGGTGGAGGATAGTTGTGCTTTCTCAGATCCAATGGATAAAAAATTAGAAGGTTACCTTAAGAAAATGTTTGTTCAACAAGGTTTTATATTACAGCCCCTTGCATGCATTGCGCCCGTCACTGCTGCAGCAGCATTCTGGTTTGAGTCTCTGGAAGAGGCTATTCGCACAGCACCATTGGATGAGATTATGAACAAACTTAAAGCCCTTAAGCTAGCTAATGCATTTATTTCGGATGCCGTTGTGCATTTAACCAAACTAACGGCTAAGAACTCCGGATTCGCCATCCAGGCGCGCAGAGCGCTATGGCTTAAATCCTGGTCAGCAGATGTAACTTCTAAATCTAAATTGCTTAATATTTCTTCTGTTATGTGTGATCAGTCCACGGGTCATCATTACTTCTGGGATATTATCTGCTCCCCTACAGGAAGTGCAAGAGGATTCACCCAGCAGAGTTGCTATATAGCTCCTCCCCTCTACGTCACCTCCAGTCATTCTCTTGCACCCAAAGACTAGATAGGAGGTGTGAGAGGACTATGGTGATTATACTTAGTTTTTATAACTTCAATCAAAAGTTTGTTATTTTACAATAGCACCGGAGCGTGTTATTACTTCTCTGGCAGAGTTTGAAGAAGAATCTACCAGAGTTTTTTCTTATGATTTTAACCGGAGTAGTTAAGATCATATTGCTGTTTCTCGGCCATCTGAGGGAGGTAAAAGCTTCAGATCAGGGGACAGCGGGCAGTTGAATCTGCATTGAGGTATGTAGCAGTTTTTATTTTCTGAATGGAATTGATGAGAAAATCCTGCCATACCGTTATAATGACATGTATGTATACTCTACACTTCAGTATTCTGGGGATGGTATTTCACCGGAATTACTCTGTAAAAGTACATTAAACCTTTTAATAGGTATTTAATTCATGTTAAACGTTTTTGCTGGAATGTAGAATCGTTTGCATTTCTGAGGTACTGAGTGAATAAATATTTGGGCGTTATTTTTCCACTTGGCAGTTTGCTTGTTTTGATTATGACAGTTTCGTTTCTCTCTCACTGCTGTGTGTGAGGGGGAGGGGCCGTTTTTGGCGCTCTTTGCTACGCATCAAAAATTTCCAGTCAGTTACTCTTGTATTTTCTGCATGATCCGGTTCATCTCTAACAGAACTCAGGGGTCTTCAAACTTCTTTGAAGGGAGGTAGATTCTCTCAGCAGAGCTGTGAGACTTATGTAGTGACTGTGTTTTAAAACGTTGCTCTGTGAATTTTATGTTTAAAATTTAATTAGTGTTACTTTACTAATGGGAACAAACCTTTGCTAACAAGTTGTGTTGTTTTTAAGGAGTGATGCTATAACTGTTTTTCAGTTCATTATTTCAACTGTCATTTAATCGTTTAGTGCTTCTTTGAGGCACAGTACGTTTTTTGTTAAATAAGATTGTAACCAAGTTGCATGTTTATTGCTAGTGTGTTAAACATGTCTGATTCAGAGGAAGATACCTGTGTCATTTGTTCCAATGCCAAGGTGGAGCCCAATAGAAATTTATGTACTAACTGTATTGATGCTACTTTAAATAAAAGCCAATCTGTACAAATTGAACAACTTTCACCAAACAGCGAGGGGAGAGTTATGCCGTCTAACTCGCCTCACGTGTCAGTACCTGCGTCTCCCGCCCGGGAGGTGCGTGATATTATGGCGCCTAGTACATCTGGGCAGCCATTACAGATAACATTACAAGATATGGCTACTGTTGTGACTGAAGTTTTGGCTAAGTTACCAGAACTAAGAGGCAAGCGTGATCACTCTGGGGTGAGAACAGAGTGCGCTGATAATTCTAGGGCCATGTCTGATACTGCGTCACAGCTTGCAGAGCATGAGGACGGAGAGCTTCATTCTGTAGGTGACGGTTCTGATCCAAGCAGATTGGATTCAGATATTTCAAATTTTAAATTTAAATTGGAAAACCTCCGTGTATTACTAGGGGAGGTCTTAGCGGCTCTTAACGATTGTAACACTGTTGCAATACCAGAGAAAATGTGTAGGTTGGATAAATACTTTGCGGTACCGGCGAGTACTGACGTTTTTCCTATACCTAAGAGATTAACTGAAATTGTTACTAAGGAGTGGGATAGACCCGGTGTGCCGTTCTCACCCCCTCCAATATTTAGAAAGATGTTTCCAATAGACGCTACCACACGGGACTTATGGCAAACGGTCCCTAAGGTGGAGGGAGCAGTTTCTACTTTAGCTAAGCGCACCACTATCCCGGTGGAGGATAGCTGTGCTTTTTCAGATCCTATGGATAAAAAATTAGAGGGTTACCTTAAGAAAATGTTTGTTCAACAAGGTTTTATATTGCAACCCCTTGCATGCATCGCGCCGATTACGGCTGCGGCAGCATTTTGGATTGAGTCTCTGGAAGAGAACCTTAGTTCCGCTACGCTGGACGACATTACGGACAGGCTTAGAGTCCTTAAACTAGCTAATTCATTCATTTCGGAGGCCGTAGTACATTTAACCAAACTTACGGCTAAGAATTCAGGATTCGCCATTCAGGCACGTAGGGCGCTGTGGCTAAAATCCTGGTCGGCTGATGTAACTTCTAAGTCCAAATTACTTAATATACCTTTCAAGGGGCAAACTTTATTTGGGCCCGGTTTGAAAGAAATTATCGCTGACATTACAGGAGGTAAGGGCCACGCTCTACCGCAAGACAAAGCCAAAGCTAAGGCTAGACAGTCTAATTTTCGTCCCTTTCGGAATTTCAAAGCAGGTGCAGCATCAACCTCCACTGCACCAAAACAGGAAGGAGCTGTTGCTCGTTACAGACAAGGCTGGAAACCTAACCAGTCCTGGAATAAGGGCAAGCAGGCCAGAAAACCTGCTGCTGCCCCTAAGACAGCATGAACCGAGGGCCCCCGATCCGGGACCGGATCTAGTGGGGGGCAGACTCTCTCTCTTCGCCCAGGCTTGGGCAAGAGATGTCCAGGATCCCTGGGCGCTAGAGATCATATCTCAGGGATACCTTCTAGACTTCAAATTATCTCCCCCAAGAGGGAGATTTCATCTGTCAAGGTTGTCAACAAACCAAATAAAGAAAGACGCGTTTCTACGCTGTGTACAAGATCTATTATTAATGGGAGTGATCCATCCGGTTCCGCGGTCGGAACAAGGACAAGGGTTTTACTCAAACCTGTTTGTGGTTCCCAAAAAAGAGGGAACTTTCAGGCCAATCTTGGATTTAAAGATCCTAAACAAATTCCTAAGAGTTCCATCGTTCAAAATGGAAACTATTCGGACAATCTTACCCATGATCCAAAAGGGTCAGTACATGACCACAGTGGATTTAAAGGATGCTTACCTTCACATACCGATTTACAAAGATCATTACCGGTATCTAAGGTTTGCCTTCTTAGACAGGCATTACCAGTTTGTAGCCCTTCCATTCGGATTGGCTACGGCTCCAAGAATCTTCACAAAGGTTCTGGGTGCCCTTCTAGCGGTTCTGAGACCGCGAGGAATTTCGGTAGCTCCGTACCTAGACGACATTCTGATACAAGCTTCAAGCTTTCAAACTGCCAAGTCTCATACAGAGTTAGTTCTGGCATTTCTAAGGTCGCATGGATGGAAAGTGAACGAAAAGAAGAGTTCTCTCTTGCCTCTCACAAGAGTTCCATTCTTGGGGACTCTTATAGATTCTGTAGAAATGAAGATTTATCTGACAGAAGACAGATTAACAAAGCTTCTAAATGCATGCCGTGTCCTTCATTCCATTCAACTCCCGTCAGTAGCTCAATGCATGGAGGTGATCGGCTTAATGGTAGCAGCAATGGACATAGTACCCTTTGCACGCCTACATCTCAGACCGCTGCAATTGTGCATGCTGAGTCAGTGGAATGGGGATTACTCAGATTTGTCCCCCACTCTGAATCTGGATCAAGAGACCAGAAACTCTCTTCTATGGTGGCTTTCTCGGCCACATCTGTCCAGGGGGATGCCGTTCAGCAGGCCGGACTGGACAATTGTAACAACAGACGCCAGCCTTCTAGGTTGGGGCGCTGTCTGGAATTCTCTGAAGGCTCAGGGACAATGGAGTCAGGAGGAAAGTCTCCTGCCAATAAACATTCTGGAATTGAGAGCAGTTCTCAATGCCCTTCTAGCTTGGCCCCAGTTAAAGACTCGGGGGTTCATCAGGTTTCAGTCGGACAACATCACGACTGAAGCTTACATCAACCATCAGGGAGGGACAAGAAGCTCCCTAGCAATGATAGAAGTATCAAAGATAATTCGCTGGGCAGAGTCTCACTCTTGCCACCTGTCAGCAATCCACATCCCGGGAGTGGAGAACTGGGAGGCGGATTTCTTGAGTCGCCAGACTCTTCATCCGGGGGAGTGGGAACTTCATCCGGAGGTCTTTGCCCAAATACTTCAACGTTGGGGCAAACCAGAGATAGATCTCATGGCGTCTCGCCAGAACGCCAAACTTCCTCGCTACGGATCCAGATCCAGGGATCCGGGAGCGGTTCTGATAGATGCTTTGACAGCACCTTGGAACTTCAGGATGGCTTATGTGTTTCCACCCTTCCCGCTGCTTCCTCGATTGATTGCCAAAATCAAACAGGAGAGAGCATCAGTGATTCTAATAGCGCCTGCATGGCCGCGCAGGACTTGGTATGCAGATCTAGTGGGCATGTCATCCTGTCCGCCTTGGTCTCTACCTCTAAGACAGGACCTTCTGATTCAGGGTCCATTCAAACATCAAAGTCTAACTTCTCTGAAGCTGACTGCTTGGAAATTGAACGCTTGATTTTATCAAAACGTGGTTTTTCTGAGTCGGTTATTGATACCCTGATACAGGCTAGGAAGCCTGTTACCAGAAAGATTTACCATAAAATATGGCGTAAATACCTATACTGGTGTGAATCCAAAGATTACTCCTGGAGTAAGGTTAGGATTCCTAGGATATTGTCTTTTCTACAAGAAGGTTTAGAAAAGGGTTTATCGGCTAGCTCATTAAAGGGACAGATCTCAGCTCTGTCCATCTTGTTACACAGGCGTCTGTCAGAAAATTCAGACATCCAGGCCTTTTGTCAGGCTTTAGCTAGGATCAAGCCTGTGTTTAAAACTGTTGCTCCGCCATGGAGTTTAAACTTAGTTCTTAACGTTTTACAGGGTGTTCCGTTTGAACCCCTTCATTCCATTGATATAAAATTGTTATCTTGGAAAGTTCTATTTTTAATGGCTATTTCCTCGGCTCGAAGAGTCTCTGAGTTATCAGCCCTACATTGTGATTCTCCTTATCTGATCTTTCACTCAGACAAGGTAGTTCTGCGTACTAAACCTGGGTTCTTACCTAAGGTTGTCTCTAACAGGAATATCAATCAAGAGATTGTTGTTCCATCCTTGTGTCCAAATCCTTCTTCAAAGAAGGAACGTCTTCTACACAATCTGGATGTAGTTCGTGCCCTCAAGTTCTACTTGCAGGCAACTAAAGATTTTCGCCAAACTTCTTCCCTGTTTGTCGTTTATTCTGGACAGAGGAGAGGTCAAAAAGCTTCTGCTACCTCTCTCTCTTTTTGGCTTCGTAGCATAATACGTTTAGCCTATGAGACTGCTGGACAGCAGCCTCCTGAAAGAATTACAGCTCATTCCACTAGAGCTGTGGCTTCCACTTGGGCCTTTAAGAATGAGGCCTCTGTTGAACAGATTTGCAAGGCTGCAACTTGGTCTTCGCTTCATACTTTTTCCAAATTTTACAAATTTGACACTTTTGCTTCTTCGGAGGCTATTTTTGGGAGAAAGGTTCTTCAGGCAGTGGTTCCTTCTGTATAATGAGCCTGCCTATCCCTCCCGTCATCCGTGTACTTTTGCTTTGGTATTGGTATCCCAGAAGTAATGATGACCCGTGGACTGATCACACATAACAGAAGAAAACATAATTTATGCTTACCTGATAAATTCCTTTCTTCTGTTGTGTGATCAGTCCACGGCCCGCCCTGTTTTTTAAGGCAGGTAAATATTTTAAATTATACTCCAGTCACCACTACACCCTTGGCTTCTCCTTTCTCGTTGGTCTTTGGTCGAATGACTGGAGGTGACGTAGAGGGGAGGAGCTATATAGCAACTCTGCTGGGTGAATCCTCTTGCACTTCCTGTAGGGGAGCAGATAATATCCCAGAAGTAATGATGACCCGTGGACTGATCACACAACAGAAGAAAGGAATTTATCAGGTAAGCATAAATTATGTTTTCTTTCAAAGGGCAAACCTTATTCGGGCCCGGCTTGAAAGAAATTATTGCTGACATTACTGGAGGTAAGGGTCACACCCTTCCTCAGGACAGGGCCAAATGAAAGGCCAAACAGTCTAATTTTTGTGCCTTTTGTAATTTCAAGGCAGGAGCAGCATCAACTTCCTCCGCTCCAAAACAGGAAGGGACTGCTACTCGTTACAGACAGGGTTGGAAAGGCAACCAGTCCTGGAACAAGGGCAAGCAGGCCAGAAAACCTACTTCTGCCCCTAAGACAGCATGAGGAAAGGGCCCCCTATCCGGAAACGGATCTAGTGGGGGGCAGACTTTCTCTCTTCGCCCAGGCCTGGGCAAGAGATGTCCAGGATCCCTGGGCGTTGGAGATCATATCTCAGGGATACCTTCTGGACTTAAAAACTTCTCCTCCACAAGGGAGATTTCATCTGTCAAGGTTATCAACAAACCTAATAAAGAAAGAGGCATTTCTACGATGTGTACAAGACCTCTTAGTAATGGGAGTGATCCACCCGGTTCCGCGGACGGAACAAGGGCAAGGTTTTTGCTCAAATCTGTTTGTGGTTCCCAAAAAAGAGGGAACCTTCAGGCCAATCTTGGACCTGAAGATCTTAAACAAATTCCTAAGGGTTCCATCGTTCAAAATGGAAACTATTCGAACCATCCTACCCATGATCCAAGAGGGTCAGTATATGACCACAGTGGACTTAAAGGATGCCTACCTTCACATACCAATTCACAAGGATCATTATCGGTACCTAAGGTTTGCCTTTCTAGACAGGCATTACCAGTTTGTAGCTCTTCCCTTCGGGTTGGCTACGGCCCCGAGAATTTTTACAAAGGTTCTGGGCTCGCTTCTGGTGGTACTAAGACCGCGAGGCATAGCGGTGGCTCCGTACCTAGACGACATCCTGATACAAGCGTCAACTTTTCAAAATGCAAAGTCTTATACAGAGATAGTTCTAGCATTTCTAAGGTCGCATGGGTGGAAAGTGAACATGGAAAAGAGTTCTCTGTTCCCACTCACAAGGGTTCCCTTTCTAGGGACTCTTATAGATTCAGTAGAGATGAAGATTTACTTGACGGAGTCCAGGTTATCAAAAATCCAAAATGCTTGCCATGTCCTTCATTCCATTCCAAGCCCATCAGTAGCTCAGTGCATGGAAGTAATCGGCTTAATGGTCGCGGCAATGGACATAGTGCCATTTGCGCGCCTACATCTCAGACCGCTGCAACTATGCATGCGAAGTCAGTGGAATGGGGATTACTCAGATCTGTCCCCTTTACTAAATCTGGACCAGGAGGCCAGAGATTCTCTTCTCTGGTGGTTGTCGCGGGTTCATCTGTCCAAAGGAATGACTTTTCGCAGACCAGATTGCACGATTGTAACAACAGATGCCAGCCTACTAGGCTGGGGTGCAGTCTGGAACTCCCTGAAGGCTCAGGGATCGTGGACTCAGGAGGAGAAACTCCTCCCAATAAACATTCTGGAATTAAGAGCGATATTCAATGCTCTTCTAGCTTGGCCTCAGTTAGCAACACTGAGGTTCATCAGATTTCAGTCGGACAACATCACGACTGTGGCTTACATCAATCATCAAGGGGGAACCAGGAGTTCCCTAGCGATGTTGGAAGTCTCGAAGATAATTCGCTGGGCAGAGTCGCACTCTTGTCACCTGTCAGCGATCTACATCCCAGGCGTGGAGAACTGGGAGGCGGACTTTCTAAGTCGCCAGACCTTTCATCCGGGGGAGTGGGAACTTCACCCGGAGGTGTTTGCTCAACTGATCCTTCGTTGGGGCGAACCGGAGCTGGATCTCATGGCATCTCGCCAGAACGCCAAGCTTCTTTGTTACGGATCCAGGTCCAGGGACCCGGGAGCGGTGCTGGTAGATGCACTAGCAGCCCCTTGGGTTTTCAACATGGCTTATGTGTTTCCACCTTTTCCGTTGCTACCTCGACTGATTGCCAGGATCAAACAGGAGAGAGCATCGGTGATTCTGATAGCGCCTGCGTGGCCACGCAGGACCTGGTATGCAGACCTAGTGGACATGTCGTCCTTTCCACCATGGTCTCTGCCTCTGAGGCAGGACCTTCTAATTCAGGGTCCTTTCAACCATCCAAGCCTAATTTCTCTGAGGCTGACTGCATGGAGATTGAACGCTTGATTCTATCAAAGCATGGTTTTTCGAAGTCGGTTATTGACACGTTAATACAGGCTCGGAAACCTGTTACCAGAAAAATTTACCATAAGATATGGCGTAAATATTTATATTGGTGTGAATCCAAGAGTTACTCATGGAGTAAGGTTAGGATTCCTAGGATATTGGCTTTTCTACAAGAAGGTTTAGAAAAGGGTTTATCCGCTAGTTCGTTAAAGGGACAGATTTCTGCTCTGTCTATTCTTTTACACAAACGTCTGGCAGAGAATCCAGACGTCCAGGCTTTTTGTCAGGCTTTGGCTAGGATTAAGCCTGTGTTTGAAACTGTTGCTCCTCCGTGGAGCTTAAACTAGGTTCTTAAAGTTCTTCAGGGTTTTCCGTTCTTCAGGGGGGTCCCCCGCAAATGAGGTATGTGCAGTAAAATATTTTCTAGGAATGCAATTGACTATGAAAACACTGCTGTTACCCATATGATGTAAGTACAGCCTTTAATGCAGTAGTAGCGACTGGTATCAGGCTGATAAATGTATGCGCAGTTGAGTTATTTTCTAGGGACTAGAATTTAACTTTAAATACTGTTAGTACTGAAATAAATGTATGAGCCTTAACTGCAGTAGAAGCGACTGGTAGCAGGCTTAGTGATAACTTTGCATAACACTGGAAAGTTGTTTTTTAAAACGTTTACTGGCATGTTATTCGTTTTGTGAGTTACTTTGGTGATAAATCTTTTTGGGCATGATTTTTTTCCACATGGCTAACGTATATTTCTGCATAGACACCGTTATATCAGGTCTCCCACTGTTGTGATATGAGTGGGAGGGACCTTTTTTTTAGCGCCTTGTTGCGCAGTTAAAATTCTAGCACAGTCTTCCTGCTTCTTCCTCTTTGATCCAGGACGTCTCCAGAGAGCTAAGGGGTCTTCAAAATTCATTTTTGAGGGAGGTAATCAGTCACAGCAGACCTGTGACAGTGTGTTTGACTGTGAGAAAAGCGTTAAATCTTAAATTGATTATCCGTTTTGGGTATTGAGGGGTTAATCATCCTTTTGCTAATGGGTGCAATCCTCTGCTAATTTCATACATTTACTGTTTAAAATTGGTTGCTATAACCGTATTAGTTCATTGTTATTTCAACTGTGACAGTTTTTTTGTGTTTTTAAAAGCGCTGCAGCGTTTTTTATATTGCTTGTAAACTTATTGAAAGAAATTTCCAAGCTTGATAGCTTCATTGCTAGTCTGTTTAAACATGTCTGACACAGATGAATCTGCTTGCTCATTATGTTTAAAGGCCAATGTGGAGCCCAATAGAAATATGTGTACCAATTGTATTGATGTTACTTTAAATAAAAGTCTGTCTTTACCGGTAAAGAAATTATCACCAGACAACGAGGGGGAAGTTATGCCGCCTAACTCTGCTCACGTGTCAGTACCTTCGCCTCCCGCTCAGGAGGTGCGTGAGATTGTGGCGCCAAGCACATCAAGGCACTTACAAATCACTTACAAATCACTTTACAAGATATGGCTAATGTTATGAAAGAAGTATTATCTAATTTGCCTGAGTTAAGAGGCAAGCGCGATAGCTCTGGGTTAAGGACAGAGCGCGCTGATGATATGAGGGCCATGTCTGACACTGCGTCACAATTTGCAGAAAATGAGGACGGAGAGCTTCATTCTGTTCCAGGGAGACCGGATTCAGAAATATCAAATTTTAAATTTAAGCTTGAGAACCTCCGTGTATTACTAGGGGAGGTATTAGCGGCTCTGAATGATTGCGACACGGTTGCAATCCCAGAGAAATTATGTAGGCTGGATAAATACTATGCGGTACCGGTGTGTACTGACGTTTTTCCTATACCTAAAAGGCTTACAGAGATTATTAACAAGGAGTGGGATAAACCCGGTGTGCCTTTTTCCCCTCCTCCGATATTTAGAAAAATGTTCCCAATAGACGCCACCACACGAGACTTATGGCAGACGGTCCCTAAGGTGGAGGGAGCAGTTTCTACTTTAACCAAGCGTACCACTATTCCGGTGGAGGATAGTTGTGCTTTCTCAGATCCAATGGATAAAAAATTAGAAGGTTACCTTAAGAAAATGTTTGTTCAACAAGGTTTTATATTACAGCCCCTTGCATGCATTGCGCCCGTCACTGCTGCAGCTGCTTTCTGGTTTGAGTCTCTGGAAGAGGCTATTCGAACAGCACCATTGGATGAGACTTTGAACAAGCTTAAAGCCCTTAAGCTAGCTAATGCATTTGTTTCGGATGCCGTTGTGCATTTAACCAAACTAACGGCTAAGAACTCCGGATTCGCCATTCAGGCGCGCAGAGCGCTATGGTTTAAATCCTGGTCAGCAGATGTGACTTCTAAATCTAAATGGCTTAATATTCCTTTCAAAGGGCAAACCTTATTCGGGCCCGGCTTGAAGGAGATTAATGCTGACATTACTGGAGGTAAGGGTCACACCCTTCCTCAGGACAGGGCCAAATCAAAGGTCTAGTTTTCGTGCCTTTCGTAATTTCAAGGCAGGAGCAGCATCAACTTCCTCCGCTCCAAAACAGGAAAGAACTGCTGCTCGTTACAGACAGGGTTGGAAAAGCAACCAGTCCTGGAACAAGGGCAAGCAGGCCAGAAAGCCTACTTCTGCCCCTAAGACAGCATGAAGAGAGGGCCCCCTATCCGGAAACGGATCTAGTGGGGGGCAGACTTTCTCTCTTCGCCCAGGCTTGGGCAAGAGTTGTCCAGGATCCCTGGGCGTTGGAGATTATATCTCAGGGATACCTTCTGGACTTCAAAGCTTCTCCTCCACAAGGGAGATTTCATCTTTCAAGGTTATCAGCAAACCAAATAAAGAAAGAGGCTTTTCTTCACTGTGTACAAGACCTCCTAGTAATGGGGGTGATCCACCCAGTTCCGCGGACGGAACAAGGGCAAGGATTTTACTCAAATCTGTTTGTGGTTCCCAAGAAAGAGGGAACCTTCAGACCAATCTTGGACCTAAAAATCTTAAACAAATTCCTAAGAGTTCCATCATTCAAAATGGAGACTATTCGGACCATCCTACCCATGATCCAAGAGGGTCAGTATATGACCACAGTGGACTTAAAGGATGCCTACCTTCACATACCGATTCACAAAGATCATTATCGGTACTTAAGGTTTGCCTTTCTAGACAGGCATTACCAGTTTGTAGCTCTTCCCTTCGGATTAGCTACGGCCCCGAGAATTTTTACAAAGGTTCTGGGCTCGCTTCTGGCGGTACTAAGACCTCGAGGCATAGCGGTGGCTCCGTACTTAGACGACATTCTGATTCAAGCGTCAAGTTTTCAAAATGCAAAGTCTCATACAGAGATAGTTCTAGCATTTCTGAGGTTGCATGGGTGGAAAGTGAACATGGAAAAGAGTTCTCTGTTACCACTCACAAGGGTTCCCTTTCTAGGGACTCTTATAGATTCTGTAGAGATGAAGATTTACCTGACGGAGTCCAGGTTATCAAAAATCCTAAATACTTGCCGTGTCCTTCATTCCATTCCAAGCCCATCAGTAGCTCAGTGCATGGAAGTAATCGGCTTAATGGTCGCGGCAATGGACATAGTGCCATTTGCGCGCCTGCATCTCAGACTGCTGCAATTATGCATGCTGAGTCAGTGGAATGGGGATTACTCAGATCTGTCCCCTTTACTAAATCTGGACCAGGAGACCAGAGATTCTCTTCTCTGGTGGTTGTCTCGGATTCATCTGTCCAAGGGAATGACTTTTCGCAGACCAGATTGGACGATTGTAACAACAGATGCCAGCCTTCTAGGCTGTGGCGCAGTCTGGAATTCCCTGAAGGCTCAGGGATCATGGACTCAGGAGGAGAAACTCCTTCCAATAAACATTCTGGAATTAAGAGCGATATTCAATGCTCTTCTAGCTTGGCCTCAGTTAGCAACACTGAGGTTCATCAGATTTCAGTCGGACAACATCACGACTGTGGCTTACATCAATCATCAAGGGGGAACCAGGAGTTCCCTAGCGATGTTAGAAGTCTCAAAGATAATTCGCTGGGCAGAGTCTCACTCTTGCCATCTGTCAGCGATCTACATCCCAGGCGTGGAGAACTGGGAGGCGGACTTTCTAAGCCGCCAGACCTTTCACCCGGGGGAGTGGGAACTTCACCCGGAGGTATTTGCTCAACTGATTCTTCGTTGGGGTGAACCGGAACTGGATCTCATGGCTTCTCGCCAGACCGCCAAGCTTCCTTGTTACGGATCCAGGTCCAGGGACCCGGGAGCGGTGCTGGTAGATGCACTAGCAGCCCCTTGGGTTTTCAACATGGCTTATGTGTTTCCACCGTTTCCGTTGCTGCCTCGTCTGATTGCCAGGATCAAACAGGAGAGAGCATCGGTGATTCTGATAGCGCCTGCGTGGCCACGCAGGACCTGGTATGCAGACCTAGTGGACATGTCGTCCTGTCCACCATGGTCTCTGCCTCTGAGGCAGGACCTTCTACTTCAGGGTCCTTTCAACCATCCAAGCCTAATTTCTCTGAGGCTGACTGCATGGAGATTGAACGCTTGATTCTATCAAAGCATGGTTTCTCGGAGTCGGTTATTGATACATTGATACAGGCTCGGAAACCGGTTACCAGAAAAATTTACCATAAGATATGGCGTAAATATTTACATTGGTGCGAATCCAAGAGTTACTCATGGAGTAAGGTTAGGATTCCTTGGATATTGTCTTTTCTACAAGAGGGTTTAGAAAAGGGTTTATCCGCTAGTTCGTTAAAGGGACAGATTTCTGCTCTGTCTATTCTTTTTCACAAACGTCTGGCAGAGAACCCAGACGTCCAGGCTTTTTGTCAGGCTTTGGCTAGGATTAAGCCTGTGTTTAAAACTGTTGCTCCCCCATGGAGCTTAAACTTGGTTCTTAAAGTTCTTCAGGGTGTTCCGTTTGAACCCTTTCATTCCATTGATATTAAGCTTTTATCTTGGAAAGTTCTGTTTTTAATGGCTATTTCCTCGGCTCGGAGAGTCTCTGAGTTATCTGCCTTACATTGTGACTCTCCTTATCTGATTTTTCATTCAGACAAGGTAGTTTTGCGTACTAAACCTGTGTTTTTACCTAAGGTTGTTTCTAATAGGAATATCAATCAGGAGATTGTTGTTCCATCATTATGTCCTAACCCTTCTTCAAAGAAGGAACTTCTTTTGCATAATCTGGACGTAGTCCGTGCCCTGAAGTTCTACTTACAGGCAAGTAAGGATTTTCGGCAAACTTCTTCTCTGTTTGTCGTTTATTCTGGACAGAGGAGAGGTCAAAAGGCTTCGGCCACCTCTCTCTTTTTGGCTTCGTAGCATAATACGTTTAGCCTATGAGACTGCTGGACAGCAGCCCCCTGAAAGAATTACAGCTCATTCCACTAGAGCTGTGGCTTCCACCTGGGCCTTTAAGAATGAGGCCTCTGTTGAACAGATTTGCAAGGCTGCAACTTGGTCTTCACTTCATACCTTTTCAAAATTTTACAAATTTGACACTTTTGCTTCTTCAGAGGCTGTTTTTGGGAGAAAGGTTCTACAGGCAGTGGTTCCTTCTGTTTAAAGTTCCTGCCTTGTCCCTCCCATCATCCGTGTACTTTAGCTTTGGTATTGGTATCCCATAAGTAATGGATGACCCGTGGACTGAACACACTTAACAAGAGAAAACATAATTTATGCTTACCTGATAAATTTATTTCTCTTGTAGTGTGTTCAGTCCACGGCCCGCCCTGTCTTTTTTTGAGGCAGTTCTAAATTTTAATTAAAACTCCAGTCACCACTGCACCCTATAGTTTCTCCTTTCTCGTCTTGTTTCGGTCGAATGACTGGATATGACATGTGAGGGGTGGAGCTATATAGCAGCTCTGCTTGGGTGATCCTCTTGCAACTTCCTGTTGGGAAGGAGAATATATCCCATAAGTAATGGATGACCCGTGGACTGAACACACTACAAGAGAAATAAATTTATCAGGTAAGCATAAATTATGTTATTTCATGGTGATGAGAGTCCACGAGACCCCACAATTGCTTTTTGGGTTAGTTTTTTTTTTTTGCTCTTATTTATTTTTCCTACCTAACTTTCTTGGCTATATGTTAGACTGAGGTACTGTGAGGGGATTTATAGAACCCTTGGAGTTTGGGAATCTTTGTCGTCTCCTAGTGGTAAAGAAGAGTAATTCCCAGGCGTAAATTGTTTTTTATGTAAATATTGAGTGTCACATGCTGAAACATTTAGCCATGCACAAGACTGTCACTTATATTCCTGAAGTACATAGTTACCATTAAATTTTGCCCAAATGCAGTTTGAAGCATATTGCAGTCTTGCTAAATAAGCCATTAAGATTAGCATTAAATCTGGCATTAATGAGAATTTAAATGTTGTTTTAGGCCAATACGTTTTATTTCTGCTTTGTATAAATAATTTTGTTCATTGTATTTAACCCTTAATGTGTCCCCATTTACTTTTTATACTAGCTGCACAGTATAAACTGTATGGGAAATTGCTCCTTTATGCTTATTTTAGTATATGAAAAGCTATTTTTTCTCATCGAAACTAAAACCAAGAATATGCCCGTTCAAATGGGCTGAGTCTGTGGGAACCCCTAGGTCTCCTTATATTTTCTCTAAAAATGTTTGAAATTGCTAATTCTTAAAACTGAAACTTTGAATTAGGAAAATATTATTCAGTCAAGTAGCTGATAAAAAAACAAAAAAAAACCCATTGTACTTCAAGCTCTGGAAACAACTTCCCATTTGGAGGTTGATTTGTGCTTCTGCCTCTCACATAGCTTTTCTAGAGAGAATACTGCAGTTTCAACTGGCAAAATCTGCTATTTCAAGTGACAGAATAAAGGTAAATGAGCTATTTGTACACTATGTATAGGTAAAATTCATATTTGAGAACACAATAAAGGGAAAAAAAATGATGGTACATTCTTCCTTTTAAACAGACATAGAATCCAAAAAATATTTTCTTTCATGATTCTAATTTACTTCTATTATCAAATTGTCTTTGTTTTCGTGTTATCCTTTGTTAAAAGCAGGAAGTTAAGTTCAGAAGTTTGCACGTGTTGTTGATTGTTATTCATTAGCATGAGCACTAGATGGCAGCACTATTTTCTGTCATATAAGGCTTCAAGCATGTGCACGCTACCGATCTAGATATCACTTCAACAAAGAATAACATGAGAGAGACACAAATTTGATATTAAATTGAAAACTTTTTTTTAAAATTGTATTCTCTATCTGAATCATGAATTTGGGTTTCATGTCCCTTTTAACTAAAAAGTAATTAACTCTTAGAAGTCTGTATAATCAGAAATAAGCCGCAATCATTCCCAGTAGTTTTACAATCTCTTTATTTTTAGTAGCTAATCAGACCAGCAAAACTAGTCAGGCGTGTCAGAATGAATTGTCACAACAAGTGCGCTTTCCTTTTAATACAGGATTCCCAGATTGTGGTGGACTGTTTTAAATCTGGCTTTGAGCCCCCTGGGGACTTCCCATTTGAAGACTACAGTCAGCATATTTACAGAACCGTTTCAGATGGAACTATCGGCACTCCTAAGTCGGAAGGAATAAGAGTAGAACAGAAAATGACAGTCGGGAAAGCGAAGGGCAAGCTCTGGCCTTTTGGGAAGAAACCTAAGGTTAGTAAACACACTTAACTACTTATATCCTTCAGTGTAGTATTATCAAGTACCCAGGTGGGGGCAGTGTAATACTTTGCAATATTTCTAACATTTTCTGTTTATAAACGTTACCTAAGCTACACAAACCACAAATTAATTGTATAGTTTTGAGATGAATTAAAGTATATTTTTTGCAACATACATATACAAAAATTAACTTTAGTTTCATATTGGCGTACATTTTTGCTAGGTGGTGTGTAAAATAAGCCTGCTGGTGTGCCCATGAAATAGGTCATGGAGATATCATGGTCATCAGTAAATACAATGTGCTTTCTGTGCTGTTGACAGCCTTAGGATATGGAACGTCATACTAAAAAGAAAAAAAAAAACTCATAAAGGGGTTTTTTTTTTTTTTTTTAAAAGTTGTTGATTTGTCTAGTTTTTTGTTTTTTTTTGCCTGACAAATATGAAATAGTTGTTAAGATTTGAACAAACACAGCATTAACACTTGGGTATTTCCTTCTAATGCTGATAGGCTCAGGGCTACTTCCTGCTGATATTCATTGGCTGATGGGTATAATAAGCCTTTGTACCAATGATCTTTTGCCGAAGTACCTATCAGCCAATGAATATCAGCAGGAAGTACATAGGTGATACTGCTATATTAGTCTCAATAATATGGAAACACATTTTAAAGTGATGGTAAAGTTAGCTTAATGTCGATCAACTATAGCATTATTTGTGTCAAATTTAAGTTTCATTCATCAGTTTCTAGATATTCTATTAATAATAAAGTTATCTTTAGAAAGTAATTTAGAAACGTTCCCAAATTCAACACGTATAATTTTTTTTTCTCTCGATAACGTTTTTTGGAAGCCAATTGAAATTCTGGCCATTAGGCGACCGTCACTCAACGTCATCCGCCCCCTTAATCATCAGTGCATGCATTAGTTAATTTTTCTAAACATTGAAAACCACCTGTGCTCCCGTTTTGCGCATGTGTATACCAGCTAGGAATCCTAATGACAATTAGCGCATGCGAAGTAGAAAATACGGATTGGGCGATTATCGCATGCGCAGTCAAAAGAAGCATCGGCGAGTAGCGCATGGGCTTTTGAATTCTGACTCGTGAACGCGCATTTGAGAGACGTGGAGAGTGGGTGGGACCTCTGAAGACGTCACAACTTGAAGAACACGGAAGTAGGGCTTGGGAGGAGTCGGGAGCCAAACGCTAGGGAATTTGAAATAAAGATTTTTTTGGGAAACTATATTTCTAATCGCAAAAATAACTTAGCGACTACATGAAGGTGATATTGATAAATGCTGGTTGTCTTCATAGCAGCATAACTTTACCTTAACTTTAAGTCTCAATTTTTAGGCAAATAAATAAGTAAATATATAACAAGCAGCTGCTATAATACAGTTAAAAGGTCTCATTTAGTATTTTATGCCAAAATTAACATGAAGTGTACGTTGTCAATGGCGGTCTCATCACTAACACGTGCTCTAATGGCAAGTATGTACAGGAAGTGCTTTTCAAAAACTTTTTTTTTCTTTTCAGTAGTATGCTATAGTGCTTTAACTCTTGCTATTATGGTATTTGGCTGGAAAATTAGCACAATAAAGTTATTGTATGCTTTTTTTCTTTATAAATAGTAAGCATTAAATATTTCAGTGTATCACTTTAAAGTCAGAATCCTATGCCTATACCTGTAATACCACTTTCTCCACTAGAGGGAGTCGTGTTCTCTCTTTGAGATCAGTAACTCATCTGATGAAGTGTGTTATTGGCTGCAGAAACACATCAACTTCTCAGATTTGCAATTTTGCTCATGCCCTGAAATTTATGGTAAACTCTTACATTCATACTCTAAACTCTTTATTTTCTTTCTTTGGTATATCTCTACACTACAAATACTTTATAGGAGTAAGATAAAAGCCTGATTTTTTTAATTGCTGCTTACATTGCAAGTTTTAAAGCAATTTGATTTACATTTCGTTAATTAAATTTCTCTCTTATTTTGGAATGCAAAGCATTTCCTTTTTTTTATTATATTAAACATCCAAAGCAGTCAGACACCTGTATTAAATTATTCTGCTTCATTAGCAAAACACAGGTCATGGGCCAAGCTCAAATTTGTGGTTTCAGGGTGTTCAAGACACTCTACCAAACAGTAACGCACTATTTGTAGTCTGTTCTCCATATTACACCATAGATAACCATTTTTACATTATGAAGGGGAAAACAAACCCCAAACTCTGCAAGTCAACTCATGGATCTCAACTCTATAATCTTTCTGAAACCTCTATTAAAAATAAACCAAAATGTGACAAATGATAGCTCCTGTGAAGGTTTAAAATGGCAGATTTTGATTGGCCGTGAGAGTGCCGATATAGAACTAATTAATGGGAGCACTCTTTAAATGGGCACTAGAGATAATAGTGGGTCTGACACTTTCAAACTAAATTTGTTTTATTAAACTTTAGGGCTGCAACTAACTATTATTTTCATAATCGATTAATCGGACGATTATTTTTTCGATTAATCGACTAATCGGATAAAAAGAGAATCAATAATACTTTTCTATGTTTTAAATAAAATCCACATGATGAGTGTTACAAATATAAACTTCAGACTAAAACTTTACATTAACACAACCGTTTCTTCAATTTTTAAGCAGCAGAGCACAGTTTTATAATCAAACAAAACAAAACCACAAACTGTTTGAAAAGAGGTAGAACTAGAAAGAGTTAGACCAGTGATTTTTAACCTTTTTTTTTGCCGTGGCACTTTTCTTCTGTTATGTGTGATCAGTCCACGGGTCATCATTACTTCTGGAATATAACTCCTCCCCAACAGGAAATGCAAGAGGATTCACCCAGCAGAGCTGATATAGCTCCTCCCCTCTACGTCAGTCCCAGTCATTCTCTTGCACCCAACGACTAGATAGGATGTGTGAGAGGACTATGGTGATTATACTTAGTTTTTATGACTTCAATCAAAAGTTTGTTATTTTACAATAGCACCGGAGCGTGTTATTACTTCTCTGGCAGAGTTTGAAGAAGAATCTACCAGAGTTTTTTACTATGATTTTAACCGGAGTAGTTAAGATCATATTGCTGTTCTCGGCCATCTGAGGGAGGTAAAGGCTTCAGATCAGGGGACAGCGGGCAGATGAATCTGCATTGAGGTATGTAGCAGTTTTTATTTTCTGAATGGAATTGATGAGAAAATCCTGCTATACCGTTATAATGACATGTATGTATACACTTCAGTATTCTGGGAATGGTATTTCACCGGAACTACTCTGTTAAA
This sequence comes from Bombina bombina, assembly GCF_027579735.1. Classification (NCBI taxonomy): domain Eukaryota; kingdom Metazoa; phylum Chordata; class Amphibia; order Anura; family Bombinatoridae; genus Bombina; species Bombina bombina. Next base: position 46,501,000 of record NC_069508.1, read on the forward strand.
GGTCACTAATCCTTTTAATAAATATTATCATGTTAAACGTTTTTGCTGGAATGTAGAATCGTTTACATTGCTGAGGTACTGAGTGAATATATGTTTGGGCATTATTTTCCACTTGGCAGTTGTCTGCTTTAAATTGTGACAGTTTCGTTTCTCCTCACTGCTGTGTGTGAGAGGGAGGGGCCGTTTTTGGCGCTCTTTTGCTACGCATCAAAAATTTCCAGTCAGCTACTATTATATTTCTTGCATGATCCGGTTCACTGACAGATCTCAGGGGTCTTCAAACTTCTTTGAAGGGAGGTACATTCTCTCAGCAGAGCTGTGAGAATTTTATATTGACTGTGAATAAAAACGTTACTCTATAATTTTTTATGTCAAATTTAGTTATTGTTATTTACTAATGGGAACAAACCTTTGCTAAAAGTTGGGTTATTTTAAAGTTGATGCTATAACTGTTTTTCAGTTCATTATCTCAACTGTCATTTAATCGTTTAAGTACCTCTTTGAGGCACAGTACGTTTTTGCTAAAAAAGATTATAACCAGGTTGCAAGTTATTGCTAGTGTGTTAAACATGTCTGACTCAGAGGAAGATATCTGTGTCATTTGTTCCAATGCCAAGGTGGAGCCCAATAGAAATTTATGTACTAACTGTATTGATGCTACTTTAAATAAAAGTCAATCTGTACAATGTGAACAAATTTCACCAAACTGCGAGGGGAGAGTTATGCCGACTAACTCGCCTCACGCGGCAGTACCTGCATCTCCCGCCCGGGAGGTGCGTGATATTATGGCGCCTAATACATCTGGGCGGCCATTACAGATAACATTACATGATATGGCTACTGTTATGACTGAAGTTTTGTCTAAATTACCAGAACTAAGAGGCAAGCGTGATCACTCTGGGGTGAGAACAGAGTGCGCTGACAATACTAGGGCCATGTCTGATACTGCGTCACAGCTTGCAGAGCATGAGGACGGAGAGCTTCATTCTGTGGGTGACGGTTCTGATCCAAACAGATTGGATTCAGATATTTCAAATTTTAAATTTAAATTGGAGAACCTCCGTGTATTACTAGGGGAGGTCTTAGCAGCTCTCAATGATTGTAACACCGTTGCAATACCAGAGAAACTGTGTAGGTTGGATAAATACTTTGCGGTACCGGCGAGTACTGACGTTTTTCCTATACCTAAGAGATTAACTGAAATTGTTACTAAGGAGTGGGATAGACCCGGTGTGCCGTTCTCACCCCCTCCAATATTTAGAAAGATGTTTCCAATAGACGCCACCACTCGGGACTTATGGCAAACGGTCCCTAAGGTGGAGGGAGCAGTTTCTACTTTAGCTAAGCGTACCACTATCCCGGTGGAGGATAGCTGTGCTTTTTCAGATCCAATGGATAAAAAATTAGAGGGTTACCTTAAGAAAATGTTTGTTCAACAAGGTTTTATATTGCAACCCCTTGCATGTATCGCGCCGATTACGGCTGCGGCAGCATTTTGGATTGAGTCTCTGGAAGAGAACCTTAGTTCATCTACGCTAGACGATATTATGGACAGGCTTAGAGTCCTTAAACTAGCTAATTCATTCATTTCGGAGGCCGTAGTACATTTAACCAAACTTACGGCTAAGAACTCTGGATTCGCCATACAGGCACGTAGAGCACTGTGGCTAAAATCCTGGTCAGCTGATGTTACTTCTAAGTCCAAATTACTTAATATACCTTTCAAGGGGCAGTCTTTATTTGGGCCCGGTTTGAAAGAAATTATCGCTGACATTACAGGAGGTAAGGGCCACGCCCTACCTCAAGACAAAGCCAAAGCTAAGGCTAGACAGTCTAATTTTCGTCCCTTTCGGAATTTCAAAACAGGAGCAGCGTCAACCTCCACTGCACCAAAACAGGAAGGAGCTGTTGCTCGTTACAGGCAAGGCTGGAAACCTAACCAGTCCTGGAATAAGGGCAAACAGGCCAGGAAACCTGCTGCTGCCCCAAAGACAGCATGAATCGAGAGCCCCCGATCCGGGACCGGATCTAGTGGGGGGCAGACTTTCTCTCTTCGCCCAGGCCTGGGCAAGAGATGTTCAGGATCCCTGGGCGCTGGAGATCATATCTCAGGGATACCTTCTAGACTTCAAATTATCTCCACCAAAAGGGAGATTTCATCTGTCAAGGTTGTCAACAAACCAGATAAAGAAAAAAAGCGTTTCTACGCTGTGTACAAGATCTGTTATTAATGGGAGTGATCCATCCAGTTCCACGGTCGGAACAAGGACAAGGGTTCTACTCAAACCTGTTTGTGGTTCCCAAAAAAGAGGGAACTTTCAGGCCAATCTTAGATTTAAAGATTCTAAACAAATTCCTAAGAGTTCCATCGTTCAAAATGGAAACTATTCGGACAATCTTACCTATGATCCAAAGGGGTCAGTACATGACCACAGTGGATTTAAAAGATGCTTACCTTCACATACCGATTCACAAAGATCATCAACGGTATCTACGGTTTGCCTTCCTAGACAGGCACTACCAGTTTGTAGCTCTTCCATTCGGATTGGCTACGGCCCCAAGAATCTTCACAAAGGTTCTGGGTGCCCTTCTAGCGGTACTAAGACCGCGAGGGATTTCGGTAGCTCCGTACCTAGACGACATTCTAATACAAGCTTCAAGCTTTCAAACTGCCAAGTCTCATACAGAGTTAGTTCTGGCATTTCTAAGGTCGCATGGATGGAAAGTGAACGAAAAGAAGAGTTCTCTTTTTCCTCTCACAAGAGTTCCATTCTTGGGGACTCTTATAGATTCTGTAGAAATGAAGATTTACCTGACAGAAGACAGGTTAACAAAGCTTCAAGATGCATGCCGTGTCCTTCATTCCATTCAACACCCGTCAGTAGCTCATTGCATGGAGGTGATCGGCTTAATGGTAGCGGCAATGGACATAGTACCTTTTGCACGCCTACACCTCAGACCGCTGCAATTGTGCATGCTAAGTCAGTGGAATGGGGATTACTCAGATTTGTCCCCTACCCTGAATCTGAATCAAGAGACCAGAAATTCTCTTCTATGGTGGCTTTATCGGCCACACCTGTCCAGGGGGATGCCATTCAGCAGGCCAGACTGGACAATCGTAACAACAGACGCCAGCCTGCTAGGTTGGGGCGCTGTCTGGAATTCTCTGAAGACTCAGGGATTATGGAATCAGGAGGAGAGTCTCCTTCCAATAAACATTCTGGAATTGAGGGCAGTTCTCAATGCCCTTCTGGCTTGGCCCCAATTAACAACTCAGGGGTTCATCAGGTTTCAGTCGGACAATATCACGACTGTAGCTTACATCAACCATCAGGGAGGGACAAGAAGCTCCCTAGCAATGATGGAAGTATCAAAGATAATTCGCTGGGCAGAGTCTCACTCTTGCCATCTGTCAGCAATCCACATCCCGGGAGTGGAGAACTGGGAGGCGGATTTCTTGAGTCGCCAGACTTTTCATCCGGGAGAGTGGGAACTTCATCCGGAGATCTTTGCCCAAATACTTCGACGTTGGGGCAAACCAGAGATAGATCTCATGGCGTCTCGCCAGAACGCCAAACTTCCTCACTACGGGTCCAGATCCAGGGATCCGGGAGCGGTTCTGATAGATGCTTTGACAGCACCTTGGAACTTCGGGATGGCTTATGTGTTTCCACCCTTCCCGCTGCTTCCTCGATTGATTGCGAAAATCAAACAGGAGAGAGCATCAGTGATTCTAATAGCGCCTGCATGGCCACGCAGGACTTGGTATGCAGATCTAGTGGACATGTCATCCTGTCCACCTTGGTCTCTACCTCTAAGACAGGACCTTCTGATACAGGGTCCATTCAAACATCAAAATCTAACTTCTCTGAAACTGACTGCTTGGAAATTGAACGCTTGATTTTATCAAAGCGTGGTTTTTCTGAGTCGGTTATTGATACCCTGATCCAGGCTAGGAAGCCTGTTACCAGAAAGATTTACCATAAAATATGGCGCAAATACCTATACTGGTGCGAATCCAAACGTTACTCCTGGAGTAAGGTTAGGATTCCTAGGATATTGTCTTTTCTACAAGAAGGTTTAGAAAAGGGTTTATCGGCTAGTTCTTTAAAGGGACAGATTTCAGCTCTGTCCATCTTGTTACACAGGCGTCTGTCAGAAAATCCAGACGTCCAGGCCTTTTGTCAGGCTTTAGCTAGGATCAAGCCTGTGTTTAAAGCCGTTGCTCCGCCATGGAGTTTAAACTTAGTTCTTAACGTTTTACAAGGTGTTCCATTTGAACCCCTTCATTCCATTGATATAAAATTGTTATCTTGGAAAGTTCTGTTTTTAATGGCTATTTCCTCGGCTCGAAGAGTCTCTGAGTTATCAGCATTACATTGTGATTCTCCTTATCTGATTTTTCACTCAGATAAGGTAGTTCTGCGTACTAAACCTGGGTTCTTACCTAAGGTAGTTACTAACAGGAATATCAATCAAGAGATTGTCGTTCCATCCTTGTGTCCAAATCCTTCTTCAAAGAAGGAACGTCTTCTACACAATCTGGATGTAGTTCGTGCCCTCAAGTTCTACTTGCAGGCAACTAAAGATTTTCGCCAAACTTCTTCCCTGTTTGTCGTTTATTCTGGACAGAGGAGAGGTCAAAAAGCTTCTACTACCTCTCTCTCGTTTTGGCTTCGTAGCATAATACGTTTAGCCTATGAGACTGCTGGACAGCAGCCTCCTGAAAGAATTACAGCTCACTCCACTAGAGCTGTGGCTTCCACTTGGGCCTTTAAGAATGAGGCCTCTGTTGAACAGATTTGCAAGGCTGCAACTTGGTCTTCGCTTCATACTTTTTCCAAATTTTACAAATTTGACACTTTTGCTTCTTCGGAGGCTATTTTTGGGAGAAAGGTTCTTCAGGCAGTGGTTCCTTCTGTATAATGAGCCTGCCTATCCCTCCCGTCATCCGTGTACTTTTGCTTTGGTATTGGTATCCCAGAAGTAATGATGACCCGTGGACTGATCACACATAACAGAAGAAAACATAATTTATGCTTACCTGATAAATTCCTTTCTTCTGTTGTGTGATCAGTCCACGGCCCGCCCTGTTTTTAAGGCAGGTAAATATCTTTTAAATTATACTCCAGTCACCACTTCACCCTTGGTTACTCCTTTCTCGTTGATTCTTGGTCGAATGACTGGGACTGACGTAGAGGGGAGGAGCTATATCAGCTCTGCTGGGTGAATCCTCTTGCATTTCCTGTTGGGGAGGAGTTATATCCCAGAAGTAATGATGACCCGTGGACTGATCACACAACAGAAGAAAGGAATTTATCAGGTAAGCATAAATTATGTTTTTTACATTAAAAAATCCTGTGGCACACCACCATCCCAAAATTTTAAAAAAATCACCCATTGTAGCCTAATACAGCACATATATATACACATACACACAAACACACACATACTGTATGTATTGTGCTGTTATGCCAGGCCTCCTACAAACTACCCCTGCACTGGGAGTAAAAAACAAGCAAAGTTTAAAAAATATGTCACACTGTTGTCAGTCTGCCGTGGCACACCTGAGGATCTCTCACGGCACACTGGTTGAAAAACACTGAGTTAGACTATCACTGTTAATAACATTCTGTTATTCACTCTTTCAGAAACTTTGCATTGAAATGCAGACATCTCAACATGTCCACATGCTTCTAGCTAAAGCTGGTTCTCTGTTTGCAGCTATATTTCCTGCAGCAGAGAAAAGGCTGTTGAGGTGTATAAGTAGGGTTTTGCCAATTTCACCAAAGTGGGATATTTATCTTTGTTAGCTCTTCACCAATGCTAAGTGTTTTCTACCTTGGTAAGGGGCCTCTCAATAAAGTAACCCTTGACTTAATTCTAACATAAAAATATCTTGAATATCTATATGCAATGGTAAATAACCAGCTCTAAGGTTAGGGGAAATATCTAGTCTGCTCTAAAAATAACGAATATATACTTTTAAAGGTTGAATCTGGTACATTACACAATTTATTAAAAAAATAAAAAAAACAAAATCAAAAGCGCTAAGGACTGTATATCAATAACAGGACAAAGCCTTACACATTTATTTATACAGTACATTTCTCCAACATAGGTGTGTCCGGTCCACGGCGTCATCCTTACTTGAGGGATATTCTCTTCCCCAACAGGAAATGGCAAAGAGCCCAGCAAAGCTGGTCACATGATCCCTCCTAGGCTCCGCCTACCCCAGTCATTCTCTTTGCCGTTGTACAGGCAACATCTCCACGGAGATGGCTTAGAGTTTTTTAGTGTTTAACTGTAGTTTTTCATTATTCAATCAAGAGTTTGTTATTTTCAAATAGTGCTGGTACGTACTATTTACTCAGAAACAGAAAAGAGATGAAGAATTCTGTTTGTATGAGGAAAATGATTTTAGCAACCGTAACTAAAATCCATGGCTGTTCCACACAGGACTGTTGAGAGCATTAACTTCAGTTGGGGGAACAGTTTGCAGTCCTTTGCTGCTTGAGGTATGACACATTCTAACAAGACGATGTAATGCTGGAAGCTGTCATTTTCCCTATGGGATCCGGTAAGCCATGTTTATTACGATTGTAAATAAGGGCTTCACAAGGGCTTATTTAGACTGTAGACATTTTTTGGGCTAAATCGATTGATATTAACACTTATTTAGCCTTGAGGAATCATTTATTCTGGGTATTTTGATATAATAATATCGGCAGGCACTGTTTTAGACACCTTATTCTTTAGGGGCCTTCCCAAAGCATAGGCAGAGTCTCATTTTCGCGCCGGTGTTGCGCACTTGTTTTTGAGAGGCATGGCATGCAGTCGCATGTGAGAGGAGCTCTGATACTTATAAAAGACTTCTGAAGGCATCATTTGGTATCGTATTCCCCTTGGGTTTGGTTGGGTCTCAGCAAAGCAGATACCAGGGACTGTAAAGGGGTTAAAGCTTAAAACGGCTCCGGTTCCGTTATTTTAAGGGTTAAAGCTTCCAAAATTGGTGTGCAATATTTTCAAGGCTTTGAGACACTGTGGTGAAAGTTTGGTGAATTTTGAACAATTCCTTCATGTTTTTTCGCAATTGCAGTAATAAAGTGTGTTCAGTTTAAAATTTAAAGTGACAGTAACGGTTTTATTTCAAAACGTTTTTTGTACTTTCTTATCAAGTTTATGCCTGTTTAACATGTCTGAACTACCAGATAGACTGTGTTCTGAATGTGGGGAAGCCAGAATTCCTATTCATTTAAATAAATGTGATTTATGTGATAATGACAATGATGCCCAAGATGATTCCTCAAGTGAGGGGAGTAAGCATGGTACTGCATCATTCCCTCCTTCGTCTACACGAGTCTTGCCCACTCAGGAGGCCCCTAGTACATCTAGCGCGCCAATACTCCTTACTATGCAACAATTAACGGCTGTAATGGATAATTCTGTCAAAAACATTTTAGCCAAAATGAACCCTTGTCAGCGTAAGCGTGGATGCTCTGTTTTAGTTACTGAAGAGCATGACGACGCTGATATTAATATCTCTGAAGGGCCCCTAACCCAATCTGAGGGAGCCAGGGAGGTTTTGTCTGAGGGAGAAATTAATGATTTAGGGAACATTTCTCAGCAGGCTGAATCTGATGTGATTACTTTTAAATTTAAATTGGAACATCTCCGCATTTTGCTTAAGGAGGTATTATCCACTCTGGATGATTGTGAAAATTTGGTCATCCCAGAGAAACTATGTAAAATGGACAAGTTCCTAGAGGTGCCGGGGCTCCCAGAAGCTTTTCCTATACCCAAGCGGGTGGCGGACATTGTTAATAAAGAATGGGAAAGGCCCGGTATTCCTTTCGTCCCTCCCCCCATATTTAAAAAATTGTTTCCTATGGTCGACCCCAGAAAGGACTTATGGCAGTCAGTCCCCAAGGTCGAGGGAGCGGTTTCTACTTTAAACAAACGCACCACTATTCCCATAGAGGATAGTTGTGCTTTCAAAGATCCTATGGATAAAAAATTAGAAGGTTTGCTTAAAAAGATGTTTGTTCAGCAGGGTTACCTTCTACAACCCATTTCATGCATTGTCCCTGTCACTACAGCCGCATATTTCTGGTTTGATGAACTGATTAAGGTGCTCGATAGTGACTCTCCTCCTTATGAGGAGATTATGGACAGAGTCAATGCTCTCAAATTGGCTAATTCTTTCACTCTAGACGCCTCTTTGCAATTGGCTAAGTTAGCGGCTAAGAATTCTGGGTTTGCTATTGTGGCGCGCAGAGCGCTCTGGTTGAAATCTTGGTCGGCTGATGCGTCTTCCAAGAACAAGCTACTAAACATTCCTTTCAAGGGGAAAACGCTGTTTGGTCCTGACTTGAAAGAGATTATCTCTGATATCACTGGGGGTAAGGGTCATGCCCTTCCTCAGGATCGGCCTTTCAAGGCAAAAAATAGACCTAATTTTCGTCCCTTTCGTAAAAACGGACCAGCCCAAGGTGCTACGTCCTCTAAGCAAGAGGGTAATACTTCTCAGGCCAAGCCAGCTTGGAGACCAATGCAAGGCTGGAACAAGGGAAAGCAGGCAAAGAAACCTGCCACTGCTACCAAGACAGCATGAAATATCGGCCCCCGATCCGGGACCGGATCTGGTGGGGGGCAGACTCTCTCTCTTCGCTCAGGCTTGGGCAAGAGATGTTCTGGATCCTTGGGCGCTAGAAATAGTCTCCCAGGGTTATCTTCTGGAATTCAAGGGACTTCCCCCAAGGGGAAGGTTCCACAGGTCTCAGTTGTCTTCAGACCACATAAAAAGACAGGCGTTCTTACATTGTGTAGAAGACCTGTTAAAAATGGGAGTGATTCATCCTGTTCCATTGAGAGAACAAGGGATGGGGTTCTACTCCAATCTGTTCATAGTTCCCAAAAAAGAGGGAACATTCAGACCAATCCTAGATCTCAAGATCTTAAACAAATTTCTCAAGGTCCCATCTTTCAAGATGGAAACCATTCGAACTATCCTTCCTTCCATCCAGGAAGGTCAATTCATGACCACGGTGGATTTAAAGGATGCGTATCTACATATTCCTATCCACAAGGAACATCATCGGTTCCTAAGGTTTACATTCCTGGACAAACATTACCAGTTCGTGGCGCTTCCTTTCGGATTAGCCACTGCTCCAAGGATTTTCACAAAGGTACTAGGGTCCCTTCTAGCTGTGCTAAGACCAAGGGGCATTGCAGTAGTACCTTACCTGGACGACATTCTGATTCAAGCGTCGTCCCTCCCTCGAGCAAAGGCTCACACGGACATCGTCCTGGCCTTTCTCAGATCGCACGGCTGGAAAGTGAACGTGGAAAAGAGTTCTCTATCCCCGTCAACAAGGGTTCCCTTCTTGGGAACAATTATAGACTCCTCAGAAATGAGGATTTTTCTAACAGAGGCCAGAAAGACAAAGCTTCTGGACTCTTGTCGAATACTTCATTCCGTCCCTCTTCCTTCCGTAGCTCAGTGCATGGAAGTGATCGGGTTGATGGTAGCGGCAATGGACATAGTTCCTTTTGCGCGCATTCATCTAAGACCATTACAACTGTGCATGCTCAGTCAGTGGAATGGGGACTATACAGACTTGTCTCCAAAGATACAAGTAAATCAGAGGACCAGAGACTCACTCCGTTGGTGGCTGTCCCTGGACAACCTGTCACGAGGGATGACATTCCACAGACCAGAGTGGGTCATTGTCACGACCGACGCCAGTCTGATGGGCTGGGGCGCGGTCTGGGGATCCCTGAAAGCTCAGGGTCTTTGGTCTCGGGAAGAATCTCTTCTACCGATAAATATTCTGGAACTGAGAGCGATATTCAATGCTCTCAAGGCTTGGCCTCAGCTAGCGAGGACCAAGTTCATACGGTTTCAATCAGACAACATGACGACTGTTGCGTACATCAACCATCAGGGGGGAACAAGGAGTTCCCTAGCGATGGAAGAAGTGACCAAGATTATTCTATGGGCGGAGTCTCACTCCTGCCACCTGTCTGCTATCCACATCCCGGGAGTGGAAAATTGGGAAGCGGATTTTCTGAGTCGTCAGACATTGCATCCGGGGGAGTGGGAACTCCATCCGGAAATCTTTGCCCAAGTCACGCAACTTTGGGGCATTCCAGACATGGATCTGATGGCCTCTCGTCAGAACTTCAAAGTTCCTTGCTACGGGTCCAGATCCAGGGATCCCAAGGCGGCTCTAGTGGATGCACTAGTAGCACCTTGGACCTTCAAACTAGCTTATGTGTTCCCGCCGTTTCCTCTCATCCCCAGGCTGGTAGCCAGGATCAATCAGGAGAGGGCGTCGGTGATCTTGATAGCTCCTGCGTGGCCACGCAGGACTTGGTATGCAGATCTGGTGAATATGTCATCGGCTCCACCTTGGAAGCTACCTTTGAGACGAGACCTTCTTGTTCAGGGTCCGTTCGAACATCCGAATCTGGTTTCACTCCAGCTGACTGCTTGGAGATTGAACGCTTGATTTTATCGAAGCGAGGTTTCTCAGATTCTGTTATCGATACTCTTGTTCAGGCCAGAAAGCCTGTAACTAGAAAGATTTACCACAAAATTTGGAAAAAGTATATCTGTTGGTGTGAATCTAAAGGATTCCCTTGGGACAAGGTTAAGATTCCTAGGATTCTATCCTTCCTTCAAGAAGGATTGGAAAAAGGATTATCGGCAAGTTCCCTGAAGGGACAGATTTCTGCCTTGTCGGTGTTACTTCACAAAAAACTGGCAGCTGTGCCAGATGTTCAAGCCTTTGTTCAGGCTCTGGTTAGAATCAAGCCTGTTTACAAACCTTTGACTCCTCCTTGGAGTCTCAATTTAGTTCTTTCAGTTCTTCAGGGGGTTCCGTTTGAACCCTTACATTCCGTTGATATTAAGTTATTATCTTGGAAAGTTTTGTTTTTAGTTGCAATTTCTTCTGCTAGAAGAGTTTCTGAATTATCTGCTCTGCAGTGTTCTCCTCCTTATCTGGTGTTCCATGCAGATAAGGTGGTTTTACGTACTAAACCTGGTTTTCTTCCAAAAGTTGTTTCTAACAAAAACATTAACCAGGAGATTATCGTACCTTCTCTGTGTCCGAAACCAGTTTCAAAGAAGGAACGCTTGTTGCACAATTTGGATGTTGTTCGCGCTCTAAAATTCTATTTAGATGCTACAAAGGATTTTAGACAAACATCTTCCCTGTTTGTTGTTTATTCAGGTAAAAGGAGAGGTCAAAAAGCAACTTCTACCTCTCTCTCTTTTTGGATTAAAAGCATCATCAGATTGGCTTACGAGACTGCCGGACGGCAGCCTCCCGAAAGAATCACGGCTCATTCCACTAGGGCTGTGGCTTCCACATGGGCCTTCAAGAACGAGGCTTCTGTTGATCAGATATGTAGGGCAGCGACTTGGTCTTCACTGCACACTTTTACTAAATTTTACAAGTTTGATACTTTTGCTTCTTCTGAGGCTGTTTTTGGGAGAAAGGTTTTGCAAGCCGTGGTGCCTTCCATTTAGGTGACCTGATTTGCTCCCTCCCTTCATCCGTGTCCTAAAGCTTTGGTATTGGTTCCCACAAGTAAGGATGACGCCGTGGACCGGACACACCTATGTTGGAGAAAACAGAATTTATGTTTACCTGATAAATTTCTTTCTCCAACGGTGTGTCCGGTCCACGGCCCGCCCTGGTTTTTTAATCAGGTCTGATAATTTATTTTCTTTAACTACAGTCACCACGGTACCATATGGTTTCTCCTATGCTATTATTCCTCCTTAACGTCGGTCGAATGACTGGGGTAGGCGGAGCCTAGGAGGGATCATGTGACCAGCTTTGCTGGGCTCTTTGCCATTTCCTGTTGGGGAAGAGAATATCCCTCAAGTAAGGATGACGCCGTGGACCGGACACACCGTTGGAGAAAGAAATTTATCAGGTAAACATAAATTCTGTTTTCTTCTGTTATGTGTGATCAGTCCACGGGTCATCATTACTTCTGGGATATAACTCCTCCCCAACAGGAAATGCAAGAGGATTCACCCAGCAGAGCTGCATATAGCTCCTCCCCTCTACGTCAGTCCCAGTCATTCTCTTGCACCCAACGACTAGATAGGATGTGTAAGAGGACTATGGTGATTATACTTAGTTTTTATGACTTCAATCAAAAGTTTGTTATTTTACAATAGCACCGGAGCGTGTTATTACTTCTCTGGCAGAGTTTGAGGAAGAATCTACCAGAGTTTTTTACTATGATTTTAACCGGAGTAGTTAAGATCATATTGCTGTTCTCGGCCATCTGAGGGAGGTAAAAGCTTCAGATCAGGGGACAGCGGGCAGATGAATCTGCATTGAGGTATGTAGCAGTTTTTATTTTCTGAATGGAATTGATGAGAAAATCCTGCTATACCGTTATAATGACATGTATGTATACACTTCAGTATTCTGGGAATGGTATTTCACCGGAACTACTCTGTTAAGGTTACTAATTCTTTTAATAAGTATTATCATGTTAAACGTTTTTGCTGGAATGTAGAATCGTTTACATTGCTGAGGTACTGAGTGAATAAATGTTTGGGCATTATTTTCCACTTGGCAGTTTGCTTTAAATTGTGACAGTTTCTTTTCTCTTCACTGCTGTGTGTGAGAGGGAGGGGCCGTTTTTGGCGCTCTTTGCTACGCATCAAAAATTTCCAGTCAGCTACTATTATATTTCCTGCATGATCCGGTTCATCTCTGACAGATCTCAGGGGTCTTCAAACTTCTTTGAAGGGAGGTACATTCTCTCAGCAGAGCTGTGAGAATTTTATATTGACTGTGAATAAAAACGTTACTCTGTAATTTTATTTCAATTTAGTTATTGTTATTTACTAATGGGAACAAACCTTTGCTAAAAGTTGTGTTATTTTAAAGTTGATGCTATAACTGTTTTGCAGTTCATTATCTCAACTGTCATTTAATCGTTTAAGTACCTCTTTGAGGCACAGTACGTTTTTGCTGAAAAAGATTATAACCAGGTTGCAAGTTATTGCTAGTGTGTTAAACATGTCTGACTCAGAGGAAGATATCTGTGTCATTTGTTCCAATGCCAAGGTGGAGCCCAATAGAAATTTATGTACTAACTGTATTGATGCTACTTTAAATAAAAGTCAATCTGTACAATGTGAACAAATTTCACCAAACTGCGAGGGGAGAGTTATGCCGACTAACTCGCCTCACGCGGCAGTACCTGCATCTCCCGCCCGGGAGGTGAGTGATTTTATGGCGCCTAGTACATCTGGGCGGCCATTACAGATAACATTACATGATATGGCTGCTGTTATGACTGAAGTTTTGTCTAAATTACCAGAACTAAGAGGCAAGCGTGATCACTCTGGGGTGAGAACAGAGTGCGCTGACAATACTAGGGCCATGTCTGATACTGCGTCACAGATTGCAGAGCATGAGGACGGAGAGCTTCATTCTGTGGGTGACGGTTCTGATCCAAACAGATTGGATTCAGATATTTCAAATTTTAAATTTAAATTGGAGAACCTCCGTGTATTACTAGGGGAGGTCTTAGCAGCTCTTAATGATTGTAACACCGTTGCAATACCAGAGAAACTGTGTAGGTTGGATAAATACTTTGCGGTACCGGCGAGTACTGACGTTTTTCCTATACCTAAGAGATTAACTGAAATTGTTACTAAGGAGTGGGATAGACCCGGTGTGCCGTTCTCACCCCCTCCAATATTTAGAAAGATGTTTCCAATAGACGCCACCACTCGGGACTTATGGCAAACGGTCCCTAAGGTGGAGGGAGCAGTTTCTACTTTAGCTAAGCGTACCACTATCCCGGTGGAGGATAGCTGTGCTTTTTCAGATCCAATGGATAAAAAATTAGAGGGTTACCTTAAGAAAATGTTTGTTCAACAAGGTTTTATATTGCAACCCCTTGCATGTATCGCGCCGATTACGGCTGCGGCAGCATTTTGGATTGAGTCTCTGGAAGAGAACCTTAGTTCATCTACGCTAGACGACATTATGGACAGGCTTAAAGTCCTTAAACTAGCTAATTCATTCATTTCGGAGGCCGTAGTACATTTAACCAAACTGACGGCTAAGAACTCAGGATTCGCCATACAGGCACGTAGGGCACTGTGGCTAAAATCCTGGTCAGCTGATGTTACTTCTAAGTCCAAATTACTTAATATACCTTTCAAGGGGCAGTCTTTATTTGGGCCCGGTTTGAAAGAAATTATCGCTGACATTACAGGAGGTAAGGGCCACGCCCTACCTCAAGACAAAGCCAAAGCTAAGGCTAGACAGTCTAATTTTCGTCCCTTTCGGAATTTCAAAACAGGAGCAGCATCAACCTCCACTGCACCAAAACAGGAAGGAGCTGTTGCTCGTTACAGGCAAGGCTGGAAGCCTAACCAGTCCTGGAACAAGGGCAAACAGGCCAGGAAACCTGCTGCTGCCCCAAAGACAGCATGAACCGAGAGCCCCCGATCCGGGACCGGATCTAGTGGGGGGCAGACTTTCTCTCTTCGCCCAGGCCTGGGCAAGAGATGTTCAGGATCCCTGGGCGCTAGAGATCATATCTCAGGGATACCTTCTAGACTTCAAATTATCTCCCCCAAGAGGGAGATTTCATCTGTCAAGGTTGTCAACAAACCAGATAAAGAGAGAAGCGTTTCTACGCTGTGTACAAGATCTGTTATTAATGGGAGTGATCCATCCGGTTCCGCGGTCGGAACAAGGACAAGGGTTCTACTCAAACCTGTTTGTGGTTCCCAAAAAAGAGGGAATTTTCAGGCCAATCTTAGATTTAAAGATTCTAAACAAATTCCTAAGAGTTCCATCGTTCAAAATGGAAACTATTCGGACAATCTTGCCCATGATCCAAAAGGGTCAGTACATGACCACAGTGGATTTAAAAGATGCTTACCTTCACATACCGATCCACAAAGATCATCACCGGTATCTACGGTTTGCCTTCCTAGACAGGCACTACCAGTTTGTAGCTCTTCCATTCGGATTGGCTACGGCCCCAAGAATCTTCACAAAGATTCTAGGTGCCCTTCTGGCGGTACTAAGACCACGAGGGATTTCGGTAGCTCCGTACCTAGACGACATTCTAATACAAGCTTCAAGCTTTCAAACTGCCAAGTCTCATACAGAGTTAGTTCTGGCATTTCTAAGGTCGCATGGATGGAAAGTGAACGAAAGGAAGAGTTCTCTTTTTCCTCTCACAAGAGTTCCATTCTTGGGGACTCTTATAGATTCTGTAGAAATGAAGATTTACCTGACAGAAGACAGGTTAACAAAGCTTCAAAATGCATGCCGTGTCCTTCATTCCATTCAACACCCGTCAGTAGCTCAATGCATGGAGGTGATCGGCTTAATGGTAGCGGCAATGGACATAGTACCTTTTGCACGCCTACACCTCAGACCGCTACAATTATGCATGCTAAGTCAGTGGAATGGGGATTACTCAGATTTGTCCCCTACTCTGAATCTGAATCAAGAGACCAGAAATTCTCTTCTATGGTGGCTTCATCGGCCACACCTGTCCAGGGGGATGCCATTCAGCAGCCCAGACTGGACAATTGTAACTACAGACGCCAGCCTACTAGGTTGGGGCGCTGTCTGGAATTCTCTGAAGGCTCAGGGATTATGGAATCAGGAGGAGAGCCTCCTTCCAATAAACATTCTGGAATTGAGAGCAGTTCTCAATGCCCTTCTGGCTTGGCCCCAATTAACAACTCGGGGGTTCATCAGGTTTCAGTCGGACAATATCACGACTGTAGCTTACATCAACCATCAAGGGGGGACAAGAAGTTCCCTAGCAATGATGGAAGTATCAAAGATAATTCGCTGGGCAGAGTCTCACTCTTGCCACCTGTCAGCAATCCACATCCCGGGAGTGGAGAACTGGGAGGCGGATTTCTTGAGTCGCCAGACTTTTCATCCGGGGGAGTGGGAACTTCATCCGGAGGTCTTTGCCCAAATACTTCGACGTTGGGGCAGACCAGAGATAGATCTCATGGCGTCTCGCCAGAACGCCAAACTTCCTCACTACGGGTCCAGATCCAGGGATCCGGGAGCGGTTCTGATAGATGCTTTGACAGCACCTTGGAACTTCGGGATGGCTTATGTGTTTCCACCCTTCCCACTGCTTCCTCGATTGATTGCCAAAATCAAACAGGAGAGAGCATCAGTGATCCTAATAGCACCTGCATGGCCACGCAGGACTTGGTATGCAGATCTAGTGGGCATGTCATCCTGTCCGCCTTGGTCTCTACCTCTAAGACAGGACTTTCTGATACAGGGTCCGTTCAAACATCAAAATCTAACTTCTCTGAAGCTGACTGCTTGGAAATTGAACGCTTGATTTTATCAAAACGTGGTTTTTCTGAGTCGGTTATTGATACCCTGATACAGGCTAGGAAGCCTGTTACCAGAAAGATTTATCATAAAATATGGCGTAAATACCTATACTGGTGCGAATCCAAACGTTACTCCTGGAGTAAGGTTAGGATCCCTAGGATATTGTCCTTTCTACAAGAAGGCTTAGAAAAGGGTTTATCGACTAGTTCATTAAAGGGACAGATTTCAGCTCTGTCCATCTTGTTACACAGGCGTCTGTCAGAAAATCCAGACGTCCAGGCCTTTTGTCAGGCTTTAGCTAGGATCAAGCCTGTGTTTAAAGCTGTTGCTCCACCATGGAGTTTAAACTTAGTTCTTAACGTTTTACAGGGTGTTCCGTTTGAACCCCTTCATTCCATTGATATAAAATTGTTATCCTGGAAAGTTCTGTTTTTAATGGCTATTTCCTCGGCTCGAAGAGTCTCTGAGTTATCAGCATTACATTGTGATTCTCCTTATCTGATTTTTCACTCAGACAAGGTAGTTCTGCGTACTAAACCTGGGTTCTTACCTAAGGTAGTCACTAACAGGAATATCAATCAAGAGATTGTTGTTCCATCCTTGTGTCCAAATCCTTCTTCAAAGAAGGAACGTCTTCTACACAATCTGGATGTAGTTCGTGCCCTCAAGTTCTACTTGCAGGCAACTAAAGATTTTCGTCAAACTTCTTCCCTGTTTGTCGTTTATTCTGGACAGAGGAGAGGTCAAAAAGCTTCTGCTACCTCTCTCTCTTTTTGGCTTCGTAGCATAATACGTTTAGCCTATGAGACTGCTGGACAGCAGCCTCCTGAAAGAATTACAGCTCACTCCACTAGAGCTGTGGCTTCCACTTGGGCCTTTAAGAATGAGGCCTCTGTTGAACAGATTTGCAAGGCTGCAACTTGGTCTTCGCTTCATACTTTTTCCAAATTTTACAAATTTGACACTTTTGCTTCTTCGGAGGCTATTTTTGGGAGAAAGGTTCTTCAGGCAGTGGTTCCTTCTGTATAATGAGCCTGCCTATCCCTCCCGTCATCCGTGTACTTTTGCTTTGGTATTGGTATCCCAGAAGTAATGATGACCCGTGGACTGATCACACATAACAGAAGAAAACATAATTTATGCTTACCTGATAAATTCCTTTCTTCTGTTGTGTGATCAGTCCACGGCCCGCCCTGTTTTTAAGGCAGGTAAATATTTTTTAAATTATACTCCAGTCACCACTTCACCCTTGGTTACTCCTTTCTCGTTGATTCTTGGTCGAATGACTGGGACTGACGTAGAGGGGAGGAGCTATATGCAGCTCTGCTGGGTGAATCCTCTTGCATTTCCTGTTGGGGAGGAGTTATATCCCAGAAGTAATGATGACCCGTGGACTGATCACACAACAGAAGAAAGGAATTTATCAGGTAAGCATAAATTATGTTATAATCAGCAATAGCAAGCAATACGCTAATAATTGTGCAAGCAGATAATAGTGCACATCAGTTCAAATAGCAACTCCCATCAATCTAGGGCAAGGTGTAAACAACAAGCTTGGCACTATATCGTGAAATGCATAGTTCCAAATCACCTGATTTAATATAAACAATCCAAATGATGACTATTATATCTGGGTTGCACATAAGCCAGGGGTAGTTTTAAAACTTATACTGTCCTGAAAAAGTGAAAAGTAGACGTCTGTAGACGTCCTTTAGACTAAGGACATAACCATAAAACACAATACCATGTGCAGGAGTTCATTGGAGTGAAGCAGCTGGTTTTGTGCACAGACCAACTAATTGCAAACCAACTAATCGATTAATCGATTGAGATTCGTTGACAACTATTTTCATAATTGATTATTATCGATTATGACGATTAGTTGTTGCAGCTCTATTGAACTTTTTGTCTTTACTGTTACTTCTTTGATTCCTTTTAGTAGACTAAACCACCAATTATTGATGAATAAATTCTATTGATTCTAAGTATTAAAATTGAATTTTTTTTTGTATTTTGACTAATATTTAATGATCCATTTAATTCTCATAAGTTGCATTTGGGTATTTAAACCATTAGGTTATTTTAGGATAAATACAAAAATATATGAACAGCCTTAACTACTTTATTATTTTGTTCAGGGCGCTAGGAAGTTGTGTAATATTTATTGTGTCATCTCATTTCCTGTGGTTTCCTACAATGTTCTGATTATAGGCACAAATATATTGTTGCTGTGCTAAGCATGTCTGACAGGGAGTGTGTAGATATTGCAAGTGAACTTCTATATCATCAAATTTTATTTAGTATGGAACCTTAAAATAGAATTCTAGTTCCTTGTTTTATGTTTAGCATTTCTTGTGTGTCTAGAAGCAGGAAGATGACTCTTTGATTGTTACCTTTGAAGTCCAAATTTTCTTGTTCAAATCCCTAATTAGTGCCCATGTATATTTTGGGGGGGGGGGGGCGGGGGTAGTTACACGGGGTGGAAGGTTTGTGGAAACTAATTCTTTGGTGTATCTGGGTAGATATATTAGATTTATTAGATTTATGGGTAACTAAGAATGTGTACATGAAACCTAAAAAAATTATTTCATGATTCAGACAGAGCATGCAATTTTAAAATTGACTTCTATTATCAAATTCACAGCAGTGTTTACTTCCATTTTAGTGCTCCACAGACACATGTCCACACTACCTACCAAGATATGCTCTTCATCAAAGAGTACCATGAGAGTTAAGCAAATTTGATAATAAAAGTAAATTGGAAACTTTTTTTTTTTTTTTTTAATTAAAGTATGTTCTGTCAATCATTGTCGCCAGTTTGGGCTTTGCAAATCTTCCTTATGTTTAGGTCAGGGCTTGACAAATCCTGTAGCCAGAGAGTCTTCATTCCTGAAATGTTATTTCTGGCTTTTAATATTTTTAGTTTTTCTACAAATGTGTCTGTTATATCAAATAGTTGCAATTAAAAGTCTATTTTATTGCATACAATGTATATACAATATGTCCAAGAGACAGGTCATACCAAATAGATCTGTGTCTATATGCAAGGTTAAAAAAAAAAAAATTGCTTAAAAAAATAAGTGGTGCTTTCTCTCTCCTGATTGGATGTTAGTCAATGGTCTCTGTGTTAAATTTGTTTCTGTAAACTGAGAGCTCCAGAACCTCTATTGTCACATGATTCTCTTTGAGGCTGTGTAGAAACAGCAACCCCTCTATATTAAAGCTTGAGCACCTCCCCTCGAATTCCTCAGTCAGATCCTCTACACTAGAATAAGCCACGGGTTGTCTATGTACAGGATACATACAGCGTAACAACCACAGCTTCATATCTTGTATATTCAACGCTTCTTTAGTTATATAACAGCAAGATTCCCACAGCAAACAACCTATATGTTTTCTATGGTAAATGTTAGTTTGTCAGATGAAGAGTGCAGTCTCTTTACGGCAGACTAGATATCTTATCTTTGTAAATCTAAAGAAGATTGCTTTATACAAGCTATGCTCATAGGTGCTTTTATTACACACAAAACAACCATTGACTTTGTCTAAAAATGTTTGGCTGCTAAGTCTCATATACATTTGTCAAGCCCTGTATTAGGAATTGTGCATTGTTTATATGATCCTTCTATTACCCATACATCCCACCTATACCCTTTTATGTGATGGGCAGTATTTCATTTAGAGGCACTGACAGCTAAAAACATTATTTATTTAGAAAATTCTGTCCCTTCACCGGACTAGTAGCGAACAGATTTTTGGTTCATGCGTTTCCTTTATTCCGATGTTAGACACATCACCCCCTCTGTGGCCCACCTGGAGCCTATGCATCCAGCAGTGGTCCTCTGACTGACAGTGACCTGCTACACTATTGTGTGAGTGAGGTCCACGTGTCCAGGCAGAGATCGTCATCTTTCAGAGGACTGAAAAGAGCGGTAAGTGAATACAAAGGAGTAAAATGCATGGCGAGTTTCTCTGTGTGCCGTGATTTTTTTTCTCTGATGGATGCAATCTCACTATAAAGGTTATGTTTTCTTCAGGACCATTTTCATTGGCTCAGTGTAGAGACTTTAAAAAGAAAATATTTACCAGCAGGGGTTAAATTCAATGCTATTCTAATACCGGCTAATTCTGTTTTTTCAATCTGAAGGGAATTTACTGCTTCCATCCTCTCCTAGAGCCGCAATTTAAAGGGGCACTCAAGTCAAAATTAAACTTTCATTATTCAGATAGAGCAGCAATTTTAAACAACTTTGAAATCCACTTGTATTATGTAAATGTGCACAATATTTGTATATGCACAGTTTGAGTCACCAGCTTCTACTGCGCATATGCAAGATTATAGAATATATACATATATGCATTTTTTTGTGATTGGCTGATGGCCGTCACATGATGATGCAGTGGGAGGGGAAAATAGAACTAACTAACTAATTTGGTAGAAAGAAATCTACTACTCATTTGAAATTCAAATGAAGTGATTTTGCATTGTCTTTTATCATGGTGTGTGGAGTTTGGTTATTGAAAAGCAATTGCAACAAGCAAGATGTTTGTTATTTTTTTAATGTTAAGACTTGGCTGATATGTTATAGCAAGAGAGCAGAAATGTCTTGGTATTACAAGGTGTTTAGTGTTTCCGTTTAATTGATATGCTGAGAGTTTGTGTGTGTTTTGTGATATATATATATATATATATATATATATATATATATATATATATATATATATATATATATATATATATATATATAGAGAGAGAGATTTACTGTGTATATATATATATATATATATATATATAAATATTCTTAAATGGAAAGAGTCTACAGCTGCATTCATTACTTTTGGGAAATAAGAACCTGGCCACCAGGAGGAGGCAAAGACACCTCAGCCAAAGGCGTAAATACTCCTCCCACTCTCCTCATCCCTCAGTTATTCTTTGCCTTTTCATCCCAAGAGGTTGGCAGAGAAGTTTCAGAATTTTTAATTTTTGTTTTTTGTCTCTTATGGAGGGTAGTAATCTTCGGCATGGGACAGGAGTTTTAAGTAGTCCTGTCAGTCTCTCAGTGAGGGCTTGGATGAAAGTTAGAGTCCGGAGATGCAGGGAGATTCTTTCTGCATAACTATCCCGACTCATGTTAACAGCTCCTCAAGTAATCGGCGTTGTCTAACTTTGCGCCGCTGCCTGCTTCTTCTTTCAAGTCCATGGCAGAGGCGATGCTACTATCCGTAACTCTTGAAAGGCTGTGTTCCTGTTCCACTGTGTAGATTCCGGTAAGATCGTTTCATTTTACTTTGTTTCTCAATGTACTGTAATGTGAAAGTTTTTTCCGAGAGGCTACCACCTTGCGGGTCTATCAATTATCACAAGGGTCTCAGTGAGTCTCTTTTAGTAGCTTGGAATCGAGGGTTAATATCTCCTGAAGGGAGTTATTGAACAGGGGGGTTTATAATCATGTTTATGTGATTCAACCTGCTTATGTGTGATGTTTATGGGCTTGTGGTTGGAACATTGAGGCCTTTGGAAGTGAAGTGGAAGTGCCTTTTGGTTGGGCACACTTTTTTAGACTGTACGGTTCACCTTGTGTCGGGTGTGGTTTCATCCCGTTTTCCATTTCCGCGTTCCCGACCGTATGACGAAGGAAATATTCTAGTCTGCAGGGTGTGGTCATAAGAGGTGGTGAGTGCCCCAGCCATTGTGGGTGTCAGGTGCCGTTTTTTTGTTTTACTACTTTAGTCCATATTTATATATCCTCTACCCGTTATGGA
Organism: Bombina bombina; assembly: GCF_027579735.1. Lineage (NCBI taxonomy): Eukaryota > Metazoa > Chordata > Amphibia > Anura > Bombinatoridae > Bombina > Bombina bombina. The sequence goes on from NC_069508.1 coordinate 46,523,148, forward strand.
GGATTCTGATGCTGAGACTGTGCTAATTTCAGATTCAGTTACGGAGGATTCTGACGCTGAGACTATTTTTATTTCAGATTCTGGGTCTGGTGACGAATCCGGACTGGCCTTGTTTGCACATATCATCCAGTTTTGTTCCATATGCCATTTTAGAGTGCCTTGTTCCTCGGGCTTCAGGATTCTAGGGACAGCTGAGCCATCCACCTCTGCGGGGCCTGTCCTCAGAGAGGCTAGTTCCCTACCAATTCATACTTCTACACATGCGGGTAACCCAGTTTCTGATTCCTCCCGCGGGTGTAACTGTTCCTGAGTGTTGAGCCTTTCGTTGCAGGATTGCACGCCTTCGCGTATTGCTCAGACATGTTTTTCAGTTATTGAATGACCCTATTGTTACCAGGTACGGGGATTTTCAGTCTGCTAATTCGAATGGTGCACCTCATTAGACATGTGGGGATGAGGTAATCTCCTGATTGTCATTTGATTGAGATCTTTCCTATTTTTTTTGTAAGACAGGGCTCCGTTTGGCTGGTCCTGCGGGTAGGCCTGTGTCTTTTTGGGCGCTAACCTCCAGGTTGCCTTATATTTTATTTGTATCCGATGGGATGTGTTTTATTTAGTTTTGTTTCCTTCGGGAACCTTCTGGGATCGATACTCTTTGTTGTTCTTCGGAAGTTGTTTTGGACATGTTAGTCCTATGTTAAAATGTCTGTTTTCTATTTTCCCCTATGAGGGAGAATTTATACAGCTTGCCGGTTAGGACCCTAAGTGCAGGCTGGTCCTGTTGTGTTTGTTCGGTCTTGCGGCTGTTCAGACACGTGGCGCTGTTCTGCTGGGCTGGTATGGTAGAAGCGCAGAGTGCTCAGGTTATCATTAGTTTTCATGTTCAACTAAGCATTCGAGAGGACTTGTAGCTCTGTAAGGCGGGAAGGATTCTTGCAGTCCTTATAGCCTTCAGTCATAGATGACCGGGTCAGGGGAGTTTTTCCACTGCGTCACTATATCTGACATCTGATATCCTTAGAACCTTGTGTTTTCCTCCCCCATGCGTTGGAGGGCTTAGTGCCCCATTGCCGCAATTTGAGCGGTTTGGCCTTCGGTTTTAGGGCTCTGGATTGCCCTCGTGGATTTGATCCAATTGCTTGTATCAGAATAGGCTGTCTAGCATGCGGAGGGTTTTCAGTTTGAAACCAGTTACTGCTCTTTGCACCTTGCAGGTGTGCGCTTACGCTTTTTATAGTGTATGTAGATACAGCTCTTACTCTTGATGTATACTGTCTGAGTGATGAGACCTTTGGGTCTCCTTCCATTGTTTCCGTGTGGATCTCCTTTTATAGAGTTGTATTTCCGGGTGATGATTGATCCCTGTGGGGACTTTGTTTAGCTTGGGGTTTCCTGAAACTGGGAGGGCTTAGCGCCTTTCTCTTCCCTCTGTCCTCTGCTGGTGTGGAGGTGATGGGGAGTCTAGCCCTGCTAGAATGTTTTTTTGACCTTGAGGGTATCCCTTATGTTGTCCTGAGGCCTGGAGATGTCTCTTCATAAGACTTCTAGCCTTGTTCCTTGGAGCGTTGGAGCTAGGTGTGGTTCCTTCCTTGGGTCGGGGCTTTTGAGTTCTTCTCGCTATCCGGATTCTCTGGATATGCATTCATATCCCTTGTGTCTGACTTTTTGGCCAGTTGGGGTGTTTAGTTCTAGGGTAAGGTTGCCTGAACTATTAAGTGCCCGGACCTGTTTTTATTTCTGAGACTACCGGTTGCTGAGGCTTTGCTTGGCTTTTTTCCTGACCCAGTCTTGGGTTGTTTTGGAATCTTGGATCTCAGGGCTGGTAGGGGGAACTTTGGTTATGTCCTTGCTCCATCTATCTGACCTGGTCATGGTGGCCAGATTTTCGGGGTATTTATTACTCTTTGCAACAGAGCAGCCCAGGTACTCTAGGGTTAGCTTTGTGACTTGCGCCTCAAGAGTTGTTGGTTCATACCCAGCTGCTGACGCTGGAGGTCCAACTTCGGTTGCGCCTTACGGTTGCATTCCCTTGGTCAGCTTGCCAGTGTAACCTGTAGATTCCCTGCTCTGCAGGTGAATGGGTTGGCTGTGTTTCTGCTTGGCAAGCTACTAGGACATTCGTGTTGGGGATTTATCTTCCCATTTGCTGGTGGCTTCGGGCCTTGAGGACAGTTTATTGCCCTTCTGGCCTCATCCCTTCTTTTAGGGGATATTCTCCTCCCTATGGAGATGGAGTCCTTTCTTGGGGCTTCCCCTGAATGGGAGGTAGACAGGTGGGATTGGTTCACCCTGGGGTCATGCTGACTCCAAGTCAGACTTGTTGGGCCTTTATTTGGATAGATCCTTCGGTCTATGGCCTTGTCGTCTGTTTTCAGAGTCGGGTTGTACTTGTACTCTGTGGGGATGACTGTGCTATCCTTACGCTCGTTCCTGTACCAGTTTCGGGATTCTTCAGTTTCCCTATTTTGGATCCCTGGCGCTGGGTTGGTCCAGCTGGGTGTGGGTCTACAGGTCAGGATGGCCGAGCGGTCTAGGGCACTTCGTTCAGGTCGCAGTCTCCTCTGGATGTATGAGCCTTGTTGAGTCTATCCGTTAGCTCAGTCTGCTAGGATATAGAATTTCCTTTCAACTTGCTCCATCAATTTTAGAAGATGGTCTACTCTTCCTTCTCAGGGGGCCTCGATTTGAGGTTTTGTGTTCCCCTTTTTAGGGACCTGTATAGGTCCGGTGGCTTTGGTTGCCTGGAGTGTGCCCTCTGTCTGGGGGTGGCTTTTGCTGTCGGTTCCTTTCTTGACTGCTTCTTCTTCCTCGCAAGTGCCCTCTGTGTCGTCCTGACAAGGACTCTGTGTTCTCCAACCTGGGGTTTTTCGTCTGGGTCTATTACACGCTTTTCGTGGTTGAATACTTTGGTATTCTATGTTCAGACGCTGGGAGGACTTTCTCTTCAGTTGCATTCAGTGCTTACAGGATGTTGGAGAGAAGTCTGTTCTGTTTCCCTTGGTATAGGCGTGGCCTCCTTTTCCTGTTTGGACCCGTTTGGGTCTCTGTGAGCTGGGATCACTCTTGGAGGTGTTCTTTCTTGTATAAGGGGAACTTTTTCGGTTTAATCGATTCTCCTTTGCCTTGTCCCCTTGGGGGTTTTGGCTGGTGTCCCCTTCATTAGTGGGGAGTTGAGTGGTGGGGGACCATCTGTTGGGCGTCGGCGTCTCCTGGAGGACTGTTGGCTCAGTCGAGTCCGTTTTGCGGTCTCTAGTTTGGCTTCTGGACTAGCTGCGAGCTAGCTTTTCCTTTTTAAAGTGTTTATCGGCTTTGGATGAAGCGGGGTTTTTTATGGGGTAGAGGTTCAGGCCTGGTGCCCTTAGTATGGGCCGCCTATTGTACCCTCCCGTCTTGGCATTCAGTGTCCTTTATAGCTTGGGTATTGTTTTCCCAAAAGTAATGAATGCAGCTGTGGACTATTTCCCATTTAAGAAGAAAAACATAAATTATGCTTACCTGATAATTTCATTTTCTTCTGATGGAAAGAGTCCACAGCTCCCCACCCGTAATTTTATGTGGGGCGTCCTTATTATTCTTCTGGCATCTTTCACCCTGATATTTCTTCTACTGTTCCTTGTTCCTCGGCAGAATGACTGGGGGATGAGGGGAGTGGGAGGAGTATTTAAGCCTTTGGCTGGGGTGTCTTTGCCTCCTCCTGGTGGCCAGGTTCTTATGTTTTCATATATGTATGTATGTATATATATATGTATGTATGTATATATGTGTGTGTGTATGTATATGTGTGTATATATATATATATCTATATCTATATATATATATCTATATATATATATATATATATATATATATATATAGAGAGAGAGAGAGAGAGAGAG